>NC_072795.1:110888106-111191136 GCF_028583425.1 Eublepharis macularius
CTGGGCTGACCCAGAACTAGAAGGTGGAGGCCAGCACTGGTGGGGGAAACCATCCTCCGTTTGCGCTTTTCAAACCTCACTGCTTTTTCTGGCACCAGAACTGGCCAAGCTGCCCCTCACCAAGAGCCCCAGGGCTTTTGTATTCCCGCCCCCCCCCCCCCACAAAAATCATCATTTCGTAGCATTGTATTGACCTACTGTTGTAACAACATATGCAGCAGATTCTCTGAATTCCCAGCTTTCATTAAAAAGACTCTAGGCCCATCCCTAGATATGAGGGGAAAGGCCTATCTTTGCAATGGAAAAGGGAATTTGTTGCATGTATTGTTACAACAGTAGGTAGATATAACACTATGAAAATGATAATTCAAAAAGACAGAAAACAAAACCAGGAGGGGGGAAAGGAAGGTGGAAGGAGTAGTTTGATGATAGTGAATGTTCAATCATTGAAAAGTGGGTTGGAGGTGGGTGGAGTGAGCAGGACAAACAAAACTAAAAGAAACAATACGCACAAGGGAAAAATCAACACAAAATTGGCTTCCAGACAAAGATCAGGGTAAAAGTGGTCTCAAAAGAACTGGGCAAAGGGATGGGGCGGGGGACAAAAAAAATCTGAAGCGAAATCTAAAGGCAAAAAATGTGCGTGGAAATTAGGGGATAAATCGAAGCAGTATGGGGCCAAAACCAACTGAAAAAAACATGCAGAAAACCCCTGGCTGAAAAGGCAGGGTCTTTGCTCATCCAACACAAGTGTGCTATGAGCTTTGGGCAGTAAAGGATGCCTAATGCCTGTTCCCCATCTGACCAGTCAGATGAGGTGCCAGTAAAGAATGGGAGACTCCCTTTGTACACAGCTTTGTAGCCTAAGCAATGCAAGCGATGATCTCACATGGGTCTCCAAACACAGGCACAATTCCAGCACAAGCTAATGCCTGTTTACTCAGAAGTATGCATGTTTATTTACTGAGTTCAGTGGGGTTTATTTCAAAGTAAATTACCACCTTCAAATAATAAGTACTCATTAGGAAGTCACCATTTATGGGAGGATACTGCTTAAGGGAGGACGCTGCTTAGAAAATGTGTCATACAAAGTACCCTGAGATTTATTAACAATGGCATGATTTTGCTAATAAATCTGTAAAATCAAACATGGATAAAAAGGTAAGCCCAAACCTGCCTGGCTCTGACATGCTCCAATTAAAGTGGTTAGCTATTCCTCAGCCTTTTTGCTACTTTTGGCTCCGTACTTCTTCAGGTTTTCTTCCAAATTCTGGACAATTAACTCCCCCTTCAGATTTCAGTAGGGTGCCAGGTCCCTATATCCTCCTAGTGGGAAGGTGGGGGACCTGGCACTTACTTCTAGTTTTCTTCCTGAGTGCGCTTTGCGTGCCCTCTCCCAGTGCTGGTGCAACAATGTCATTTCCAGGAAGTGACATCATTGTGCTAGCAGCAGGTGTGCTCCCTTGTTTTCCATAGGGGCCAATTCAGCATGTTAGGGCCCAGATTGGCCCCTGCAAAGTAGAGAAATGTCCCCACTGGTGGGTGAAATGACATCACTTCAGGAAGTGACATCATCATGCCTGCCAGGAGTGTGCCCATTCCCCATGCCTTTGCTCCACCGTCAGCCAGGTAAGTGGTGGTGGGGGGTGGAGGCTGAGAGCGGGGGATCCCAAGCCCATATGGGCAACTGGCAGCCCTAGATCTGAATTTTCTACCTGCGCTTTTTCTGTGTGGGGAGAAAATTCAGAAAAGAACCCTTGAAATGGTGCATTGAAATCTGAAGGGAGAGTTAATCGTCTGGAATTCGGAAAAGAGGCATGGGACCAAAAGCAGCAAAAATTGGCCATGCAAAAAACGCCCTCAGCGCTCTGTCACCTGTTACCATGTTCATAAGCAGACTTCTCTTTTGAAAAGAAGGCTCCTTCCTTTTAAGCACACAGTGACTGCAGTAGTAAGCGATAGACATTCTGTTCATATTTATGCTTTGTTTCACTATGAAAAGTTACTTCAGGTTTGCCTCAGACTTTCTGAATTTAAATGAAAGGTTACTCTGGGTTAATTTGTTTGGGGTACAGAAATGTGCTCTCCTTCCCCACCTGCTCCAAGGGTAGTTGTAGGGTTGCCAGGTCCAGGTCGAGAAATTCCTGGAGATTTTTGGGGGTATAATTCCATAGAGGTATACCTCAGTGGGATATAATTCCATAGAGTTCACCCTTCAAAGCAGCCATTTTCTCCAGGGGAACTGATCTCTGTTGCCTGGAGATCAGTTGTAATTCTGGGAGATTTCCAGCTATCACCTAGAAGCTGGCAAGCCTAGTAGGCCGGCCCACACAATCAGCTCCCACAACCTACTTTCATTTGCCACTCATGGCTAGGCTCTTCCAAGTAGCTGTTTGTACAGGGGTAAGGTGAAATAATACCACATCATTCCTCAGTCCGGGCTAACTCTTGTCAGTAGCTATTTTCTATCTCCTGCATCAATATTAATACAAATCCTGCTTGGCTCTAGAAATAAACAGTGAGGTCTGACCAACTGCAAGAGGATGAATCAGTTCATCACCACACACAGTATCCCCCCCCCCACAAAGTAGGCCTTCTTCCCTTCTCTTCCTTCTGCCCAGGCCAGCAGGAAGGAGAAATGCAAAGCTACACAGCCTTCACTTGAGTGTGTTCAGCAGCTGCAGGTGCTACTGACAGGAGACTCTACAAACGCATCAGATAGAATAATATCTGCACTAAAAAGTGGTAAATTCACCCGTAAACCTAAACTTAAAATAGCACTGTCAGGCAAAAAAATACTATCACCCTTTCTTTCCTCTGAGCATAATCCCACCGCTCCCTCCTCAGCATTGTATGAGCCACTCAGCCCAGAAATATGGCTCATGAGAATGAGAAAGGGGTACTCAGAAACAAGCGGGCAAGGGCAGAAAAACCCCATTAACTCCATAAATCCAGGCAGCGCAAGGCAGGTGGGACAGACCCAGGATTTCATAACAGCAAAAGTGTTTAATCTTTGTCAGAGATGGGAGAATGGAAATAGGACGTGACCGAAGACAGCCCTTTGGTAACATGACAGGTGGAAGCTTAAATCTGCTGCTGTTTCCCTGCAGCTGCTGAAGAGCAAGCTATTCAGAAGTGCAGGTTCAAAATTTGTTTCTGTGGTAACGCTTTCCTTAAAGAGATCAGAGGAGGCCTCTTCTTCCTGAGGTTCCCAATGGATAAGGAAAAAAAAGACCAGCCAGAGTCTGACTCGGTGTTGAACTCTTAGCTGTAAGCTGATAAGCTGAAGAATCTTTTTCCAGCTCAGACATGAGCCCCTGATAGCATCTGTAAAATGCTGGGAAGAGTTTGCATCTTGACACTGGGAACGGTCTGAATGAGGACATCTATCACTTTTCCTTGAGTCATACAAGCCTTGAAAAAAATGTGGTCTGCTGTTGCGTACTACCTCTTAAAGAGGCCAACAAGGTAGGCAGAGCAAGCAGGAGAGAGAGAGGCCGTTTTCACGTGTCTTTACATGAGGGCATCTTCATGGTGCAATTTCTGATGCCATTGCGCCATGAAAATGGAATTGTGGCGCGATGACATCAGAAATTGCACCATAAAGACACCTTTGTTCCATGAATTTTGTGCTATGCAAAGACGTGAAAATGGCCACAGTTTCACATTCCCTGCCAGAAGCCTGCAGGAGTGCAGAGCTTACCAAGAACTCTTCAAAATCAGGCCAGGACAACCCTGGGCCTAGTGGACAAAAAACAGCCTTCAGTTAAGTACTGTTATGTATTTTCTTTCAAATCAAGTTATCCTCCCTACAGTTACTTTTAATAAAGAAACCATTGAATTAAAGGTAACTGGGTGTTTGTTGTTTGCTCCACAATACAATAATCTCCTTCCTGACTCATAGGGTGGCCAGGTCCCTGGGAGGCCAAACTGGGGGATAGGAAGGCATTTGGGGGGGGGTCACAAAGGGGAGGACTTATCTTGAACCAGGAATGACATCATTCCTGGCATGGTGCAGGCACGTGTGGGAGCATGCTTCACCCCCAGCACCGCGTTCCAGCATCTCTCTTCCCTCTGACCGCCAGGGAGAATGGCAAGCCTATTCTTGAAACGCTATGCAAAGCCATTGGCAAAATAGCCACCTTTACTTCGCATGGGAACAGGTTGGAGCTAAAAAGAGTATCAGGAATGTCCCACTTGTCCGAAAATTTGGTTTCCCTTCTGCTATTATGTCTGTTCTTTCAATTTCCCTGCTCAGTCAGAATGTTTGGAATCTAGAGCCTTCCATCAATATTTTGAATTTTTAAAAAATTACTGTTATCTTTTATTTTTTAAAAAAAACTCTCCTTCTTCCCTAATGGCCTAAGCAAATCACAGTTTGCTCAGGCCGCTAAACACTTGGCCATCAACACATTGGGCAAGGCCATCGAGAGGCATCCCTCAATCAGGAGAAAGAGGATGCTGCATCGAGGCTGTTGAGCAAGAGGGACACGGATGGGTGCGGTTGTTCATTCCAAGGATTTGGAGGGCATCCCCTGCAGCATTTCATGGTGGAAAGGATCGGTTTATCTAAAAGCAAAATGGCAGCCCCCATTATGTCAATGGAAGCAGCAAAACGAGATCACCCACAGAAAAGGCAGGTGTTTCTACCTACTGAGAGGACTCCCTGGGCATGCAAAAATGCTGTTGTAAATTAACAAAAAGAAAAACCTGTCAAGACCCTGGTGAGGACTGTGCTCGATGCCAATCATGACCTATAGTGAAAGCAGGGATCTTTACATGCTCATGGGCCTCCTCACATAAGCAGAAACACATAACTTTGTGAAAAAATCAAAACCATCTCCCTTCAAATAACAGCCTGATGAGGACTAAATATGCCTCAGAAATGGTAGAATGTGGACTGTGGGGTTTTTGGGGGGGGATGTCTGTGCATGTGGGAGAAACTAGCTTGCTCAACCCCCTGAGAATTTATAGAAGCCTTAAGGAGAAAACTTAGGAGGAGGAAGAATTTCCAAATTGTTAGTACATCCCACGGTACCTCATGAGTCGCCAGTTTGCAGTGTAATAAAATGTTTATTTACAAATCTGGTCACACCCACTACAATAGAAATTTAGCGGCAGCATTTCCACCTTTTTATGTGGAAGAGGCAACAAACGAGCTCCTTAGATGCACTCTTAGAAGCTATATGGACTTCACAGGTGTTCTCTCCCATTAAAAAAAAGTATTTTAAAAACACCATTTCAACACAGAAAAACGAGCTCCCACCAGAGATATTTATGGCCCAAGGGACCAGGAGATTGGCTTGCTTGGGAGATGGCATGAAGAGGTCTTAATTTTCTTCTAAGGCTATTGAGTTCTTCCTGGTCGTTTGTCATGGTAATGTTGGAAGGCTGAGAGATAAATGGCTATGGCCTTGCCATCTCCCATCGCTAGGACTCATCTCATTTTAGCACCACAAACCTGTGCACTCTACAACATTGTCCCCTATTTGTCTTTGCTTCTGCAAGCCAAAGTTTCAAGCAAGCTCTGTCAACCAACATGAAAAATGTGTTTACAGCCAGTGGAACCACAAATGAATGGAAGAGGTGACACGGGGCCAACAAAGCATAGGGAGCAACAGCAACACAGCATATATATGTGGGCTCTGCAGAACAGCATGAATGCACTAGACCCTGACAGAAATAAACCATTGTTACAACCTCAGCTACCTAGCTGCAGTCCTATCCCATAGACGGTGTACAGATAATTGCATACAGCAGTGAGCACAAATTTCCGTTTTTCACTATGTTGATAACAAGCCAGATTCAGCACTAGCCGCTTGATACCAGACAGACCAAACAGGACAAAAATCAGAGGAGTGAAATTGACTCACCCACATCACACTTAGGTCTAGTCAATTTCAGTCCACTGGGAAATTTAGAGATGTTTGCGTGGTGCCCTATGGATCAGCAGTTACATTTTCATACCTTTTAAAAAGGCTACATGAGTACCCATGGGCTATTCCTGTGCATTAACACAAAAAAGAAAATACTTTGTTGTTAGTGAAGGGACTGAGGCACTTAGAAACATGCTGAATACAGCTGGTGTGGGCTTTTTAAAAAAATAGTCGTAGAAAGACAGAGTAAGCCTGGGAGAGCTCAAACTATAAAGTTGCTGTTTAGTTGTGGCTAGGAGGTGATGTTTTAAAAAATAACTGATATTTTGGGGTGGGGTGGAATTTAAATTTGCATAGAGAGACCCCTCTGACCCAAGACAGAAACAAACAAGGGAACGGCTGGAAACCAGGAATTCCTTGGCTTAGAGGAGGGAAGTACCAAGGCGACCACATCTATGCACTCGTTGTTTAATGGAGTCCAGCACTTCCTAAATCACCACTTATTAGGGTTCACCTCAAGAAGTGGTTAGTAGGTTCTATCAAATATTGACAGAAACAAAGACAAAGAAGTTTATTTTGACCTTCACCTCACCTTCTCAGGAAAACTAAGCAGACAGAAATATGGACTTGGACACATGACAAATGCTGGAAGTTGTTTGGCTATTACAATTTTGGCTTTCCAGCATCATGGAAGAGAGCATGGCTTCCCGGGATCCTCCTGACGTGCACAGTCACCATTTTGTACGATTAGGGAAAGAGGCACATTTTTCTGGCCTCCGCATGTACAAACAACTGGGCTGCTGTAAAAACTGGGCTTGCAGGTATCAGAGCTGATACACATTTTACCCTGTTCACACAAAATGGCAACCACATATATTGGGAGAACTGCACTCAGCACACTCACTCCACACACACAGTTGTTTTACCAACACGGCAATGGTTGAACGGGGCTAGAAAGAAATCTTTTTACCAGCAGCAGTGGTAAGAAAATGGGCCCAGGGTACCAGTGTAATATGGAGCAGGATTATAAAGTTCAGGCACAAAAGAGGCTGTCCATAGATATACGGCCCTTCTCTCTGTGTGTGCATTTAGGAACTAGATATTTCCTTTCACTGGCAGGACTGGTCCTGGCTTACAAGCAGCACTAGAAGGGCTTCCTAGCTTGTTTTATCTTTTGAGGGAGATTGCAGGAGACTACCGTAAGGAGACGCGTTTCCTTCCAGCATGGATGGTGCAGATGCCTTAAAGCAAGCGGAGATGAGCTACAATTGTTTACTGTTGCTAACCACTATATAATTGCTCAGAGGTACAGAAGCCCACCATACCTGGTGATAGCATACCCCATGGAAATAAAGAAATAATGTATTGGCCCTCCTGTGTTTTTGGTGATTGTGTCTGTTTATATGTTCTTTTATTGAAGTATTCTATATATACTTGAACAGATTGGAAGAGGCAGTGTCATTGTTGAACAGTGTCATTGGAGGAGCAGGGAGTCAGAGACCAGCAGGGCTTGTAAAATTCCTCTCCCCATTTAGGGATCTCTGATCTTCAAATACTTTCTATCTACTGGCTCACTCTGGATTTAGCTCTAGTGTTTCCTTGCAGCTGATTTTCTGGAGTCAGCGTGGGAAACCAAACTGCCCTGAAAGAAAGGCCAGCTTGAGAGCCCACAGCGAGCCAAAAAGGCAGGCCACAAATGTAAAGAATGCAAATGCAAATACAGTTTTTTGTTGAAATCCCAGAGTCTCTGTAGGGGCACTTTTTTGAATTTACCAAGAAAGCATAAGGCACATTGCTTGAAAGCTTAGTTTTTTGAAAACAAACTGAACAAGGAAGGAAGCACCATTCCAAGGCAGTAGACGCTGATCATTATTTGAAACACAGATGCCATCTGGTGGCAATACCAGACATAAAGCACCTACCTGCAAAAATTAGCCACCCTTTCAGGGCGGCCAAACAGCAGTTCAAAACCAAATGTTGGATGTGAAATGCAGCTTGTAGGCTAACACATTTTGCAGCTCTTGCCATCTATCAGACACTTTTTCCTCTGAAAGTCTCTACCTTCCCACCCCCCAACCCCCAAAGATGGGTCATTTTCCTCTGCACAGAAACTGTTAGCTAGCTCTTTCTCTCGCACTCACTGTTTATTCCACAGGTGGCTGCGGCCCATGATTGGCTATGGGGCTGAAGAAAGGAAGCGTGCCAGGATCTCACAGTCCATCTCCACTTTTTAAAAAAAGTGTTGGAAGCCTGTGGAGAAGGGATGTGGTGGCCTGAGTTAAGAAATCCTATCAGTAGCAGTGGACTGCTCCTCTCAACCCCCCCTCCCTTTCCTAGATGGGGGATCTACAGCTGTTGCTAATGACAAAAGGACAAGACTGCAAAGAGGGGAAATGCTCACAGCCTGATGCCAGGCATATTTATTCAGCAGGTCTTTGATTCCAACAGGGCTTACTCAAGTAAGAAGGAAGAAGACTCCATCCTGTTAGCTTGAACCTATGCATGTTGGACTTAGAAACAGGTATGCAGACTTAGAAGTAAATCCTACTGGGTTCATTGGCACTTACTCCCCAGTAAGTGTGAATAGGGTTGCAGACTCAGGAACATAAAGGTGAAAGTGTCAGAGGTGGCAGCTGCAGAGAGTGGTTGTACAGAAGAGGATTTATTCATAGGTTTATAATCCCACTTTTCTGGCTAGTGAGAATGTTAAACAGCTTTCTCCCCTCTTTTTATCCTCCCAGCGTGGCAGGTTAGGCTTACCCAGCAGGCTCCCATGGCAGAGGGCGGACTTGAAGCTGAACTTCCCAGATCCTGGTCACTGTAATTAGTATACCACGATGGCTTTCTGTTTAGATCAATGTTTTTGTGGCCAGGGTTATTGACTCAGTTGTGCTGCTTCTACTAAAGCACACCAGCAAAAGGAGCACTCGTTCCCTCCCCTCTGACAAAAGACCCAGGAACAAAGTCAGGGTTTGACCTGGTTCAGTTAGATACCACGCCTCAGTAGTTTACTATTGCAAGCCTTCATAATTTAATATTGCAAATCCAAACAACATTCTACCGTGTTTCTTCCCCACACCATAAGCTCCATGAATTGAGGCAACTCTCCAGTTTGGTGTAGTGGTTAAGAGTGGCAGGACTCTAATCTGGAGAACCGGGTTTGATTCCTCACTCCTTCACTTGAAGCCAGCTGGGTGACCTTGGGTTAGTCACAGCTCTCCGGAGCTCTCTCAGCCCCACCCACCTCACAGGGTGATTGTTGTGGGGATAATAATAACAACACACTTTGTAAACCGCTCTGAGTGGGCATTAAGTTGTCCTGCAGGGCAGTATACAAATCGGAAAAAAAACCCTGTTCTCGCCAGCATTTTATGGATGAAACGATAATCCAAAGGCATTAATTTTAAAAATCTGTTGTATGACAGATTGATATTTTGTCTTAAGATGTGACAAGGCTGAATTAGCAATAAGTATAATTTTAGAATTGTCGTAAGGTAGGGCATTAGCTAAAAATGGGAGAGAAATGCCTTTGGCTCTTATGAAGCTTAGTAAGTTAGGCCCCCTCTGCCTGAGTTGTTTGGCATTTTCAATTCATAGAAAGCTTTACAAATATAACCCGGGGGTGGTGGTGGTGGTGGTCCCTGACTGAAGAACCTTACAATCTATATTTCATCAATGTCTGATAACAGCAGAGACAGACTGAAAAACAAGAGATTAATAGACCACTGCAACCAAAACAATACGGAAGCCATCTTTTTATCGCTAGATGTCAAAAAAGCCTTCGATTCGGTAGAAACATCATACCTATTTAAAACATTGAGACATATGCAATTTGGAGAAAATTTTTTGAATATAATAAGAGCAATATACCACCGACCCATAGCAAACATCAAAATAAATGCTATGAACTCAGAAAATATCTTTATTAAAAGAGGTACAAGGCAAGGCTGTCCCCTATCCCCTCTCTTATTTGCAATAGCCCTAGAACCCCTTGCAACTGCCCTTAGAGAACACAGCCAGATAAAAGGAATACATGTTGACTCCACAGAATTTAAAATTAGCTTGTTTGCAGACGACATGATGTTATATTTGACCAAACCACTTCACTCATTGTCCTATCTTTCATCTTTACTCATAAAATTTGGAGAAATATCAGGACTACTAATCAACCAAACAAAATCTTACTATCTTGCCATTAACACCCACAGCAAAATGATCCAACAAATTAATAAAATATATAGTTTCCAATGGTCCCCAACACATCTTACTTACTTAGGAGTTCAAATCACCCCCAACTTGACAGATCTGATAAAATTGAATCACCTCAAATTAATAAATCAAATTAAACTAGATATTATCAATTGGAATAAGATAACATTTACGTGGTATGACAGATTCCATTTAATAAAAGCATTTATATTACCAAAATTTCTTTTTATGTTCAGAGCACTCCCTCTCACTATTAACAGAACTCAAATAGCTCAATGGCAAATACTAATTAATAAATTTCTTTGGCAAAACAAGCATCCGAGAATCGCATTCACCACTATGAGACGGAAATCAGTAAATGGTGGTTTTAATTACCCAGATTTACATCTGTATCAATCAGCAGCAAGACTGGTTAACCTCTTGCAAATGACCTCAAACTCCCCTCAACCAGATTGGGTTAAGATCATACAACCTCCTTCACAACTCTGTGACATAAAAGATATGGTTTGGAATAAACCAAGTAATAGGCCACAAAACTTCAAAAAAAGCTTCTTGATCCCATCTATCTTAAAGACATGGGACCAAATCAAGACCAAAATCGTTCCAAAAATATCTAGATTCTCTACGTTTATTAATCAAGAATGGTTTAAGCCAGGTTGGGACCAATCACTTATCACAACTTTACAGCAAGCAAAAATGACTAGATTAATTGACATCGCCACCAAATCGGGTCTCCTAGAGAAAGTGGATATAGAGAATAAAATGAAACAGACACTACATTGGTTTAAGTACCTACAACTTTCACACATGGCAGAAAAAATAAAGCTAAGAAACATCATGAAAGAACCCTTAACAGAATTTGAACAAATTCTAAACTCATCTTCACATAAAAAAAAAGGAATGATAGCTAAACTATATAACTTACTTCTAAACACCACTGTGAACAAGAAATTAAGCTGTCAATCTAGCTGGGGCAGAGACTGTGCAATTGAACAATCCTCGGAGAATTGGAAGAAAATATGGTCGTCTAGAATATTCACCTCAAAAATCATAGTAACTAAACTACAAACATTTAAAGTGATTCACAGATGGTACCTGACACCCAAAAAGCTAGCACAAATATCAGCTAGATCATCCCCAAAATGCTGGAAAAACTGTGGAGAAGAGGGAACCTTTGCTCATTGTTGGTGGGAATGCAATGGAATTAGACAATTTTGGGAGGAGATACTAATGAAAATTAAAGACATCACTAATTATAAAATCCCCTTTGACCCGAAAATGATCTTTTTAGACCTGTGGGAAAATGTACACATCCCTAAAATCAGAAAGGAACTTGTTGCCTCATTCTTTATAGCAGCTAAGAGTGCTATAGCGACAGTATGGAAATCAAAAAGACTACCAACTATTGAGTCCTGGTTCTCTAAAGTTTGGAACCATTTCATATTAGAAAAAATAAGCAATGACATACAAAATGCAGAACACTTCATAGAAAATACTGGTTTTATTGAAAAATGGCTCCCATTTCTGGAATACATAGAAGAGAATAATCTGCAACCTAAATCAAAAATTTTACAAGTTATGACAAACAATGGATATCTCTCTTTCTACTAAATTAATAGTATAATAATGTAAACACATGGTTATATTTATGACAACTAATAAGAATACAAGAATATCTCTGTAGTGTATACTGATCTTATAATCAGTTTTGTAATGATGTTTACTGTTTGTAAGCTATTAGTTGCAACAAATGTTTCAATAAAATTTATTATATTTCAAAAACAAAAACAAAACAAGAGATGAAGCCCTCGTTTCAGTGGAAAGGTAAGACGATTTAAGCAAAGGTTTGGTAGGAAAAGTGGGTTTTTTATAAAGACAGAAGAGACTCTGACAGTTCTAGGAATGAGAAGAACAAGGAACACTGGTAGGGGAATAGAAAATGTTCTGATTGGCTGTGTTCTGATCGGCTGTGTAGGGATAGAGTGGGAAGTGTGTAAAATAGAGGAATGATGGGATATAAGCGCAAAAACAAGGGAAGGCACGTCCCCTTGAAAACCCTTTCTAGAAGACTATTCAAAAATTTCAAGTATAACCCTAAACATGGTTGGTTGCCCAGTAATACAGAATGGTTCCCAATAGGTGCTCCTTGTCCACAAATGGGAGCTCTTCCTTTTCTTCTCCAAGCGGAAGATCTTCAGAGCTTGCTGAGTGGTGCCTCCCCAGGTCCTCTTTGGAGCCTCCAGACCACCTGAACCCTGTCAGCCACCCTGTCCAGTTCCTGGAAGCCACACAGGTCTCTACTGCGGGAGTACTGCAAGAGAGCTGGCTGCAGGACTGTGATGGGGATGCTGAAATTCAGGTGTGGGTACGTGGCTCCGATGCTGTTATCCCTCGTGTTGCTGGCAACAATACCTACAATTGGGGGAAAGCAAGTTTAAATATTTCACTTGTTCTCAAAATCTGATACAAAAGAAGCTCACAGCAAAGAATGGCATCAGCTGTATACTAATTATGAGACCACAGAGAGATGCCAGGAACATTTGCACAAAATGGAGTAGAGGGATTTCATTTTCAGAGAAAAGGAAATGCTAAATCTTCTGCTGCATCTTGGAGCTAATTCGTTCAGGATCAAAGTGGCTATCAAGTGGTAAAGCCACCACCAGGAAGCTTGCCATCAAGAACTAACTACCTTCACACCAAAAGTTACTGAGACACACAACCACCAACTTATCACCATTGTGTGATATGATGACCAGTTGAATAAAACCACTTTGCCCCTGCCAAGGGTGGGAAGAATGAACGGGCAGGCAGATTTTTGGTTCCATATTACTGAACACTATAACTAGTATTAAAACACAGAACCTGATCTCTTTAAACTAGTTCTTGGAAATAGCATATTTATACTGTGCTACCTGTGGACTGAATCCCTGTCCCCAGGGAACGCTGCTAACCGCCCCCCCCCCCCACCACAATGATTTTGCCAGGTATGGCTGGTGTACTTTTAAACTTTACACACTAAGCACAAAAAGCTTGCCTTCTTTAAATAAAAGCAGCAATTCTTCAAACAAGTTCTAATTCAGCACTGATTTCTACACTTGCACAGGAAGGTGTGGAAGAAGAGCAGGTGGGTGTATACCGAGAAGCTTCCCACTGTGTGTGGCAAAGAGAGCCCCTCCGCTTGAGCCACTGTGGACAGCACAGGTCGCCTGGAGCATCACGGGCTTCTCTTCCACAGTGATCACTGCCGACAAGATCCCCGAAGTTACTGATGGGCCACAGGCCTGGCCGAAGGCACCAAATCCAACCACACTCACATCTTCTCCTGAACGAAGAAAAGATACAAACAGCTAAAGTCATGCAAAGAACTCCTTTGCATGACACACGAGGAAGGAAAAGGATTCTGAAGTTTCTGTCGACTACCTGCAGAGGAGGTCCCTAGAGAGGAAGCAGCCTGTGCGGTCTCTTTTGCCATTTATTTGAAGAGAGACAGTGCATGTGAGAGAACACACTGAACACAAGTTATAATGGCAAGCAGCAGAAATGGAACTGATACTTAGGTCACCAGCCTCGAAAGTCCACCATCCATCATCCACAGCTGCTTAACCCAAAGCCCCCTTGGTAATGAAAATGCTCTGAAACAGACCCTCTTCAGGTACTGGATCCTCTGCCCCAAGTGGGGACTCTTTGGGCCACATAAGGCAAGACTAGCAGATTCACATCTGAAGCTCCTTTTCAAGGTCAATCATTGGGGGTCCTCTCACCCTGTTACCCAAATAGGCAGCCTCCTTAATTAGTTGGGGGAATTTGCATTGAGGCAGCGAGAGGAGGTAACTGGGATTCTGCACCAATATCTACGGGGATTGCTCCTCAGAGAACTCTCAAATAAACAGGCAGGTGTTCAACCGGAAAGTTTTTTATTGAAGGAAAATAAAAGTCAAACATACAGAAAATCAGACAGAGTATGCATACAAGACTACCTAGGAAAAACAGGGAGGCAATGGGAAAGCAGTTTCAGGAGAAGGGCGATAATTACCAGTCTCAAAGAGGAAGAGGTCCACGGAGGAGCTGCAAAACGACCAGCATTTCATGGAAGAGGAGAGGCCCAAATGAGTTTGGGGGGGCATGTGTTCAGATCCAAAGATGTACACACGCACGCGGTTGGGAAGCCCAGTTATTGGGCAAAATGTTCCCTGGGGCAATGCTGATATCTTGCTATCAAAAACAGTAACTTAATTGTTTGTCCGGAAGTATTATAATAAGTTGGGAAAGGTTTGATATGACTATCTCGGATGATCTACAGATGAAAATATTGCTTGATGACTTGGTAAGTACTGGATGGAAAGTAATCAGGCTTACAGAATAGCCTTGATTCGGGTAAATGGGTGAGGGGAGGTAAAGGAAGGAGTTGACAAGATTATACAGGAAGTTTTCTCAGGAAGCCTCATTATCTCTGTCTCTCTCCAGGGTGAGGAGGGGTAATCGGTCAGCCACTCACCTGTTAACTTTCCAGTCTCCAGGCCAGCTGGCATCCACTCTGCCTTGGGACAGGTAGTGCCTTGGACTTATGCATGGAAAAGGTTTATGGTATTTCTTCCATAAAATGCCCTCTCGGGGTGCAGATGGGCCAGACTGCTAACATCCCCTCCCCAATTCAGACTGGCATTATAACATAAGGGCAGGATGGTTTAAACCTCTTCCCTGCCCGCCCTTCCACCATACTATTTTTCGAATCGAACACAGCCCAAGGGAGTCACTATGTCTGCCCCAATAAGGCAAATATGATCACCAGCAAGGCAACACAGCAGATCCCCAGAGCTATTCTAGATACGGGAAATGGTAAGGGGCAGGCTTAACTTCTTCCCTGCCCCACAATTCCAACCAAGAACACCCCCTATCTGCTTGGCAATTGAATTAAAAAAAACAAACACTGGGACCTCCAAGCATGAAACTCCTAATATTTTGTTTGCTTATCTGAAAGTTAAGCTCAGATCTGGAACACTGGCAAGGGGGTGAAAGCAGCAGAGGAAGCTTGAAGGCGAATACCTAGCAGGAGGGACAAGCTCCCCCCCTCTCCCTCCAGAGGGTACTTTGCAATGGATCTGAGGAACGCAGTTGGGGTTTCACCTGACTGCAGTCCAGTGTGCAGGTCGGTCCAGGACAAAACGGACCAATTTCAGTTCAGTTGGTCCCATTGTGATGGTTTCAGAGGGAATAGTCTAGAGTTTCAGAACTGGAACTTTGATTTTCTTCCTGATTATGCAAGCTAGCTCCAAAGCTGCCATCAGATTCCCATGAGCAGTCGCACAACTGCAAACGCTAAGGGGAGACATTACCATGGAGCTAGCTATCCAGGCAGACACCTGACAGCTGTGACGGTGGCATATATCTGGCAGCTGGTTCACATTCATGTTTTTCCCTCCCAGTGAAAATTCCTACATGTCCAATGAAAAGACCGCTTCTGCTAACACACAGGGCAATCAGCTGTATGGCTGGCACCCAGCCTTATCAGCAAATCAGTGGGAAATAGGAGGATTCACGTCCAACTTGGCTTAGTTGAAATAGTTTGTCAATTAAGCTGCATTCAGGAAATTCACCTGCACAAGACCACCCTCATTCATCCCAGGAGCAAGGGTGAGTGTTCCACATGCTCTTTGGTAAGAATCGTGTGGTCTTGTATCCTCTGGAAGCAGCAATTTCACAAGATCAGCAGACAGAGCAACAGGACAGCAGCATTCCAACTTACACAGGTCTCAGCACATTGGGGTGGGGGTTTATGACGCAGTAGTCTTGCAGAATCTGAGCAAGTCTAGGCCTGGGCAGTTCTTAGCTGGGAGACTGCCTAAAAGCCACAAGCACTCAACCCTTCCAAGTCTACTGCAGAAAAGCAGAATGTAAGCGAAATAAAAAGAACCTGTACAGTCTCCTGTGACTCTCCTTAAGAGAATGCTGATGGTTTGGAGAAAGGCAGATGTGCAAACATGTCTTCAAAGAATTCTCCCCCATCTTCCTCTATGTGGTAACAGAGGAAGGGCATTCCACTTTCTGGCTCTCAGGAAAAGGATTTCTCTTCTACTTAATTATATAGAATGAGGCAAAATGGGTTACAGCTGGGAAAACGGGATGCACGGCACAGTGGCTCCCATACCTGTGATCAATTTATTCAGAAGTATTGGTCCATGAGGACAGAGTATAACTAAGATGAATGTGTTACCATGTGTGATGTTTTTGTTGCAAACAATCCCAATTATCCGAGACTTCAAACAATTTGATAAATTGCAAAGGAAAATCTCAGACTTTGTGTGGGCAGGCAAGAAACCCCGTGTGAAAATGAAAGTATTACAAGATTCGAAAGAAAGAGGTGGACTGCAACTGCCAAATATAAGATTATACTATGAAGCAATATGTTTGGTATGGCTAAAAGATTGGATAACGTTAAAAGACCGTAAACTGCTGGCTCTGGAGGGATATAAAAAACTGTTTGGATGGCATGCCTATTTGTGGTACGATAAAGTAAAAGCGGACTCTATGTTTTTGCATCATTATATTAGAAGAAGCCTTTTCACAATCTGGAAGAAATATAAGGACTATATGAAAGATGGTATCCCCTCATGGGTGGTACCATATGAAGTAATAGATCCGAGAGCTGTTTATAATGAACAACAATGTTTAACTTATAAAGAGATAACATTAATGGAACATAAAATGTTAAAAATAAAAACGGAAGAAGAGTTATCTCCCCGTTATGGATGGTTTCAATATAGGCAAATCTGAGATCTTTACAACTCGGACTGCTCAAAAGGAGGAATAAGATTGGAAAATTCGGAACTAGAAGAAGTGATTTTACAAGACGGTAAAAAAGAAATCTCGAAAATTTAAAAAATACTTCTAAAATGGCACACAGAAGATGAAACAGTTAAAGTCCAGATGGTGAAATGGGCAATAAATTTTCATAAAGAAATAACAATGGAAGCTTGGGAGCATTTGTGGAAAAATACACTGAAGATTTCAATTTGTACAAATATTAAAGAGAATGTATATAAAATGATGTACAGGTGGTATCTAACACCAAAGAAAATTGCGCGAGGAAATACTAATATGTCAGACAGATGCTGGAAATGTAAAAAGCATGAAGGATCATTATACCATATGTGGTGGACTTGTGAGGTAGCTAAGCAATACTGGGGAGATATAATTAAAGTAATTAATGAGGTTTTGCAAACCCAAATAAATAAGAACCCAGAATTGCTGCTACTGAATTTGGGAATGGAAGATGTTCCAGTGCAGTACAGAACATTGTTATTTTACATGATTACAGCAGCAAGACTTTTATATGCGCAGAAATGGAAAGTACAAGAAATACCAACTACAGAAGATTGGATTTACAAATTGCTGTACATGGCTGAGATGGACAAAATGACAAGAAAACTCAAAGATCTTGATCCAGGAGAATATATTGCAGATTGGGGGAAATTGAAACAATATTTAGAAAAAAAATGGGATGTGAAAGAAGGACTGTGGCAGTTTGAGAACTATTAATTTGTGATGTTTTAAATAGAAAAGTAACTTTACCATTAATGGGAAAATTTAGTTATTAATTAACCTAAGCTAGTATTACTATTAAGGAGATTTTTTCAAAAATATACAGTTTAAATAGTGATGTAGAGAATGGATATATTAGTGGATTTGATATAGTATATATAAGAGAATTTGAATATGCTTAGAGTAAGAGATATAATACATATATGATTTAGAAGAATATAATTGAAAATAAGTTAAGTAATAAGATAGGTTAAGGGTTGGAAAGCTGTTGGAAGTCTACAAGGAGGGGGGAGGGAAAGGGTGGGGGTTGAAATAAATTAGGTATGATGGGGAGTGTATGTATTAACTATGTACTCACCAATAAAATTAAAAAAAAGGACAGAGTATAACTGACAGTCCACTAATTTCAAGATCCAGGACCCAGCGTTAACCCCAGGGGGGCAGCACACATTCTGCTATGCCGCAATGGCATGGCAGGAGGTTACAGGGTATCTCAGTCATGCGATAGGAAGACGGCTCTGCCTATGCTAAAAAAAGTCTTCTGCCCTGCAGAGTGACCTTGCCTCTGCCATCCTCTTTTCTCAGCGTACCTTCAAAAAAGAGACAGGAGGCACTCCAGCCTTTCCCTCCACTCATGTGTGCTACCAGCAGGTTCTTCCAAAAATAGCAAAAGAATTATCTGAAGCACACCATGCTGAGCATGAGATACAGCAATCGTCCAGGACTTCAAAATGGCAAACTGTTTGGCCCAGCTTCAAGCAAATTAATTCCCCAAAGGGAGCGCTGGTGTTCATCCCCAGCTTGTGACAACTAATTTGCAGCTCTCTTGTTTTACTATTGGGTGTTATTTGCTCTTTTGCTTTTAGGAAACTGAGATGTTTATACTTTTGCATTCCATAAATGTGCCAATTAAGACAACTGTATATGCTCAGTTATAAATGATGTACTTTCTGTTGTTAAAGCAACGAAATAGGTTTAAGGTTTCATGAGAAGTTTAAAAATTGCATTTTCAACTTTTCTCAAAATTCACCCACCAAATGAAACACTGAAGAGGAACAGTTTTGCTCATGGCTTCAAAGTTTCCAGGAAATCTTACATCTCTAGATCAACTACCACCTACCTTTATAAAACGTGGATGCTAGGACAGGCTCTACAAATGTAGATAAACTTTCATCCAGCTCCACCAGTGCAACGTCATAGGGAGAAGAATCTTGTGTAGCAAACACCACTTTCCCTTTAGCCACCAATATCCTAGGAGCAAACAGAAGCAAGCTGTTAGAGTGCACAGCTACAGACATTTCGAACAACATGCACTGGGGTGGATCCTGGCTATTTCAAGTGAAGCAGCACTTTATAGAAACGTGTTTCCCTGCCTCACCTCTCCCACCGCAGCCTGCCGTACCCCTCAAAATGTGGGAGGGAACCAAATAAAGAGGTATCGGTCAGAGCCACACACACCCTCTTTTACTGTGGGTGGTTTCCAACTGTAGAATACTTTTGCAATGCTAAGAGACACAAAGGGTACAACCCACAAAGAAGAACTCCTATAACTCTGAAGTGAACGGACTCTGCCCAGAGCAATGCCATGTTTACAGTGGACCCCAGAAGACCAATTACAGACAGAGGCCAGGTGTATTTCCTTCAGAGCAAGGCCCACTGATTTCAGCCAACCTGCAGAAGCACATGAGAACTTAACCTTGAAGACCAAAATCGGATGCCATGGCTAGACAAGGCTTCCCAACGCAAGTCTGCTATGGGAGCACATCTCAGTTTTTATAGATACAAGAAAAGCATTCTACATATATCTACAAAACTATGACATGTAAAGTAGCACCTATTCCCCATGTTTTTTAAAATACATTTCTTCAAATTAAGTTCAACAATAGCTATGCAACTAGAAAGTTAACCAGAAAGCAATTTTGGCTCTAAACAAGCTTCTCAAGAGTTCAGAAATTCTAATTTCTATGTTCTTTATGTAAACTCAATGTTTTATTATCTCTGTGCCATTTATTTGTCCAGTTCCAGTGGTAACATGGGGACTCTGGCATCTCATCTAATCATCCAAGAAGATCCACGTGTGAGGAACATCCAAACCAATTTTGAATATTCCAACAGGATTCACAGCTTTACATTTTGACTGGCCCAGCTCAGGCCTCCAGTTCCAGGCCCTGTAAAAGACAATGTGGATTAAGAATCTCACCGTAAATAAGAGAATCCAGACTTACTGTTCAGGGTTGGGTTGCAGCCTCACACAGACACTCGGTGTGCTACTGACCACATGGCGACAAGTCAACACAACCCTTGGGCTCACCATCACCCCAGACCCCCAATTCAGTCCGCACTCCACCAGAACAACAGCAGCCAGCATCTTCTGGAGAGGCCCATCTTTGGCTACTGTTATCTTCTGCGACTTAGCCACAAGTTGCAGGGGGTGTAACCAAGTCTTCAGCAACCAGTGATGCTCCAAGAGGACCCTCTTGATACTGTCCAGGATGGGCTCAACGGCACAAACCAGAGTGAGGCCAACCCACTCGTTGGATTTCCAGCAAAGTGGAGCAACAATTATCCCAACAAGCTGGGGACCAACCCCAGAGACCGCAAAGATGCCCCCACCTTCAGTGCCAGGCAAGCAGCGCGCATCAGTCAGGATCAGGGCATTGCCTTCACCAGCCACGTTACTCACAATCCCTTTGCTAAGGGTGTTCATGAAAATATCTGGACAAAAGGATCCAAAGGGGGAGCCACAAGCAAAGAGCGGGTCCCCCTTTCTCAGAAATGTGGCTGGCATACAGCTCACTGAGCCTGCTCCATGGAAGTCACAGTCCTGGATTCTCAACAAGGCAAACCAGTGCAGGAGACACAACTCATCGGCAAGGGGACTGCACTCTTCCCCGACCTCATTCTCAAAGTGCCACTGCTCAGATGCACCAAAGACTCTGGAGAAAGCAGCCTGGAAGGGCTGACAGGGCACCATCATCAGGAGTTCGGCCTTGTGGCACTCCAGGCCACTTTGTGCCTCAAGGCCACAGGAGAGGGGGTTGAACCTCAACGCTGGGACGTTGGCCCGCCAGTCCCCCTCCAGCCGACTCAACCTGGTTTTGCTGCTGCATTCGCTTGGCCTGAGCACCTGGATCTCGAGGTCTGTAGAGAAGCTGTCAGCCAGCAGGACGCCGCACTTCGACCAGTCGCGAAGCTCGGACGCCAGAAGGAAACGGGAGAAGACCGACCCGTGACAGAGGACGACGCCTGGGCTCTGCGACACCACAACGCCGCTGGCACTCCAGGGTCCCTCCGGCGGAGAGCCGGAAGCCTCGCTGGCGACACGCGAGTGAGAAACGCTGATCACGCAGCCCGCCTTCCCGCCGGCCAATGGCGGAGCCTCGGCCATGGAGCGACCGGGGAAGAACTCGCTTCAACGCGGAGCAGAAGAGAAGCCGCGGGAAAGAGCAGGTCAGGAGAGGGGCGCGCCTTGGCCGAGGAGGCGGCTTGGGAGTCGCGCAGGGGAGGGGCGCCAGCTAAGCACGCGGGAAGGGCCCCCCGGCTTGCCCATTCGCGCTAGACTCCAATCGCGGGAGCAACTCGGTTGCAGCCTCGCCCCGCTGCTAAACGCACCGCCGCTTTCGCTTCGCCCACGAGACCGGATTGCGAAACACCAACAAGGGCACGCAGCTGGAACGAGCGCAATCAGATGGTGGAGAAGATCGCGTTTTTATTGGCTGATCGGTTTACAGGAGGCTGCCATTGGCTGCGTCGGCTCATACTACGGACGTCCTCTCTGATTGGCTCATTTGAGATACTTTTATGCGAATAAGGAGTTGGTTAAAAAGGCAGGAAAGAGCTCGGATTGCTGGCTGGAAGACCTTAAGACACGCCAGAGAGGGGTTCGTTCTCAATATCCGCTTTAGCCAGGGAGAGGAGGATTCTAGACCGAGTGACGGGATGCATGCTGGAAAATGTAAACCTCTTGAGCAGCCAGGGATCCCCATCGACCTTGGGAAGTATGGGTTACGAATCTAAGAGTAACCCTGCTGGACCTGATCTACGATCCAGCTAGCCGAGCATCCTGTGAGTTCATCTTACATAAGTAGGATCAAGTGAAAGCTCTTACACTTGTTCTCCCATTGTGGACAGACTACACTTGAATATAAGACCACACAGGAGGACACTTGAGTGTCCACAGTATCTGACCACCAGAGGCTTTTTGCCCCATAACCCAGAGGCTCCACAAAAGGAACGATGAATTCTTAACAATGTTAAGTTGATTTCTTTGGGCATAGTCCCAACAGTCAAGGCAGTTTGAGAGCATTGTTCACTTTACATTGTAAATGTGTCCTACAATACAAGAGGGAAACTCTTCCTTTGAGCATATGCAGAGAGTATTTGACCTAAGCACCCGCAGCGGTTATGTCAAGCCCGAATTCTCCCTAGCACATAAACTTATGAAACTGAGTCTATCATACTTTGGTCATATCATGAAAAGATAAGACTCACTGGAAAAGACAATGCTAGTAAAAGTAAATGCTAGCAGAAGCAGAAACTGCCTCCCCCCGCTTTTTTTCTAGTAAAAGTAGACGGCAGTAGGAAAAGAGAAAGATCCAACATGAGATCGATTGACTCAATAAAGGAAGCCACGTTCTTCAGTTTGCAAGACTGACTAAGGCTGTTAACATTTTGTAGTTTAATTCATATGGCTGCCATAATTTGGAAACAACCTGATAGCATACAACATACACATATTCTATCTTTTAACAGGAAACAGTTTACTGAGAGAAAGTAACACTAAAAAAATTAAACCGGTAACGGGTTTTCCATTTTAAGAGAAAATTATCTTTGAAACTACTAGGTCTTGGAAACCCCGCTTCATCATTGTAAGAAATCTTTTAAAGAAAACCTTTAAAAGTGTGCATGAGAAGATAAAAATCATTAAATGTTAGTACAGCTTATTTAGAGATGTACTTGGGGTATTATTTAACTTATACTCAGCATTTAGCCTGAAATCAGTTACTCCAAACAGCTTAGAAAGACACTTATGATTAAAAAATGGTTTCACCAGCCGTTTAAAAGGTAGAGAGTGAGCCAGGAAGTTTAAAGAATGGGGGCCAACACTGAGTAGGCCCTGCACAAGCCCTAGCTTATGAACAGGACCTGAGATTATCTAAGTACTTGGCAAGGTTTACATAGTAGGTTATCACTGGAGGGATGTTTGTGGAAGAACACTTGAAATTCTGCCAAGGAACCAATTGACCAGTAGCAAAATTCTTATAGCACTGGTATAATATGAATTTCTTCAGTCAGCCCCCTATAACCACGCAGCCTTGATTTGAACTAGCTGGTACTTTCAAAGGCTATGTCGCATATTAGACAAGATGAAAGGAACAATTCTTCCTATCTCTAAGGAGAAAAGCAGCAGCTCATAAATAATCTTGAGCAAGAGATGCTTCATTTCCACATGGGTGTGATATCAGTGCTCTGAAATAGCTCAGTAGAACAACTCCTTACCACATTTCCACAAGTAGAGAGGCTAGGATATATTTCTTCTGAAATCAGACACATTAAGAACATAGGAATCCACAAAGGACAAACCCTGTAGTACAAAAAGTCACATCTCATTTGAAATGCAAGACTTCTGTTTTCCATTTTGCATTAATATTGCAATACACAATGAAGCAAGGCTTGAAGAAAGAGAAATTCCTAGCTATGCTCACAGTCACTGTCTGTTAAAGGGAGTAGCACAGATGTTCCTTTGCAGGAAATCTATCCCTTGCAGGTTTTGCTGTTGACTCTACAGTAAAGTGGGATAACAACAACAACAACCACATTCAATTTATATACCGCCCTTCAGGACAACTTAATACCCACTCAGAGTGGTTTACAATGTCATTATTATCCCCACAACAAAACACCCTGTGAGGTGGGTGTGGCTGAGATTGCTCCTAGAAGCTGTGACTCACCCAAGGCTTCAAGCAGAGGAGTGGGGTATCAAACCTGGCTCTCCAGATTAGAGTCTCACACTCTTAACCACTACACCAAACTGGCTGTATATAATACAATCAGAGCTCATTTTGAGGGGGAACGCGCAGGAACACAGTTCTGATAGTTCCCCAAAGAGGTCACGTCAGTTGGCCCCACCCACCTGCCTCTTGGCCATTTTGGGCCTGTTTCAGCCTGGATTGGGGCTGAAACGGCCCGGATCAGGTCTCTGACGGGTGGTGGATGTGGAAAGAATTTTTAGAAGTTTGGCTTGTTTTGAACCCAAACCCCATAATCAAATTTAACTTTAAGGAGTAAAGCAACTTCCCAAAGTTCTTACTTTAGGTTCATGAGCTCTAAAAACCTAAGGGAGAGCTGGCAGAAGTTTGCAGCAGATTGCCCTAAGCATAAATTAAGTATAATTAATTAAAGAGTATTAAAATTAAGAAAGAAATCTGGTTTTGACGTATAAGTCTAATATAGAGAAAAACCTGCACTGTAATATCTAGGTGAAAGTTCACTCTTTCCCCCTCCCTTCTTGCTAGGCAGAGAAAGGTAGTTATTTTCATTATAGGTAAATTGCTGACAACTGCATTCCAATTGTTACTGGGAAAAGTTCCAAGTGCCACTTTTAGCCCTCAAGGACAAGTACACCTGAGGAATTTCAGAACTGATTTCATTGGCTAGCCAGAGTCACCTGGTCAGAAGTGTTACTGACCAATAGAGATTCAGGAAAGTTAGAGTGACACCTGCACTAGGGTAGCAACAACCAATTAACGTGTAAGCCAGCTACCCACCAATCAGAACACTGAGGATTTTTCTATAAAAAGACTAGCCCAGCAGCTAGTCCCTTGCCACTTCTTGGGAAGACACACGCGTTTGTGTCTGTCAACATGTGGTCTCTGGGAAGCCCACAAGAGATCCAAGTTGGTCCAGAGGGGCTTTCCAGAAGGGGAACTTAGGTACCTGATGGGGGAATTTTTAAGCTAGCTTTTGGAGTAAAGTATTAGAATTTTTCTGTGTTAAGGACTTAGTATAAAGTGTAAGTTATAGTTAAGAATTAAGATCTTAGGTTTCTTTTAGCTGTTAAGTTTTATATAGGGGTTTGCTTTTAGGACTGTGATATTCTGTTAAGATAGATTTCTCTTCTTTTGTTATAAGGTTCATAGGTTAAGACTCTATCACTGTACTTTCTGTAACCATTGCCTATCCTGCCCAGCACCTGAAATCTGTACGGGCAGTTTGACTAAATACCATCGGAACTCTGAACTGTATGTAACATTCCACTGTTTTACTTTTTTCTCAAAATAAACCTTGAGGATAGTTAAGAACTTTGCTGTGGAATATTGTTTGCCCACGTCACTGTGTTAGAGCGGCGTACGGAGAGAGAACAGGGGAGGTACGTTACTCTTGATTCACACTCCCCAGGGGACCTTAGTGAGTAGTCTCAGAAGCCATAACGAACCAAGGGAAGCCAGCCTCAGACAGAAAGAACCGAGGGGCTGCCAGGGGGGGAGCCGGGACACACACACACCCCACCAAAAATTCTCACATCAGTGGATCACTCTCCCGCTCAGCAGTAGCCTGATCCTGACCATTTTGGGCCACTTTTTGGGCCCAATTTCGGCCCTGAATGGCCAGGATAGGGTCCAAAACAGCCTGGATAGGTGATGTCAGGGGGTGTGGCATATGCAAACCAGTTATGCTAATACATTTCTGGTGATGTCAAGGGGTGTGGCATATGCTAATGAGTTCCTCCATCTCTTTTTCTACAAAATGACCCCTGAATACAATAACTGAGTATACCATGCCAATCTGCTCTGGCATCATTTGGCCAGTCATTCATTTCTTGCTCCCTCCTGAACTGTGCGAATGAGCAGCTGAAGATCCCTGTAAAAGAGATGCATTGTTAATTTAGCCCTTGCCTCACATCCACAAATTACTAGGCATAGCTGCAGACTCTCACAGGAGATTGCTATGCATCTGTACACTGGGTTACTTGAAACAAGATAAATGAAGTTCAGAAAGGGAAGCTGATTTCAGAATATTTGAGGAAGCACTGCTCCGCTGTATTTATTTCTAATTTGTATTCTGCCCTCCTTGTGAGTGGGCTCAGGGCAGATAACAACATATTAAAAATACAATTAAAAATTCAACTTAATTAAAAACACATTTAAAACAGGATGGTGGACAGCCTTCACAGGGAGGGTTAAGATTGATACACCCCTTTTTTCCAGGCCGATGGAGGCCCAGCCTCAGCCATATGCCTGACGGAACAACTCTCGTCTTTCAGGCCGAGCAAAAAGATAGTAGGTCCTGCCAGGCCGATTTCAGCAGAGCGTTCCACCAGGTGGGAGCCAGGACTGAAAAGGCCCTGGCTCTAGTTGAGGCTAGGTGGGCCTCCTTGGGGCCAGGGACCACCAACAGCGGTTTGTTCCGTAATCAGAGTGTCCTCTGGGGGAATATATGGGGAGAGACGGTCCCATAGATAAGCTGGTCCCAGTCCGCACACAATGGTTAAGTGGTTCAGCTGCAATTCGAATCCCACTGCCATGAGCTCAGGTGGCCTTGGGTAAGCCACTCCTCTCAGCCCCGGCTCCCCAGTTGTATTTGTGGGAATAACAACACTAACTTGTTCACTGCTCTGGGTGTGGCACTAATCTGTTGAGAAGAGCGGTATATAAGCAGTTATTATTTAATGGAGTTTGAGTGATCTAACTTGTCTATGGTCTGTTGTCAAAATAAACTGAGTCATGGTGATGAATCTGTGAACCCATGCTGCTGCCTTGCACTGAACAAGACTCCTGATCTATCAAGGTCAGTATTGTCAACTCTATTAATTGCTCTCCAGGGCTTCTACACCACCTGCTACCTGATCCTTTGAAACTGGGACCTTCTGCATGCAAAATGTGTTTGTTGCTGACCCACAGCCCGCCCACTTAAAGTAATGACCCATATTCTATACGTCCTATTGGTCAGGAAGAGGCCAAAAGGAAAGATACCTCTCTTCAAATTAAACATGTGCAACTGAAAAACAAGCTTGAAGCTTCATGTAGGGTTTTTACACAGAACACTTCATATATTGGAAAAGGGAATACATATCAGTAATCTGCAACCGTGAGTTGAACGAGTTTTGTAATATAGACAAATGGCCATTTGAGGCAGACACTTAGCAACACTTGCTAGCCCCTCCAGAAGACTTCTGTGTTGTGCCAGTGAATAAGATGACTCTATTAAAGCCAAACGGCTCACAAAAGTATTAAATATTAGTTTTATGCTAAATTTACATTCTCATAGTGCTGAGCAAGAGTATATTAACTCCCATTATGAAAAAGGGCAATTTTTTAAAAGAGCTCAAACGAAAATAAATTAGAGATAATGAAACATACATGGAGTTCAAGGGGGTTTACTCCCAAGGAAGTGTGTATAGAGTTAGGGTTTAACCCTAAACAGAGTTAAACCCTTCTAAACCCATTCAATAGATTTAGGCCACTGTAATTATGTTTAAGACAACATTGTTAGAGACTTGAGATTTGTACACCTTTTTACTTTACAGACCATTCGTAACAACACAGAGCAAAAGGAAATGCTGAAAAATAATCCTGAACGGGGATTTTACCTAGCATTTCAGAGACACAGAATTTCACGGGTAGATCTGGAAGGCTTTACTTTCAGTCATTTAAAAAACTGAGAATGCTATTGTGCTGAAATAACCCCCGCCTTACAATGTCTAACTAGCTGCTATGACCAGATTCAGTCAATTGAGTGTAAAAGTGGTTTTTTTTTTAAAAAAAAACTTTATTAAAATGTTTTGGATACAGACAAACCTCTCTCTGCAAACATGTTTCACGTTTCCAGAAATGGGAAGTTAAAACATTTTGCTAACAGAATGATGTTCTCTTGACTTTCCAATCTGTAGTCCAATTTCTAAAGTATATATTAAACTTTATATCCATACATTGAGGTGTTAAGACTTGTCTATTGACTGTACACATCAGGCAGAGGGGAAAACAGGGCAGAGCCAGTCACAATCCCTTTCTCCAGTGGCTGGGAGTACCACCTTCACAGAAGACTGTGCTTTGACCAGGCACCAGTCTTATGACTCTGCTTACCAGCACTTCTTTTTTTAAGCGTGGAGCCAGAACGTGCCATTTCTGATAAGGGTTAGCAAGTCTCATCTTCATTTAAGAGGAACCATCCATTTGCATTTCTTGAATGTAACAGACAAGTAGGAGAACTCTAGGTGCTCAATACTGGAGACAGAATTATTTATGTCTGATCAATGAAGTCAAAGAGTATTTGCTGGATTGTTATAGTTTTGGGTGGTTCTCAAAAACCTCCTTGGCACCAAACCCATTGGCACTTTGGCCTAAGTTAGAGTCACAGGTAGATGAGTGACAATCCTTCTATAGAAAACCCAAAGGCTTTACAGACAGGTTTAAAAGAACACAAACTTCACCAATGCTCTATGCTGCCATTTTAGTGAAGAAGACATAACAGATACGAAATGATTAACATTCTAGAAGTGGAAGCCCTCTAGATCCTGGAGCAAGACTTCTGTCTAGTTACGCTTTTCAGGAATAGTCTGCCATTTCATGGTTCTTCTGATCAAGGTTCAGTGTCACTATCTTGGGAGTAAACCAACCCTATTGCACTTTGCATGTCAGACCTAAGTGTATTGTTTCTACAGTACATTCAACTCTTTGCTGACAGCAAAGTACAGCTGCATTACAGATTGCAAGAGAGCATTCCAGGGCACCACTTGGCACTCAAGCGTTGTTAGCTATAGGTAAATGAAAATGTATTATGACACGCCAGAGCATTAGGCAAAACTGACAGGTTCCAAAGTTGAAAGAAACGGACAATCACAACCAGCACAAGAAGTTTCAGGACTTCAGTTATCAGGGATGTTAAACTTTTCGCTCTCAGTGAATTAAGACAAAGGGCATAGGATCACGGGAGCCAAATTACAGCACACAAGTGCCTATAGCATCAAAGCTGGCATTCATCTGGTACACTGCTGTTTTGCATTTCATTTTTGTAACAGAGTTGAGAACTAAGCCAAGATGTTTTCAGACCCACTAAGCCACTCTGAGAAAGATGTCTTATTTTTTTTTTTACTAAAAATGAAGATGTGAAGACAGAAATGGAAATTCAAACACAAGCTCTGTTGAATATAAAAAAGAAATGGGGTTAGTATACATTAATAGCATTATGATATGTGTATGTTGGAACATTTTAATGCTACAGTATCCCAAGAAAACAAATTCATGATTTCTACTGCTGTTTTCAGTAATTGCCTGCAATGTAGTACGAGTAGTGACCCATTAAGTCTGAGAGCACTACTGCTGCAAAAGAGACAGCTGGTGAGAAAGTGATCATAACTTGTACAGGTGGGCAAAGGTGATTAACCGCATCCAGACTCCTACGCATAATGACATGGAAAACTAGAACAGTGTGCCTGTGTGCATGCTGTCCCCCCGCCCCCATCCCCAACTAAAATCCCAGTAAATTTAAAAGAAAAAAAAATCATTGCACAACTCAGTCCCAATAGCACCGTCTTCATGATCAAGCAGTGTGACACAGCACAACCATCTTACCAGACAATTAAGCCCCACCCACCCCGCATTTACTAAAGATTTTGAATATCATGATAGCTGGTTCAGTAATTTGGGAACTACCTAAATACCCTTAGATGTTTAAAAAAATCCTAACAGATTCTTGCTCAAACAAGATGAATGCTTACTGGGAAAAAAAATCTAAAAGGGACACCATTTACGTTAAACACTTTCTTTAAAAAATATAATTGCTTTCTTTTAAGTCAATTGGCCACAGTGGTGAGACATGTTCCCTTTTTCAGCCACTAGAGTACCGTGTGCAGAGTTTCGCACCCTAATTCACCAGCCCCACTGTAACTGAAAGCCATGGTTTCCACAGGAAACAATGGCAACTGGAAGTGACAACCTGCACCGGTGTACAGGTGCAGGTTGTCAGGCAAGAGGAAAAGAATTGTGTCACCACTGTGATGTAGAGTAACTGAAGACAGGAATCCCTTTGTCACTGTCAGTATGCGGTTGGAGAGCCTTCCGTGTTCTAATAGAGAAGTCCATAAGGAAGTTGTGAACAGGATCAGTCCAGAAGTAGATCCATCTGTCCAAACATCAGTCAATGTACTGTGATAGCCAACGAAAACCTTCACCATAGCCTTGCCTCTTCAGTACACTACACATGAACACTTCCATGGGGCGTGTGTTCAAGTCCTTCAGTGGCACATTCCCCTGGGAAGTCAAACAAGAAGAAATTCACATAGACTTCATTACCCTAGGCTTTCAAACACAAAGAAATTCAAACATGGTTCTGCTTAACATCCATCATGACAGATTTGCTGCCTGACCATTCTAGCTTTTGACAGCCACAGCTACGCAAGACAGAACTCCAAGTGCAGTATCTTGCATTATACTGACAAGAGCAGGTGAACAGTAGCACAAACCAGTGTGCCATTTTAAATTAGTGGAAAATTTATTCAACACATTTGTACGTTCATGCTCCTCGCATAGAGGTTTTACTGCATGAGCTTTACAGTACAAGAGCAGCAAACACAACCCAAGATCAACATCCTCTCCATAAGCTCTTGCAAGCCTTGTTGACAGATAGGTAACTTGAATACAACACAATATGAGTCCAGTAGTACCTTAAAGACCAACAAGCTCCAATGATGCTTGACTCTTGAAAGCTTATACCCTGGGAAAATCCTGTAGGCCTGTAAGGTGCTACTTGACTCAAATCTTGCTCTTCTACTGCAGGCCAACACAGCTACCCACCTGAAACTTTATTGCAGCTGACTGTCTATACAGAGACAGAACGATGGAGAGGATATTTTCAGTAATTCTCATGGTTTTTAAAAGCCATGAACTCAAATGTATATATACACCATTTTTCGCTCCAACAGGGAATCAAAGTAGCTTACAATGTTATTCTTCCCCCTCTGTTTTAACTTAACACCTACCCTGTGAAGTAGGCTGAAAGATGGTGACTTGCCCAAGGTCACCCTGAATGTTCTCATGGCAAAGTGGGGATTCAAATCTGTGTCTCCTACATTCTAGCCCAACACTCACACCACTAGACAATACTGGCTCTTATTTGCAAAATATATTTCCATTAAGAGACAAACGTTTAAAGGATGTGGATTTTGTAATACATCACCAATATTTCTTACTTCATAACCACATTTATTCCTTACCTTTCCTGTGGTTTGTCCATAAAGTCCAAAAATCTCTCGCAGTTTCTCCTCACTGATAGCTTCTGGTCTATCAATTTTGTTACCCAAGATAAGAATCGGCACATTGGATATTGTTTCATCAGTCATTAGTGCCTAATAGGGAAAAGAGAATTACTTACGTCATAAAATATTTGCAGCAAACAAGTAATGATTCTAGATAAGTTTACTTGCAATGAGTGCTACTGAAAGCAACTTCTTACCTGTAAGTACATTCAAGCTTGCACCAGGATCTGTTCTATTATGTATTTTCACAAAACTATACTAAAACCTAATATTAAACTAGCAGCATCTCAAAATTGGGCTTGCCTAAGCTGTGTTAGAACTCTCATGTCATTTTGGAAGAAAAATATTTTCCACAAGTCATGAACTCAATTACCCATGTATTAATTCCCACATAAGGAGCAAGAGTTGACAGTATTACTGTCATCACGAGCTAAAGCTATTGTCTGGAACTCAGCTCTTTTGACTACTTTGCCATATGGGTTCATCACCTTGGATTCACTTACTACGTTCTTCCATTTAAACACCTACAATGGATATCAAGTCACTTTCTTAAGGAGAAAGATTCTGCATAGACCAGGAGCAGGCTGCACCTGTAACATCAGTTTAAAATGCTACATACATTTAGCTCCACTTTGGATTCCATAAGACGTGGGTGATCTGCACAGTCCACTAAAAAGACAATCCCATTAATTGCCGGTAGGTAATTCTTCCAAACACGTCGAGCTACAAGGGAAAAGCAGTCCTGTAAGGCCACAGGTTAGAACAGCAACAAACTATCAGAAGCAAAGCCTGCAGAAATCAAGGTGTATTTAAGCTGTTTTTAAACTCCAGCTTGTCACTGGAATAAAAGAGCAATGGCCACTGCTACTTCATGCAATTATCCTTTTCACAATGTATTTTCTTATTTATTATCTCAATAATTCAAAAGAAGCTTTAATACTAATTTTTCATATTAATATGATTAAATCTTGACAATTGTTGCTTTGCTTTAAACTTACTCTCAGTGTGATGTCTCCTGCAAAACTAACATATGGAGAAATTTATATCCATGGAGAAACTCTACAGCCATTTCCATGATCAAAATGACACTTATAGTTGTTCCATGATCATGGAAATAACTGTCACATGAATAGCAGAATTCATTCACAGTTTGTGCTACACACATCCGACTACACCACTGGAAAATCAACTACACACAATCTTAGTAAACGTGACATATCTCAAAAAGAAAGTTCAACTATTTAATATAAAATGAACAAACATCAAATTCATAACTGACATCTGCTAAAAGATCACATTCCAGAAGACCAATATTTCTCAGATACAAAGGGAGAAAGAAAGCTTTGAGGCTATTAGGTGTGTGTGACAATGGAAAAGGAGACCAAGATGAAATTTAATCATAACAACATTCGATTTATATACCATCCTTCAGGATGACTTAACATCAACTCAGAGCGGTTTACAAAGTATGTTATTATCCCCACAACAAAACACCCTGTGAGGTGGGTGGGGCTGAGAGAGCTCCTAGAAGCTGTGACTGATCCAAGGTCACCCAGCTGGCTTCAAGTGGAAGAGTGAGGAATCAAACCCGGTTCTCCAGATTAGAGTCTTGCGCTCTTAACCACTACACCAAACTGGCTCTCTCTCTTAAAAATCAACTAAAGCCAGGACTTTGAAAAATAGGCCTAAACTAAGTTCATTCTGCTTCAAGTAAATGATATGTAGTCTGACAAAACAATAAACACTGAGAGAAGCACAATATCTGCTAGTTTTACCTTGCTCATGGCCGCCAAGATCAAAAGTTGTGAACGTCATTCCAGCAATGGTCAACTCTTCTGATGCTAGAGAAGAAAAATGCTTCATGAACCACAATAACAGTAATATTGGCACTGATTATTATTGTCTCATGATGTGTAAAAGTACCAGCTGCCAGAAGATAGAAGCCATTCAAGATACACAACACTTTAGTAACTTTTCATAATTCTAGATTAAGAATAATTCCTCCTATGTTGTTCCAAGAACTGAGGGGCTTAAAAATATTGTGTAGAATGCATGATATATGCAATAACAAATGCATGTTCCACACAATCTCCTACAAGCTTTCTATTTCAATACATAACCTTCCTTTGAAGATCCCACAATGAGAACTCTTATTATGCAACTTCAGTAAAGATTTATGATAGGCCATTGTAAAGCCTATTAATTCACACTGGAATTTTAAAAAAAACAACAAAAAAAACAGAAGAACTATAACTGGTAACAACAGCTAGGCAAAACTTACTTGGATGTAGCGTGGGAACATGCTGACCCAATCTGTCATCTTTTAGCATGTGCAGAAGGGTGGTCTTGCCTGCATTATCCAAGCCCAAGAAGACTAATTTGCCAGACTTCTTGTATAATCCTGCAACAGAGAAAAGCAGCTGCAGTGAACTCTATCAAGAAAATTATTCAGGATGGTGAGAACAACCAAGATGGACTGTGAAAAGTCAAACGAGGATCTCTCTAAATTAGATGAGTGGGCAACCACATGGCAAATTAATCCAGAGGAGTTAGCCGTGTTAGTCTGTAGTAGCAAGATCAAAAAGAGTCCAGTAGCACCTTTAAGACTAACCAATTTTATTTTATTGTAGCATAAGCTTTCGAGAATCAAGTTCTCTTCATCAGATGCCTGATCCGAACTGGTCCTCTTCTGTATTTGACCAGTTCGGATCAGGCATCTGATGAAGAGAACTTGATTCTCGAAAGCTTATGCTACAATAAAATAAAATTGGTTAGTCTTAAAGGTGCTACTGGACTCTTTTTGATATGGCAAATTAAGTTCAACTAGGGTAACTGTAAGGTGATTACATACTGGACCAAAAAAAAAAATTCCTAATTTTAAATATATGCTGATCAGGTCTGAACAGACTCACGACTGAAAGAGATCTTGGGGTTGTAGCAGAAAGCTTGTCTACCTGGTGTGTGGCAGCAGAGAAAAAGGCAAGCTCCACGCTAGGAATTATTTGAAATGTGATTGAAAATATGATCACCAATATTATATTCTTCTTGTATAAAGCTATGTTGTGGCTTCATTTGCATTACTGTGCATTTTGATCACTGTATCTCAAAAAAGACATAAAAGAGCTGGAAAGGATAGCAACCAAACTAATAAGGGGGGGGGGCAGCATGTTTGCTATGAGGAAAGGCTAGAGAGACTGGACCTTTTCAGGAAAAAGATGGGTAAAGGAGGACATGACAGGTTTATAAAACTACGCATGGGGTTGACGAAGTGAACAAAGGGAGCGTTTTCTTCGTCTCCCATAATACTAGGACTTGGGGGCACCCAATGAAGTTGTTAGGAAAGAGGTTCAAGACAGACGAAAGAAAATACTTTCTTACTCAATGAATAATTAAACTGATATTCACTGCTAGTGGAGACAGTGATGTCCACAAGCATAGATAGCTTTAAAAAGATGTTAGAAATTTTCATGAAGGAGAGGTCCATCAATGACTAGTAACCATGGTAACTGAAGGGAGCCTCCAACTAGAGGCAGCAGGCCTCTGAATACCAATCTGGGAGGCAGCAGCAGAGAAGGTCCTTGGCCTCTATGCCCAGGTTGTCTGGTCCTTCAGGATAACTTATTTGCCACTATGTGAAATAGTATGTTTGCCTAGACAGACCACTTGTCTGATCCAGCAGGCTTCTTAACATTTGTTATCAGACTCTTCTCCAGTGCTACTGTTGATGGAGGAAGCTGTTCCACACATACATAAACTAGCACTCTTCTTTAGGATTCACTTCTTACTGCCTTGGCACTAGATTGTATGCAGTTTTGATGCCAGATTGCAAATTCTAGGTTTTGTAGTTGTGTAAGAACACATTAAATGTGATGATACACACTTAACACAGAAAAGAGCACTCTGGGATAAGATTATAAATTAGCCAGGTTTAAGAATTAAAATTCAAAAAGGTGTCCAGGGTAAATGGATATATGGGTAAAGCAGCATACATTCAATTCATAAAAAAGGAAGGACAGAATGGTGCTGTGAGATTATTTGTGAAAGGTTCATGTCTCTAATGAGATGGAAAATGAAAGGAGTGGTTGAATTAGTGACATATTACATGTACCATTCCTCATAACCATCAGTAGCAGAGAGCATAAAAACCACTAGTATGGATGCAACCTTATTAGGCATTTCAACACATTACATTTTTGTGTTAGAACTAAACCTAGGACCTGTTTGTAGGTAAACACCTGAAGCCTTACCTAGAAACTGCAGCACACTGCTGAAGCCATTGTAGATCCATTCAAATATGAATGACATTGTGAGTGATCAAATGCCTGGGGGGGGAAAGGTACTTGGATGAGAACTTTGGCTGCAAACCAGAATACTTCATCTATCACACTTACTTATGATCTAAAAAGTTGTCAGCCTAAAGCCTGATATCCAACTACCAGCAGGAAAATAGCTGAATGGTTTCACAGGTTTTAAGATAACAGGAACAAATCCACACATCTTTTCTCAAGCAGGTTATAAAAGCTATAAGCTATCAAGTTTTACACAGCAGGTTACAACAACCATATGAAAGCAAAATTCTATCCCAAGAGAAAAAATATTATGAGGCTGCTCCTAATCTTCACTACTCTCTTTATGGAATATAGTGCCACTCTCTGTTTATAACCATACATATCAAAATAAAAGGCATAAACAGCCCTAAAAATCTTTCACTGTGTGAGCAGCCAGAAATTAAAGGACAATGATGGTTTTTAACATCCCTAAGGCTTTTAAGTTGGCAGCTATAGCTCACAGTTTCTTCATCTACCCCCAAATGGATGCATTTGACATTGAAATTTATTTGTTAAGTCAAGCATGGTCTTCATTGTTACGCACTCACCAACAAACACACCCACACCAACTTTTCTATCTCAAGACAGAACCTTTAACACCATTTAATGAATCAAACTGCATCAGGACATCCCCCACCTCAAAACCCAATTTAAAGGTTTGGAGCATGGGAAGTAGTAAGTCTGATTACCTTCTTGATGTCTTCCAGGCAGGCTTAAGCCCCAAACCCAAGATTTGTTTTCCAAATGATCTCTATGAATACCTCTGGAAGTTACAATATGTTCCAAAAGAAGTTTCACATTTCTTTTCCTGGAGGCAGATACTGAAAACAACCCTCTTTTTTCCACTTACTTTCTGAATCCAAACATAAGGTCACAGTTACTGCTTTTTCTCCCTGTCAATAACTTCCATGACTAACAACCACAGGAGGCCAAGCAGTGAAATCTTCCCACATTTTTGAAAGACACAGAAGCCCGACAAACAGGAGCGGGGGAGAGAAGGTGGGTGGCAGTCCTCGAACGGGTAAGGCAAAACTACAGCCACGGATTTAGTGTCTATAAAGCGTGTTGGCAAGCATTGGGAGCACTTCTACTCCTAACCTCGGCCAGCGAGTTGCCGCTCTGGAAAGCAGCTTAACAAGACTTGGGGGGGGGGGGGGTGGCAAGCCCAATCTTCCCCACTGGGGCTCAGCCCGGGAGAGCGAAGAGGGGGCGCGGCCAGCCACTGAGGGCGGGGCGATGACACGGCTCCGGTGCCGAAGGTGGGGGGGGCGTCAATCACCGGCCTCTTCCTTGCAACGGCAGGCAGGGCTGCCTCCTACGGCAGAGGCGGGGGAAGGCGAAGGAGTCCGAGGAAGAAGGCTTTGCCCAGAGCCACGTCGCGCGGTCATGGCTGAAAGAGCCCCCTCGAAGGAGAAGAGGCTGAGGGGGAAACCCCTTCACTCTCACGAAGCGAAGGCACTGGGGAAGGGGCCCGGGGAGAAGGCAAGAAGCGGGGCCCGGGCACACTCGAACGCGTTTGGTGCGGGCCCCGCCGCCGCGGTTCTCCCTGAGGGCCGGGGGAGGAGGGGAGGGAGAGAGGGAGCCCCTGGGCCGAGGGCGGCGGCGGCCCCCCTTCCCCCTCCCCCCTCCCCACCCGCCTGCGTGTCACTGGCCCTCCCTCCACCGGCTTAGGCCCGAGCCAGGCAGCGCCGCCCTCTCTTCAGGCCCCTCGCCGCTACGCGCTCCTCTCCCTCACCTTTCTCAGCGACGGCTCCCTTCCCAGCAGCGCACACGACGGCCACGGCCCGACGGCTGCCTCGCTCGCTCTCCCCCGCACCCCTCGCCTCGCTTGCTCGCTCCTGAGCCGCCAGCTACACGCCGGAACTACGTAGCGTCCCCTCACACGGCTACTTCCGGTGGGAAGAAAGCGGCGGGGAGGGGGGGCGAGGAGCAGAAGCTGCTGCGTTGGCCGCCGGGCCGCGCGCTACGTGTCCAGTAGACGCCACGGTGACGGGGCCGATGACGACGCCTGCCGGCCCCGCCCCTCCCCGCGTGTGGCGAGAGAGTCGGCCGGGCGCTGCGTTTTCTCCGGCTGTCCCAAGGAGCTCAGGGTGGCCCCCGCGGTTCTCTCCTATTTTATCCTCACAAGCCTGTGAGGTGGGCCAGGCCGCGAGACTGAGCGGCCCAACAGGCTTATTGGCGGAAGGGGGGGGGTGAACGTTTGCCGTGCCCCTCCCCCCCACTCCAGTAAAAATTGCATTCGTCTTAAAACTGCCACAAGACCGTTCTCTCAAGACTTCTGAAACTTTAAGCCCAGCCCCGCGTTTGCTCCAAAAAGGATAACCTGAATATAATTTGCTGTGTGTAAATTTTATATTTTAGGGGCATCTGAAAAACGAACACGGTTTTATTCCAGCATAAACTGCCAGAAATTACGCAGCCTGACGGAAGTGGGCTTTAGACGCTGGCAGAAGCTGCTATGAGACTTCTGCTTTACAGCGAAGAGCATTAAGTGGGGTTTTCTCTTGCTCTTGTACAGGTGGAAGGGTCGAGGCAACTCTGAGCACATGCTGAGAAGAGCCATTGATTAAATAAAAAAAAGAAGAGCCATTGAAATCAGTGTCATTTCTGACTAAAGTGAGAGGAGACCTGGCTGTACTTTCAATTTCAGTTTTCTTAAGAATTCTTGTGACCGCTAACATTCATGTAAGGGTTGTATGACATTACACCTATGGCTGTTTAAAAATAGGGAAAAGGAAGGCAGCACTGTAGTTGTGGTCAAAACCAATATTTGTTCATGTCCAGTTAGTGCATATTTTTCCTGACCTTCCCAGATATATAAAGCCTGCCATGGTGATTAGCTCAGTCACCCACTAGTGGCAGAATGGGAATTTGAACCCAGATCATTCTAGTCCCAATATTCTAATAATTGCATTACACTTTGCTTAGCCAGTTACGGTGGACAGATAAAAAAAGATCTCTAGGTTACAGACCTACCAATATGGAATGAATAAGTCATGTGATCCATGGCCTTATGGGATATGAATCATATATGATCCATGGCCTTTGCGCCTAATCTAAGGAATAGTATGGTTTGCAATATGTTATATTTCCCAGCACCCTTACTGGGATGCATTATGTCACACCATATTCCAGTATTATCTTGAATAGTTTCATAATAGTATCTAGCAGGCCAGGGAGCACTAAAGTAATGAGTGCTTCAAAAATTAGAATCAAGACAGGGATACTTGAGTCTCTAAAGCAGAAAGTATAGACAAATGTTTGTTATGATGACTGCTTTCACCTAAATTATTTAGCTTACAAAATTTATATTTCATCTTTCTGCCCAGTCAGGGGCACCAAGGCAGCCTTAAGTGAATACATGATCAAGAAAGCCTATTATGCCTTCAAGTACTACAGGAATAGTCAGCATGTATTGACTAAGAGGCATGTACTACAAACTGCATATCATAATACTGCTGCCCCAAGATGTCCCAGTCATCTCCAAAAAAGCTTTTTAATGTATAACATCTGTTAAGTTAATGAACTGTGCAGCAAAGTCTTGTCTTTTTATAAACACTGGAGCTGATTCGGTTTAAATCTTCCATCATGAATTATATCTGAAAATTAAGGCTAGTGCTGATGACGGATACTAAGAACAAGTTTAAATGTCCACTGAATGATGCCCATATCAGGAAGTAGGCTGCCCTTTTCTGCCATATACTTGGAAGTTCTGGTAACTGGGCACAGTTACGACCCAGACAACCAGTATCAGGCAGCTAAGACTTTTTAAGAGAACAGAAAAACTATTAGATGTTACGAGCTTTTTATTCAACCGCAGTTTTTGAATTTGTTACCGTAAGTTTAGAAACTTCAGTCTTTCTGCACTCTATCATTGTACATTAACTGAAACCCTCAAACAGGCAGGACAATTTCACATAACAAAGTTTGTGGTGATCAAGCAAACGTTAGAGACGTTACTACAGTTAAAATCTAGAAGAAATGGCCTATACGCACATTTTAACAAATACACAGTGAGGGGAAAAAAGCATCTCTGCTCTGCACTACTGATGTTACCACTTTTGCTGACCTTTCCCAGTGTCGAAGATATAATTACAGCAGAAGGACAAAGTAGACGAGGGGAGGTCCAGATTCAGAAGCAGCATTTTCCTTGGTATCCAGGTTTATCATAATGCAGATTTATCATAATGAAGACAGAAAACACTTTACGTTTCAGAATAAATTCTTTTACTCATATCGAGTAAGAAACAAATATGGTGGGGGGCGGGTTTGTTCACAATGAATGCCATGATACTTAAGACCGTCAAACTGATATTTTACAAAATTACTGCTCTGATTCTGTACGACCTGGATACATTATTGTTAAGTATGCAACATCTGTTGTATCATAATAAGCTGGGCACATACAGAACAACTTCAGTTTTAACAATGCTACTATCCATCATCCTCTAGTTCTGCACAAATGGCCCCCTGGTAGTAGGACAGCTGCTACTGCAACGTCTGGCTTCAAGTCATTTTTTCTCGTAGTAGAACCACTTGTCAACTGAGATTGGAGGAAAAGTTTGAAGAAAGAAAAAACAGCATTATCACTGTGGACATGAAACATTTGTAAGGTATTGCAAGCCACCACAACAATTTGAAATGACTTTGCAGAAATCAGTTACACACATGGACAAATTTTCATTCAATCCCTCCACCCCCTAGTTTATAAAGGAAGAGTACAGAAGCAGCAAGTCAAAGAGGTATGAAGCTACAAAATAAGGGAACAGTCCTGCAAAGGCTTCAGCACAAATCAAACTTATATCTAACATTATATTAGACATGGCTAAATATGGGAAATGCCTATGTTTTTAAAGAACATAAACAAGGAAGAGGTAATAAAAGCCTGGAGAAACGGTCCTAAACCAAAAATGTTTAAAATAATATTGGACTCCAGCGTCTTAACGTATAAAAAGTTATATGAGCTCTAAATGTTGAACAGTTGGTAATTCCTGGCGTAAGCAGTATTGCAAACCAAACATGGTGATCTATTAAGCTTTAGAGTGGTTTTAAATGTAGCACCTTGCAAAGCAAAATAGGAATCATTAATTTAGGATTGCTAATAAACAACCACTCCCACACTACTCTCAGATTGTCTGAATTAAGGAAGCTTACCATCAGTCGGTATTGGATCGGCAGGTCCACAAACAGGTGCCTGAAATGGAGAAAACATCAAGTACAGAATTACTGTTTGAAAGGGAAAAACTGTCTGTTACAGCAAAGGATCATACAACCCCCATCATTAACGGAAGAAACGGTATGGACGTTCACTGCTTTTCCTGAGATACTAATCTATCAGGTAATTCCACTAGGTTTGCACAGCACTCGAACAGCACTCCCTAATGGTGCTAGCAGGATAAAGAACCAAAAACTCAATATTTACTATGTAACTACATATCTGAAGAATTTATCCAAAAAACAGCTGAATGAAGCTTGGAACTAAGTAATCATGTTCTTGGGATTCCCCCCCCCCCTTTTTGGCCTGTATTTCAAGTACCAGTGAAAAAGGTTTTTATAAGGATTGTCGCAAACTAATGGCAACAGAATCATACACGGTATTTGTCACTTGTGCTTACCAAATCCTCAATACTGGTTTTCATTCACTATCCTAATGAGCAACCTTCTGGCACAAAGGGAGTCTGCTTTAATCTCCCCTGGGCTAAGGGAGTCTCATTTGTCAATCACCAAAAATTCTTCTGAGCATTGTCTCGATTAAGACTGGTTGATACCCGGAACCTATGTTGTTGCAGCCATAAAAACTAGAATTTGTTTTGCTTTAATTAAAAAATTGATCCAAGCTAAGCGTGTCTCAGGATGGTGAACTCTGTAGCAACACCATATTCAGCTGCTTTTCATGACTGGTGTGGAATTATAGAATAGATGCAGCCCCCGGCAATTAGAATGGTACTCTAACCCATTAAGAGTATTTGAGTTAACTGGAGTTGCTTACCGCTTCCACTATAGCTCTAGCAGTTGTTTGATCACAACGGAAAGGACTCTCTGATAAAGTTGCATTTGTGCTAGAAGAGAAAATGCAGTTTTAAAACAATTTTTCTGAAGAATGTATCATTCACCATGGGAATCTTCAAAAATACCCATAACATTTAGCAAGATAGTGTTTGTACTGAGCAATGCATGGCACTATAGTTACAGTTGTGTAATGCGTGCACAACTCTTTTCCAGCTGCAGCAGAAGGGTAGTAACTTACCAGTTGAGTCCTTCCCCATCTGTCTTTTTATTTATTAGAGCTTTCCAAGAGTCATGAGTACTGTTGATGATGTCTATTGCAAAGTCCTAGGATTTTAGAAAAACAAAGTTCAATGTCTCTTGTGAATAGTTATGATGCAATGCCTTGTATTTAGAATTTCTTCTAGTGTAAGAAAACTTGACATACATTTGCACTAACATAAGATTTTACACAGACCCATTCTAGTTCCTCCCTCAAGCTTACTAGTCTTGATCTTTGGTTTCTGTATATAGCTGCCTCATCCTTTGGGATTTGGAGCTTGCATGGAAAAAGCTATCTTCCCACACAGTATTTCAGGAATCATTTGTGTGTATAAACATACATTTTATGCTTTTTATGCATTTATTCACATGCTTAAGCTGCCAAGCGTTGAAAGAGTATAGGTAGCATACACAAACATATACCTTGTCTTTAAATTCTCCATTGAATGCAAATTTGTTTTCTGGTTTCCCATCAGGTACTTTGTATCTTCTAAACCAGTCCACTGTAGCTTCTAAGTATCCAGGTTTAAGCCGCCTGACATCATCAATAGCTGACCAGAGGAAGGAGAAAACAAATATTCAGAACCTAGTCCAAAAAGATAGCTATGTAATATTAAACATACCATCAACAATTCCAATGAATATAAATTGGAGGCTTAAGGCCCAGATCTGAAGACATTCTCTCCCCACCAAAAGCATCCATTTATTTTTTTGCCATCAAGCTGCAGCCAACTTATGGCAATGCCATGCAGTTTTCAAGGTAAGAGTTTCAGAGGTGGCTTGTCATTGCCTGCCTCTGTATAGTGACCCTGGACATCCTTGGCAGTCTCCCATATAAGTACTAACCCTAGTTGACCCTGCTCAGCTTCTGAAATCTGATTGGGCTATCCTGGGCTATCCAGGTCAGGGCTTCTTTTTCAACAGTTCCTTTTAAAAGGCTCACTTTTTTAGAATAAGAAACCTCAACTTCAGTTATGACACTTGCCTCAAGTCCTCCAAATCTGACTCGGTTTAAAGACGGGAATTCTATAGTCATGGTTTATGCCCTTCGCAGTCTATGTACAAAAATTAGCGTTCAGATTTCCATATCTCCTTCCCATAAGATTTGAGTTCGCGCAGTGGCAACAGCCTGCCGCAACATCTACACATTTGGGAATACACCATTCTCATTAAACAAACACCACACCAACCTCAATTTCCCACAGTTGAATTTAAAGGAGTTTTTCAATAAGAGGGAAAAGCAAAAAGCGAAGGCATGCAAGCCCCTCTTCCTCGTTTCTGTGATACTTACTGTCATAATTGGCAGCTTCCGGGTCTTCAACATTGATTGCAATGACTTTCCAGTCTGTCTCACCTTCATCAATCAATGCTAGTGTACCAAGAACTTTCACTTGAATTACAGCTCCTCTGCTGCATATCTAAAGAAGGAACACTTACTCAAGAATTAAGTTCCCAAGTCTAATAAGCCAGAATAGCCAGCATTGGAAGTATAGCTACGCAACCATTCAGCAACGTGTAGAATTGTTAGTTCTGCCTCAAGGAAAGGAACATACTGAAGCCCACTGAGCCAGCCTGTCGTTGGGACCTCACCAGAGGATAGTAGCATGTTTCATGGCACCAGGCTCTCCTGAAGCCAGCAGTACATGTGAAAGACTCCGCACAAGTGTGCACAAAGGGGTCCCTGTAAATTCCAGCAGCTCCTAGGCATTCCTGTACATGAATGTCACTCTTTCCCCTCCTCCACTTTCACTCACATTCTGTCTCCACTGGAAGAGCAGTTTGCAATTCTGCCAACTGGGTGAGCTACAGCTTCTGCAAAATACAGCTTGAAATTCTGGTTACCAGGCAAATCATTTTGCGCAAAATTAGTTTGTCTGGTTCACAGATAACAACCAACCACAGTTTGCTGAGGTGGGGAGGCAATTCAAGCACATAACAGGAAAGTGAAGAAGTGAGCATCTGAGCCTATAGCATATTCCCATTCAGGAATCTCCATCTAAACCAACTATGACTTTACTATCACATTTAAATATAATACCATGAAAACAAGTTTATATCAACAGCTGTTTAACAAGCAAAATGCAATAAAACATTTAGTGAAATGAAAATTTCACTATACCAATGATCACAAATTATCTTTCACACAACCAGCACCTTCAATTTAAGAACTTTGATACCTTGCTTCCAATTTCACAAACATCAATTGGATCATTATCTCCACAACAGCCAGTATTTTCATCTTTATGTCCAGGATCTTCCCATGTCTAAGGTTAAAATAAAAGCAGATCAAATTCTTTAATACTTAGATGCATCCTGCCTCATCACGGACACTTGGCAACTTAAGTAATTACCATTTTACATTATTAAGGAAAAAAGTAATTACATGATCTCCCCCCCGCCCCCTGCCCTTAAACCCTCTAAAGTAACCTTAAAATTGCCTGCTGCAAATTAATAGCTAGCAAACTGTTGGCAGTGGCAATTTCTCTTGGTGGAAGAAAGAAACAACAGAAAGATCTACTGCATTTCAGACTAATATCAAACCATTTCCTCATGTATACAACATATTGAATTTTCTCTATGTGAAGTACGCATAACAAACTGCAAGACCGAGAGATTGATTTAGAAAAGTGGCAGCTTGCAAAGAAGCAATGGTCACCCTTGCCAGAGGGAAACTGCCATTTATGATTGCTTTAATAGAAGCTGACCCAACTTCCCTCCAGGTCAGGATAGTGACAAATTTGGCAAAACACCCAACTCTGGAATATTTTAGACAATAGCATTTTAAAAAAACATCCTGGCAAACTCTCAATTCAACTGGAACATTAAGCCTATCAGTCTGAAAGCGGTCAGAAGTATTCCTCACAGCATCCAGACAAACACAATTTATACAAGCAAAATGAGAGGCGATTTTGTAGTCAAACTTGGAAAGCCTCAGAACAGATGTTAAAGACAGGTATGGAAGTCCCATAAAGAAGTACAGGAGCTGGAGATCACAATGCCAGTCGATGACGAAGATGATGTGCCTGACAGAACATCACTCGTCTCATTTCCCTTGTCCTTTCCCCATATAAAACATGAGAGAAACTTAGAGTAGGTAGAAACCAGTAAGAACACTTAAAGAGATTGATCAGAGGCAAGAAGCACAACATCTTGGATGTAAGTTGCCTAAAAGGTAATTTAAGGTAAGGACCATAATATGAAAGTTTACGCTACTTAGTTGGGTTAGATACAACCAGCTTTTTTGTTCAATTGCAGCCAGTTCCCTCTTTATTACAGCTAAGGGTGTGCCTCCCTAAAAAAATCCAAGTAATCCAGATCTGGGTTTCATGGATGCCAAAAAATCTAGGATCCCTGAAATCCAGATAAGATTATTTAATCTGGTTCAGCAAAACTAGAGAATCCCAGATTTATCCAGCCATTATTCCCTATGAGGAAAACTACTGGTAGGATTTTTCAAGAAAACTCTACCAAATTTGCAGGGGACCTATTCCCGACTGTCCATTAAAGACCCCCAAGTTTAGGAAGATTGGACCCCGAGGTCCAATTCTATGGGCCCCTGAACAAGGTGCCCCCACCCACTCTCCATTGTTTCCTGTGGTGGGAAAATTTCCAAGTTGGTTCCCAGGCAGAAACACAAAGGGGAAAGGCTGCAGCCAGACAGAAGCATACGAAAGCCCAACAGAATTAAACTGAAGCAAGAGAATGGAATCCCCCCAGAACCGATGAGAAGCAAGGGGAACCGATGAAAAGCAAGGGGAGCAACACAAGACTAGAAAATCATGTCAAAACAGCAAATCCCTCCCAATTCAAACTGAAGCGAAGGACACTGTTGCGACTTAGCTCAACTGAACCCATGTCACTCACAGAAGCCACTCAAGAAAGCCAGCAACACTCAGCAGCAGCCTCTCTCCAAGACCAGACCACACAAAATGGAGGCTGCTCTGTGCCAAGGCTGGTTTGTTTGTTTTTAATTCCCTGCAGGGCAGTTTGAAAAAGGCTTTCTCCTTCTCAGAGAATCCCATTGGCCAGACAAGGAGAGCTCCTACATGGATTGTCCACTCACTCCCTCCTCCCTGCCTTGTTCCCCCCCTCCCCCTTGGGAAAAAACACAGGAGAAGCCTGGGAACTAGTCAGCCAGGGGTTGAAATTGTGTTTCCCGGATTAACATGGATTTATCTGGGCTTCTTGAGCTGAGTCCCTGGATCAGATCCAGGATTCTCTGAATACAAGATTTCAGAAAACAAGGGTTCTCTAGTCTCTTTTGAGGAGGCCCAGTTAAGGTTCAGCAAATCAGAATGAACTAAACATTCAGAAGGTTCAGTCAATGACCATTCAGCCCATACTTCAACCAACACTGGTTCTTCCGGTGTTCAATATAGTTAAGAAGCCTCTCATGTTAGGAGAGTGGGTTTTTCTAGTCACCGTGTCACTTGACTCACAAATAGCCTGCTTGTTTACAACATACAGAGCCCTCTCACCTTCCTCCAGAGAATATGCCAACAGCTCTGTAGTGAAAACAAGTTTCCCCTCATTAGCGGGAGCGGGGGGGGGGGGCGGAGAAGAGACAGACAAAACTTTGTTTTGCTAACTTGGGGTATTGAAACAACAATTTCTGAAGCAGCACAATGGACAAAACACGTAATAGGAAAAGTATATATACCTGTGGAATAGCACCGTAATTCCAGATATATCCCCTGTGAGGAAACACATTAGCAACATAACGTAGCTTTCCTTTCTTCACATCTTGCTTAATTGGGTTTAAAGTATCTTTGGTTGCAATCTGAAACAGAAGTACTCATGAAAGAATTTACAAGTAAATCCATTTAATCAATTCAAGGATGGGGCTTTTCATAGAGATATGCCAGCTCACCCTTCCATATTATGTAGCTAAATAAATAGGAACTAGGAAAACTCAGCTACTGTCTTAATGTTGACGACTACTGAAGGAATCCATTTCCACAAAAACAGCACACATATTTCATAGCTACTTCATTAGTATAGTTTCTCCTATTAAAAACAAACCTATAGTGCAAACCAGCACGTTTATTGTAAGGGAAATCCCACTGTGTAATGGATATATCCCCACATGCATATGGTTATGGCCTTAGAAAAGTTGCCAGCATTAGTACTTTGACCTGACTAGCACATTTTAATACTGCCTTTTTCCCAAAGAGCTCAGGGCAGCATACGTGGCTCTCCCTTGCCCATTTCAACCTCAAAACAATTCTATGTGATAGGGACAGTCTAAGAGAAAGGTTGTGTGGCCCATGACCCTTCTTTTCACCGCCGAGTTTAAGGCATTCAAGATCTGACATTGTGATCCAGAACGGCAAGCCGATTTCCTGCAAGGGGGGAGTTTTCCCAGCACAGAAAGTAGAATGCTCCCAAATTAAAGAGGTATCCAAACAAAGAGAGAAACGCGGTAAATTAAAGAGGAACACCCACAGGATTCAGCGCTCATTCAAAGCAAGATTCGTGGCGTTCCAAAGGTTTCCCCCTTTAATCTAGAGGAAACATCTCCTCCACTTTGTTTAAAAGGAAATCTTCAGAGTGGCCGCAGGGGAGTGTCTGGGTGGACACTCTCTCCATTGCCCTGACAGGAGGTGGAGGTGGAGCTAAGCTCCACTTTCAAAAGGTGACTTGCTTACACCACAGTGGGTAAAGGGGACCCGTCCCATGGTGGGTCCAGGTGCAGTTGTCAACTCGCCTGCCTGCACTTCTAATTCACAGCAAAGGGGGGAGAGCAGTGAGATCACAGAGGGTGGGGGATGCCATTCCTACGCATTCCCGCACATTGTTTGCTGTTACTGTCACAGCAGGGGTGCAAAAGGCACCCCTGGGTAGAAGGTGCCTTGGCCAGTAGAACAGAATAGTCATTAAAGGTAAAGACTAAGCAAAAGCCAAGACACTAAGTCCAGTTTCCTCAAGTAATTACCTCCATCTTGGCATTAGTCCACCGAGGTACTTCCACAACCATGTTGAAGACATTCTGAAAAGGACAAGCCAGGAAGATACAACACCATCAGGGTAAAATAGACTTGAACACATTACATAATGACCTTATACAATCTGGTTTTTTTTTCCAGTTTTCATAGAAGAGCCGGTATCTTTTGATAGTTAACTGCACCTAGCAAAACAGCGACATGTTATTTTTCCAAGAGCAGTAGAAGATGAAATCTGATCATTGGGGATTGGTAGGTGAATAAATCTGCCTTTGGGTTTCTTCGAATTCCAGTTTATATCATTGACAAAGGGGGGGGGGTACACAAAAGTAAGCCCTACTATATTAATACAGTAATTTGTGGCAACTTCAAAAGGCAAATTTCCCTTTTGTGATTTAATATCATGCAAGAGTCCAATATCCAGTCATTAGCACATATTCAACGTGTCGAGCTCAAAGTTTAAGAACCGTTACTGTGATTGACTTAATTTATGGTAGAAGGTTTAGTAGCTCACAGTGGGACTTTCTGTATTTACACAGCAATAATATAAGCAGCAAACTCCACCCTACTGTAAAACTGAAGTGTGGTGAGATCATTTATGGAGACACACAGGCACTCATATCCTAGCCACCTTCACCCTTGCAAATGGCCCCTGCTTCTTCTGTGCTGCCAGGCCTTAAACCCCAAAGTACAGGGAGAATGCTTCTACTGCTCTTCCCCAAAGGCAGACTGTGGGCTACCTTGCTATTAGCCTTCTTAAAGCTGGACAAGAGCCACAGTTTGGCTACCCAAATAAACTTGTAAGAACTCCTGCTCAGAAAGATGAGAGTAACTAGTCCCCACAGAGGCAATGGTAATAAAGATTATCCATACAGAGCAGTAATGGGCAGTTAGTTTGTCACTGACAGCCAGAAACTTCTTTTGTTTATATCCTGTCTTTCGTTCCAATAGGGACACACAGAAGCTTACATGGTTCTTGTCTCCTCCATTTTATCCTCACAACAACCCTGTGAGATAGACTGACCTGACTGTGAGTGGAACCACAAGTGACAAAAGGCACAGGTTGGACACTTGTCAGCTTCCCTGAAGTTTTGATGGGAAATGTAGGCAGCTTGGCGGAATGTTGGACAAGTGACAGTTGAAAAGTCCATTGGACAGCAGTCGGAGAGCCAAGCTGCGAGACCAGGATGCCTACATTTCCCATCAAAACTTGAGGGAAGCTGACAAGTGTCCAACCTGTGCCTTTTGTCACTTGTGGTTCCGCTCTGTGTGACTGCCCCAAGATCTCCTAGCAATGTATTGTCGAAGGCTTTCACGGCCGGAGAACGATGGTTGTTGGGGGTTTTCCGGGCTGTATTGCCGTGGTCTTGGCATTGTAGTTCCTGACGTTTCGCCAGCAGCTGTGGCTGGCATCTTCAGAGGTGTAGCACCAAAAGACAGAGATCTCTCTGAGCAATAGTAAGACAATGGTACTCACTCCACGGCTCACAGACAGTCGCTTTTGCAATTATCATCAATCAAAAGAGCCACATGGCTACTGTATGCCCTGTTCCCCACCGCAATCACATGCATACACAATAATACGAGATATTGCTTATACTGATTATTTAACTATTATATTTTTAATTACCAGACTACCTCCATGCGTGTCTCTCCTCACCACGGTTCAACTAACCAGCCCTTCTGTATCTGGAGTGAGGGGCTTTTTTCTCTGCCTTCTCATTCTCTCTGCAGCATAAAGTCCAGCAGGTTGGGCACGTGAGTGAGATTGTCAGGGTGCCCAGAGGAGAGCAAACTGGTCATGGAGAAAGGGGAGTAAAACCAATACCACCCCACTGTGGCCAGCTTGTGCTTTCCTTGGGGGCAGTTGCTGGGAAGAGAGCACAGAGGCTGTGGATAGGAAGGGTTCTTTACTTCCACTCTAGCATGGGGCCCACAGGTCAGGGAAGCTCTCAGCTTACCCATCCTCCAGCTCCTCTGCCAGCAGCTTTTAAGGTGGGAACCACCTGCCATATACAAGCCCTGCCAGGCAATGACCTTGGCCACTTTCCTGGGACGTCTTGTGGAACAGTGCTCAGAAAAGTCATGGGAAGTGAGCAAAAGAGCCACATTCAGCTCCTGAGCCACTGAGTAACACTGCTTTAACCACTATACCACACTGGATCTACCTGTTTTCCATCATACTTTCAGAAGTTTAAGATTAAAAAAGCTACATCTGAGTTACAACTTCTGAGCTATGCAGAGAAGCAGTGATGAAATGTAGCCCATCAGTTCCACCCCTGACCCAAACCCTTCTAATCTCTCAGGGCCTCAGCCACGGATGCCAGCTGTGTGGATCCATGAAGGAGAACAAGAGAATTAAGCGAGAAGTCGCTTCTGCTTGATCTGTAGTATAACTGCTGAGGGAGGGAGACTTTCTTCCTTCAGTGGGAAATTTTTTCAAAAAGACAGCGTCCATAAAATTTTGCAGGCATAAGTCAAATGAGATTTGGAGCCCTCTTGGGCACTTTTATTTCCTGGAGTAACATAAACTGAAAATTACATTCCCCAGCTGGTTGGTAAAATTTTAGATCTCAATGAGTTTGGTTTATCTGTCATAAACACTTCTTGCACTTTAATTAAAGGTAATTACATTTAATCCACTTGATGGGAACTTTCTTTTTCCAATACCACCTTACAGATGGAGTGAATTTTGCTGGAAAAGAAATAAAAACTGCGTAGCAAAAGACATTTTGACTTTGGCTATTCTTTTGAAGGTAATGGAAACTTCCAGACTAGAATATGTAAGTACCAGAGTTCCTATCTACAACAAGAAGCAGGTTAGATTTGCCCTACCCTGGACATAAGAAGGGTACAATAAAACTACATACACTTAAGAATTAGAACAGTACCAAGGCACTGATCAATTCAGCAGACTGAAAGATACTTTATAATCCTCTCAAGAGCTTAAAAATACCAGGATTAAGGTGCAAGAGCCATGGGAGACAAGACAAGACTGAATAATGTAACCTTTTTCCCTAAGCTGGACTCCCTAACATAGCTGCTACTGAGCTTGTGTAGAAAGCTGGAGGCTGATGAGGAAAGCCATCCCTGCAATAAAAAAAAAGAGAAAAGTGAAGTCTAGTGTTGCGATGTACTGCTTAGTCCCTAACAATAAAATGCTTGCTCTTGTCCATTAACTTTGGGACTCCTATCTCAAACAGCTAAGCAAGTTGCATGCCTCCTCCAAACAGGCAAGTTTCTTCCCAAACACAGAGGCAGTTCTGCTACCGCAAGATGACCCTTGTGTTTCATTCCCGCCACTCATGAATCTCTCGCAATCAATGCACTAAACGACTGCCCCCAGGGCAAGCAATCTGCAAATTCTTTTGCCATTGTTTACCGCCACCAGATGACCCATGCAAAGCTTTCTTATCTTGGTAATAGTCATTCTAATATTTGGACACACTGGGAGGAAGCAATTTTCTAAATATCTGATCACTCATTAGCCCCCCCCCCCCCGCCACGATTCTACAGAACAGCTCTGCTCCTGGACCTTCTCCCACACATGATCAGAGGATGGTATCATTTGACCCTTTGCTACTAAGACGGATTTTGGTGCTGGGCCAAACAATGCTACTTTCCAACTCATGTGACACTGTGCTTTTCTAGGTGTTTGTGACACACACACTTCTTTTAAACAAGTATTTGTTTTCACAATGGACAAAGAAGTGGGCCTTAAAAAATTCTACTCAGGAACTCACTTAATTTGCAAAGGTTTGCTTCAGAAAGCACAGCTCATAAGGGTCTCACTTAAGTCTTCACAGGAAATAGGATGCTGCCAACCCAGGTCTCACTACACATCTTCCCAGTAAAAGAAACACATGACTCTATCAGGGTTTATCATCTCTACTCCAATTTATTGGCAGCTGCTTGCAGGACTAGATGCAATAATTTATCACATTTTTAAAAACTTGATATTCCAGGAAGATGTACATTTATACAAGGTATTTCTGCCATTGCATTCAAAGTGGTTTACAGGTCACATAGGTGCTCCTATATATCTAGACTAGATTTATAGAAGGTGAGAAGAATGGTGAGGCCGTATTTAGGCGTACCAAGGTTTCATTGCACCAAAATGAACCGGCACACAAAGTGTCAAGATGTTGAGGAGAATGAACACGCAATCAGAGAAATTCACAATACAGAAAAATAAGTGAGGTGGAGAAATGGAGCAGTGCCTGACTCCAGAACAGATCAATCATACAGAAGCTCAACTCTCCTCAACAAAGTATACAATCCTGCATTTTAAAAAGCCCCAGGGAGTGCTGAATAACTGTCACAGAACCCTGAATGAAGACTGGACTTATAATAATGACCTTTTTTTTGCAATTATCAGTATCAAGCCATGTGAGAAACAGCTTGCCTAGACAGTCTTAGATTAAGAGTCAAAATCTCATTTTCAACTCTGCCTTCCACTCAGCCCTGACTTTCAATTGAATTTGCTAATCCTGTAGTGGTTGAACTTCCTTGAATCTGTTTGGGGTTTTTACCATTTTCCTCAGCACTTCCTTAAACTACACACCCAGACTTCCAGACCAGAACACATGATCTTGTCTCTCACATCTCTTTTGCTACTAGTCTGTAACTCGGTCAACTGCATTAATAGACATGTAAAACATGGCACTGAAATTATTCCTGCAACATCATTTATGATTCAGAATCAGCTTTTCATATTCATGAGCACAACTACCTTCCCTGCCATGATAAGGATTTTAACAATGTACTCTGGGCAGCCACAATGTCACTAAAAAGCTGAAGGAGCTCACCATTATTTCTGAAAGTTAATGTGAATGGTTTGCCACACTAGCGTTTCCATGCGCTGCACTTCCACTTAGGCCAGCGGAGACACAAGAAGCTAAGCATATATGTACAAACATAACTTGAGACATGGCGCTAGAAATAAAGACACACAATAGCTCTGAATACAACACAAGACACAGGCAGAGATTTCTTTTCTAGATAAGAAAAATATGCCTAAATCTTATGAGAAGCCAAAAAACACTCAGAAATACGAGAATGAAATGCAGCTGAAAGATCAATTATTTTCATTTTAAGAATAGAAAGATTCAGAGAGAGCACACACTGTAGGAACTGGACATGAAACATCCAGCTTCTCTGTCTTCTCTTCAAGAGACCCAGCACTGTAGGAAGATTATATTGTTCCACATTTCCTCCCATTGAATTGCAAGGCCTGCTAGGAACTGCTTGTTTAGTAAAGGCAGTAAAAGGCAGAGCTGGAGCTGAAAAAAAAATCACCAACAGCTAGAAGAATGATAGTAAAGGACTCATTTCTACAGCCGAATGCTGAACTCAGTATGTTCAGACCATACCTTTCCTTGTCGTGTTTAGCTTAAGCAACATTGCTTAGTAAAGGTTCAGGGAGCAGACTTAACTGCCAGGCACAGTTACAATCACTATGAAGACAGAGAAACAGCATTTACCTTTTAGATGGAAACCAAACCAAAGTGGTATCCAGTAACAAAATTGTATGCATTCTGCAAGGGAAATCGAAACCCTACTCATACATATCCACATTTATTATTTACCTTGTGAGCATCTGCATACATTGGTATGTCATGGAGTGGAGAGATGTATTCTCCTTTATTATTCTCTGGAAAACAAGAGAAGGGATTAAGAGCGATTGCTCAGTTATGCATGTAATAGTAAAATAAGCCTATGGCTAAAATACTATGGCTAAAAAGTTTGGAGAATCTGAATGACAAAGCCCTACTTGATCAGTGAATTCTTGTACCAATTAAACCATTGCAACAACTGTATGCCTTATAGCAGGATTTGAGTGTGGTTGCACATTAGAGACCAACAAGATTTTCAGGGCGTAAGTTTTCAAGAGTCAACGCTCCCATCTTCAGATCTGAAGCAGGAAGCTTTGATTCTCTAACATTTGTAAGGTGCCACTAGACTCACATCCTGCTGTTCTACTGCAGACCAACATTGCAGATATACCCTGCCCTTCTATCTTACATAGGATCCCTAGTCAGTTTAGCAAATAAAATATGCATTACTATAAAAATCTAGCAACCATCTCAAGGACATCTGCTCTACACACCACTTCTAACCCAGGCTCATTCCTATCAGAGATTAAATCATCAGTAATTCAGCGTAAATGTTTTTAAATGTATTTTTGTTTATTTATATTATTTATAGTCTGCTTTTCTCACTGAGATTCAAGGCAGATTGCACAGTGTGAGTTAGTACAGTCAATTTCAAGGACACTTCGATAAAGAATGTAACGGTATATAAATGCAAATATTTAAAACCAGCAGAAATCCAATACCGACTTGAGGAAATGCTGAAACAGAGAATAAACAATTCTAAGACTGACATACATACATACACACATAGAACTACCCAGAAAGATTGTACTTTTTGGCATACATGTGTGACTTACAGCACCCACAGTCATTATACAAGTACCTTCTCCTATAACCACTACGATTCCCAAACAGACTAACACTTGTAATTACAGGTAAGACAGATTTTGCAGATGTTAGCACCCCAGACACTAGGTTGGTGTTGGGCATGGGGTAGACCTGCCTACTCTTCCATTTCTGCCTTCTCTTTCAGCATAGAGTGTTTGGCCCATCTAAACATTTCAAGAATTCATCCTGAAGGGTCAGCTACAAGACATCCTCCAAATGCTAAAATCTAATGAATATCAAGGCCAGAGGCAGATTGGTACAAGAAAATTTCAGCTCATGATCAAATTATACCTTTGGCTATTATACCTCTACCGTGCTGCTTGTAGATCAACATAATGATTTCCTACGTGCAAGATCATTCGAACAATATTTAGACACAACAACTTAACACATGCCACAATCCCATTACTTTCAGGCCAAATATACTACAAACATCCCCAAACTGATTTTCTGTGCCAATAAACATACCTGTGAATTCAGCATTTGTGAATTTGGCAGCTACATTTACAGGGCTGGGGGAGGCTAGCCCTGTCTGGTCAGATCTCAGAAGCTAAGCAAGGTTAGCCTGGTTAGTACTTGGATGGGATACCACCAAGGAAGTCCAGAGTTATTATGCAGAGGCAGGCAATGGCAAACCATCTCTGTTCATCTCTTGTCTTGCAAATCCTATGGTGGAGGTGAATGCCTTCAAGTCATAGCTGACTTACGGCGACCCCTGGTGGAAGCCATCTTTAATTCAACTGTGACTTGATGGCAAAAGGGAGGGGGCCTTTCCATCTAGTCAGCAAGCTCCCCTTCCGGCAAGGTGCTGATCATGGATGAACGACACTCAGCAGCTGACCCTTTCTGTGTGGTTATAATATTCATACACCACACAACCATGTAGGGTATCACCACGGGGAAACACTCCCACAGAATCACAGGGAGTACATGTGAAGGAAGAATTAGCTGCATCTAACAGAAACATCCATCAATGTCTCCAACACTTCTAGATTACATTTGAAAACCTAACAATGTCTGGAAAGCTGCCACCTGTCAAAATAGGCCATGCCGGGTGGATCAATAGCCTGATTTGCTATAAAGGAGTTTGAAATACTTTATTTTGTTTTTATAACCAAGTATAATAACTTGTAAGGCTCTGAAACATCTTTTGGAATTCTCAGAGCTGTCCTGAATGACAACATGAGAAAATATGCTAGCATACATTCGTTTTCCTCCTACTTTCAATCAGGATGTAGTGGAAAAGGCAGTTCTTTGGAACTTATCTCATAAAGAAAGTGAAAAGCCTTACTAACACAAGATTTTGTAAAGTCAATCCAAGATCTTTGAGTTTAAAACAGCAAAAGTCAATCACAACTTCAGACCTCTTCAGACTTCCAGCTAAGTATGGCCTGGAACACCCTAGTTATGAGTGAGTTTCTCATTTGGTATGGTGTAGAAGGGAGGAAGTGAGGGGATACAATGTCAGGATATATTGTTAGTTGGAATTGCTTTGTCTTTTGAAACTGATGCTTTGATCAGGAAGTATTTCATAGTATCCTGAATACTCAAATGGCTTGTTTATACTCTACATTTTTAATGAATAAAAAAGAATTCCCATTTCTGGTTTAACAATAGGAATTAGACTTTAAACAATAAAACCCATTCATTATACCAGATTTCAAAGAATAACTTAAAGAAACTCCAAAGGCACTCTATGGAAAATCTCCAAAACAGCAAATTACACAGGCTAGCATTCAGCTCGTCTTACCAGAATGCATATCCTGAATCACACAGGACGTTTTTCTACCAAGATCAAATCTATTACCATCCCTGCAGAAAGATGTCAGGGACTGACAATAAAAACCTTAACTACAAATGCATGCTGATTGGATCAGACCTGGCTGAGACTGAGAGCCAAGCTACAAGTGACGTCTGACACGAGTTGGACACATGTCAGTTTCCCTCAAGTTTTTTTTTTTTTGAAAATTTTTTATTGGGTTAGAATCCATTATTTCCACATTTACATTCAATTTTCCCCAATTTTTTCATCTCTAACCCCCTCCCTTTCCCCCCCTTTTTGTTGACTTCCAACAGCTTTCCAACCCTTTGTCCCCTTTCCCTTACTTTTATTAGCTTCCTCTATCTAAAACAAATATATATTCTCCATTATTCTAAGCAGTACATCCTTAACTATTTTTAACATTATATGCCCAAACTGTAAGCCTTTGTTTCCATCTTAGATAAACAATTTATCCCAATTTTTCAATTTCAGGTATTTCTATATATCATAAACCATATAGATCATACATTCGTTTATATCAAACAATTTGACTTATTCTCTATATATATTACTCATTCTATCTTTTTATAATAGTTCTATATATCTCTCCTCACGTAGTCAATCAATTTGACCCATCTATATCTTCAGACATTCAGTTTGGTACAAAACTTGTCAGAAAAAAAAGAAAATATTGTTAGTTAATCGCTCCTTATATTTAGTCCTTATAATTAATTATTTTCTCTATGTTCTGTTTGTTAACCTATATATATCTATATATATGTCAATCTATTAATCTGACTGCTTATTAATTCACATTTATCTCTTCTCCCCCCGGTAAAGTCTCCCCCCTCTACTTCAATACTTCAGTAGTTCTCAAACTGCCATAGTTTTCCTCCCACCTCCCATTTCTTCTCCAGGTATTGTTTCAGCTTCTCCCAGTCTGTGTTGAACTGCCCTGAGTCCAGATCTCTCAGTTTTCTTGTCATCTAGTTTCCCTCAAGTTTTGATGGGAAGTGTAGGTGTCCTATCTGACTGCCGCTGCCAGCTCAGCTCCTTCCCAGCCACTGGGGGCTGAGTGTGTGTGTGTGTGTGTGTCAGTCTGGGTGCCTGTCCTGCAGCCCCACACCTACAGAGGGGAGTGGGGGTCTTGGCCCGCGGCTCCATTGAGCGGCACGCACGCTCGCTCTGCAGCCCTTTGGCAGGGCAGGGGACAGGCCATGGCCTGGGCAGTGCATACTCGCCTGGCAGTCGCTCCATCTTCCCATGGCCCAGCAGCAGGCTGGGCGCGATCAGCTGGGCTGTGCCCCACCCTCTCCCAGAGATGTGTGGTGTCAGGCCGCAGCCTGGGCCAAGCTCGCCCAGCATCTGCCTCGTCCTTCAACGACCCAGCGGCGGGCCGTGTCTGATCAGTTGGTTCCCCCCCACCCCAGAGTCCTCTCCTGGAGCTGCCTTGGGTTAGTGGCGGCTCAGCCCAGCCAGGGTAAAGGGCCGGGCCGCGGCCTGGCAGGCAGCACAAGCTCGCCCAGCGGCCACCTCGCCCTGCTGGGCTGAGAGGAGCCAGGAGCACTGCTGGGGCCACAGCTGCCCACACAACCTCGGTGGCCGCCTCCGAGGTGTGGTGGTGGGACAGGGCCACAGCTGGGGGGGAGTCCCTGTGGTGAAGGGCCCTGTTTGGCTGAGAGGAGCCAGGAGCGCTGCTAGGGCCGCAGCTGCCTGCACAACCTCAGCGGCCACCTTCGAGGTGTGGTGGTGGGACAGGGCTGCAGCTGGGGGTGGGGGGGAGTCCCTGTGGTGAAGGGCTGTGCCCACACTCCAGCACTCGGGTGCCTGAGCTGGGGAGCCAGGAGGACTGCGTGGCGGGATCCTCTCTCGGGTTGGGGGGGGGGGCTTTCCATCTCGCCTGCAGGCAGCGCAGCCCATTCCGACAGAACCCTACCCAGATCAACTGTTACAGCCAAGCTACAAGTCAGACAGGATGCCTACACTTCCCATCAAAACTCGCAGGAAACGTCACGGAAGGGCTGGGAGCATGTGCACGCTTTGTGTGCACTTGAGGGGGGAAAACCCGATAAATGCCAGTGCCCCCATCTGGGTGAGAATCATCTGGCAACCCTAGGAGGGAGGGGCAAGTAATACAAATGAAAGTGAAACTTTTTGAGCAAAATATTCCACAAGTCTTGAGAATATTTGTGTTTGAGAATATTTTTGTTTAACCACATTAGTTGACAAACATAGATGTTTAAGCAAATACAAGAACACATATGCTATATAATGTTACTATTTTAGTTAAATAAAACAATGTAATGGTTATTGTTAATGATTATTTTTCTTCTTCCAATAAAGTACAGCAGAAATGTTGTCGAAATATGAATGAGCAACCTATTAAACTGGAGATAGTTATGAATCATTGCAAAGTGAACTATCTATTTCAAATCATAAATAACCAAACAATCATTAGTTTTCTGATATAAATGTAAAACTAACCTGAGAAGTTATTGGTCTAAAAATGAAACCTTCATCTGGGTTATAAATATTAAAGGTTGTAACAACCAGCAAGAATGAGTCGTTATGTAGAAATTGATGATTTCAATCAAGTTTCACTGACTAGTGATTTAACTAGTGATCAAATTAGTGATTTAAACCAATTTGATTTAAATCAAATCTACCCTGCAGATAACATTGAAATGTCCTTGTAAATAGCTATGGTGCAGCCTCATTTCGAACACTGTGTACAGTTCTGGTCACCATATCTCAAAAACCAATCTTACAGAACTAGAAAAGATGTAGAAGAGGCCAACCAAAATAATTAAGGGGTTGACACACCTTTTCTATGAGAAAAGGTTGAACAGTCTGGGATTTTTCAGCCTAGAAAAAAGGGAAGGGGGCTTAATAGAGGTTTATTAAAATTATGTATGAGTTAGAAAAAGTGAATAGAGGGAAAATTTTGTTCCTCTCCCATAACACTAGAATAAGAGTGCGGGACTCTAATCTGGAGAACTGGGTTTGATTCCCCACTCCGCCACTTGTAGCCAGCTGGGTAAACCTGGGTCAGTCACAGCTTCTAGGAGCTTTCTCAACCCCATCCACCTCACAGGGTGATTGTTGTTGAGGGGATAATGATAACATACTTTGTAAACCGCTCTGAGTGGGTGTTAAGTCATCCTGAAGGGCGGTATATAAATCGAATGTTATTACTATTTTTACTCAATGACACTGATGGATGATAGGTACAGGACAAACAGAAGATAACACTTCTTTATTCAACAAGAAATTGAATTGCCGAACAAACTGCCCATAGACTTAGTGATGGCCACAAGTATAGACAGATTTAAAAGGGTTTTGGACAGATCAATAGCTACTAGCCATGATAACTAAAGGACCCACCACAGTCTGAGGCAGAATTCAGAGTGATGAAGAGTTCTAAAGAACTTGAAAGTCTGCACACCACTTTGTATCATTTTGGATGATCCTATTCAAAGATATGTGTCTGGTTTTGATTCTGCTTTGGACCAAAATGCCTACTCTTTCTGCGAATCTGCCGCCCAAAATCCCCCAAATCACTCTTAAGCAGGGTGCTAGTATTTTGAGTGCTGGTAAGCAGCAACTCCACTGATAGAAGAACTCTGAGGAAACATTACCTAATTGGTACATTGATGGCTGCAGACAGCACAAGTTAGACCTGATGCCTGGAAAAGCCCCAGAACACCACATGTATTTTACTGTGTTCCAGTCATGCTCTGGCAGCTCATACTCAGAAAAGTACCACAGCATGATCTTACTGGATGTGCCAATAGTTGCAGCCTTACTTCAATGTTAAAAAATGATGACTCAGAGCCCCGCCTCTCAGTAACCACAGGGAAAATAAGACAGGTGTGCACCAGGAAGCAAGATGAACAGTGGTGAGAGTATGAGAGAAGCTAAATGCCTTTCACTTCAGTCATCCTCTTCAGGAGAGTTTATGAGAATGCTTTCCAAGTATAATTACTTTAATGCTAAAACTGAATCCTGGTTTCCCTTTCTTTTTCAATTTTGGTATGAAAGTAAATCGCAAGAACAATTTAACATCCCCTCCTTTCATAAAAACAGAAGGGGAATCCTGATTTGCAGGGCAGAAATGTAATGAATTCCCTTCACTGTGCAAGAGGGGAAAGAGATTGTGCAAGTATGCCTGAAGCAGCCCTTCACCCAAGCAGTCCACTGTATGGAACAGCTTATTCCTTCTGATCAGATGAGACCAATTAAGTAAACTTTGCTCAACGTAATTTCTTTCCCATACAAAGGCACTTTTACCTGCACGGTGAAAAACCGAGAATGTTTGCGGTGCCGCATCATTGCAAAGGAAAGAAAATCGCCTTAAAGGATTATACTGTAGGAGGCTTTCATTTTACAGCCACCTTCACTGCTCTTATCTGGTAATCTGGTCAGACTTTAAACTCCACTTTGTTTGTCCTGTGGGGGAGGGCTGAATGACAGCCACTAACCAGGTGCTCATTTGCAGTTACTGCCACATCAGGCAAGATACAGAATTTCTTCAAAAGCCATTCCACCATTTATGGGGCGCTACTGCCCAAACCCCCTCATTTCCACAAGGGCAGCTACTACTGTCCCACTTCTTTTTATTTTATATCATAACAGTCAAGGGTGCATAACAGGGTTTTGTGACCCCTTCGCTCTTGTTTTCCCAGCCATACCTGAAAGGGAGGGAGGGGGAAGGAGTGAAAGTTTTACCTACATTACAAGCTGACAACACAAAGTTAGATACAATAATGGTCCCATATTAAGTAATTTGGAATATATATTATTATAAACTCATATATATATGAGTTTATGCATGTAGCCCAAAAGTTCAACAAACCAACTACAAACCATGGTGGATTTGATTTAAATCAAATTGATGTAAATCAGGATTTAAATCACTAGTCAGTAAGATTAGATTTAAATCATGGTTTTCTACATAAAGACTCCTCACACTTAGCTTCGGGTGCAGATCTATTCTACTCCCAACAATCTTCTATTCATTGAATTTTTTGAAACTTAGCACTTAAGAGGTAAGGAGCTGGTTCTATTTACAAGGAACAATGGGATTAAGGTCTTTTTCTCTACTGTGTATGTTTATTTTATAACCTTTTTGCTGTGAAGAAAAGACATGTGATCTCTGCAGACACAAATTCACCAAGCATCTGTGATAATATCTTCTAGACAGAAAAACTGCCCGATAATCTTACAGAAGCCTGTGGAAGAGCATGACCTTGTGAATGGATTAATGGAATTAGTTTACCAAAAAAATTAAACATTGCATGAATATACAGCTTCATGCTACATAATTAAAAACTAATCCTTATTTCATGATGATAACCTTTGGACTATAATGTATTTTAAATAGAAAACTATCTTTCGATAGATTTTTTCTCAAAAAACATTTTATTAAAATCCAATTTAAATTAAAAAATCCGATTTAAATTTTAAAAATCCATTTTTTAAAAAATCATTGATTTTTATCCACCCTGCTACAAACACTGACCAGGCTATCCATCCATAATCCACACCACAGAGGCTTCACGGCAGTCTTCATTCCCTTTCTCACCAGAGGGGTATCTGTGTTAGTCTGTAGCAGTAAAATTAAATGAGAATCCAGTGGTATTTTTACACTAACATAAAGCTGAGTTAGAACTTATTTCTCCAGTTGTATCAAGCCTATACTACTTTGTACTTTCTACTGCTGTAAGTATCTCCTACTAAGTAATTTCTGCATCGTTTAACTTGTCCGGTTGAAATGCTCTCTGTATGTACCCCGGCGAGCACTTCGATCTTCAGATAAACATTTACTGGTGGTCCCTGGCCTTAACCAGGGCCAGGGCTTTTTCTGTCCTGGCCCCCACCTGGTGGAACTCTCTGTTGGAAGACACTCGGGCTTGCCAAGATCTTGCATCTTCTCAGCAGGCATGTAAGACGGAGATGTTCTGCCAGGCATATGGTTGAGGCCAGCAAATGGATCCATCAAACCAGTCTCCCTGCCAGTCTTCTGCCAGTGGAGGGGCCATATGACCATCTGCCCCCCCCCCCAAGTATGATGAGCTAGAGTTATAAACACACCTCCACCCTTTTCTTATGTGTATGACCTGCAGGGATAGGGGGCCCATCTAGGTTACTGTTAACTATGCTGTGTACATGAGTTCTGCGATTATATTGTTGGTTTACTTATTGTAATTTTATCCGTTGCTGTAACCCAACCTGAGCCTGCTCATGGGGAGGGCAGGCTATAACTCAAATAAATAATAATAATGGTTATAGCTGTGTATCAGATTTCTGCTTGTTTTCAATTTTTGCAATCCAAAACCTATTGTGCTATTTATTGGATGTTCCAGCCATTGACCCTTTTGACTTACACTGTGTAAGCTGCCTTCAGTAAGAGAGGGGGGCTACAAATAACATAAATAAAGTCTGCATTCATGAGGCAGATAGCTCTGGATATAAGCGTACCTGCTGCGTGAAGTGTATCTGCTTCATGCATCTGACAAAGTGAGGTCTGATTCACAAAAGCTTAAGCTGAAATAAATGTGGTTAATCTTTATGGTGTCACCAGCCACATTTAATTTTCCTGCCAGGTATTCCAGAGGAGAACATCTGCCTTGGTGTACAGCCTGAGTTCCCTCAGAGATTCAGGCAGGCAGCCTTCCATTTCTCCGATCTCCCTCCAGCTTTCCCAGCAGGCACTAAAAGGCATCCTTTATTTTTAAAAAAGCCCCACAGAAGAATTAGACAGGGAAAATTTGTAAGGCGAGGAATCAACCCAAGCCTGTGCTGGAAGTGACATATTCCAACCTGCTGCCAACTTTCAGATGCTATCATTGGGTGTGGCAAGTCCCTCTGAGCGCAGGAAAGCACTCTGTGCACACGCTCAGAACTGTTCTCGTTGCTTGTCATGTTTCTTTTTTCTAACGCAGCCTGTGATCTTAGCAAAGCCACCTTAAGAATCTTTCTGAACTAAAGGCAATATTAATAAGTAGCACTTACAGATAATTACAGGCAACTGGCTACATAGTCTGTTGTGGGAAGTCTAGCGGCACCTTAAAGACTACCAAAATTCTGTTCCCGAATGAGCTTTCACAGACAAGAGGCCACTTCTTCAGATTGCTCAGATTTTCAGCCTGCTCTCATCCACCAAACTTTATACTGAGATAACATTCTGTCAGCCTCTGAGGTGCCACTATTAAAGTCCCACGTTTGCACTTACAGGGGCTACTGCAAACCATACACTTTGCGGTAGCCCCTCTCTCATAGCCCACTGCACACCCCGAGTCTAAGGAGAGAAGACGAAGTAGAAATGCTTCCCAAACAAAGTCAAGCAGGCCCGCGCTCATTCATTGTTGCTTCCCCGTCCCCGACTGCAGATGCGGAGGGAGCCGAGACAGCATGGCACCGGCGCGATTCAGAGCGCCCTTCCCCCGCGCACCCCCTTCCAACCACTCCTCTCTACAAGGAGCACAAAAAAAGGCCTGGAAATTAGGGGGGGGGATTTAAAATAACGCTCCCGACCAGAGTTTTGCTTAGGAAGCGAGCAGGGCGCAGCCCTTCGTGACTGCCTTGCGGGAGGCTCTTCCAAAGGAGCGCCAACCGCTCCGCTCTCTTTCCCTTTCCCTTTCCCTTTCGCACGCATAGCGGCAACTGTTGTTGCCGCCGCCCCGTGAGCGCCGCTTCTCCCGCCAAGCCCTCCCGCGGGGACTCACTGAAGAACAGCCGGTACTCCAGGCTGTTCAGGCAGCCACGCTCCTCCACGCCGTAGCTGGCCATGATGCCGGCTCCCAGCGCAGCACGGAATGAAAGGAGGCCAGGCGCTCAACTCCTCCCCCGCCTCCCGGCGGCGGCCGTTTATTGGGCCCTCTCTCTCCCGCCCATCGCGCCGCTGCGCAGGCGTACACTCGTCCCTCTGGGTCTCCAACAGCCCCCGCCTTCCAGCTGCCGCCCTGAACGCAGCACTGCGCAGACTCCGCTGCAAGGCAACTCGCCCTAGAAATAAGAGGAGAGTTCCACGCTGTCCGTGCTATTCCAGTTATATTTGCCGTCTCGAAGAACAGCGCGGATTCATTCCAGCGGTCTTTGGGTTGGCGGGATTTAATTTTAAGGTCTGTGTATCTGCATTACCCTCCTTCCCAGCAATGCCAGGAGCGGTGAGACCCGTGTCTTCCTCATCCCAACCCATCTCACAGGGCGGTTGTGAGGGTACAGTGGAGAGCGATGTATGCTGCCCAGAGCTCACTGGAGGGAGGGCGGTATAAAAATGTGCTAAAAATACTAACTTTACAGGCTTGTCCTCTGTAATTCTTCGTTTCCCCTTCCTTCCTCTATTGCACTATGAAGATAACAAAACTGGATCGTTGGTTTTGCCTTTTCTAGTGTCGGAATCAATTGTAAGGCAATCCTTTCCGGCCCAGTCCCATAAGAAGATCTGGGTTTGAAAGCGCAGCTGCATGGGCAGTTTTTTATTCTGGGGCGGGAGGGGATCAAGGGTCAGGCTTCTGCCCTTTCTGTGCACTTCTAAAGCCCTGGATTTCCTCTTTGTCTTTCATCAGTAACTGTTGATGTTACAGCCCCATTTTAGCCAAAGCTTCAAAAACAAGCAAGAAATGTGGTCTGCAAACAAAATTATTGCCCCTTAGGTTCCCCCTCTTCTATCTCGACCCAGCCTGTGCATTCTCCCTGCTTTGAAACTGGCTGTCCTTCGTCCCAGCGCCCTTGCCTGCCTGTGACCCAGGAGCAGACTGACAAGTAGCATGTGGGAAGATATGCATCCGAAGAGACCTATTGAATGAGATCCGAAGTAGTTCTGTAAGGAGCGCAGTTCCACCAGATGCTTCTGAGAAGCCCAGGAGCCGAATTTGAAGACAACAGCTCCCCTTCCTGCTGTTTATCCCTCCACCAGCAGGCCTTGGTCAGAGACATATTTACTGCCTCTGAACCTGGACGTTTCATTTAGTCTATACCTAATAGCCTGTGGTAGACCTGCCTTCTATGAATTTGTCTAAGAAGTGGCTTTTATCCAGAGGGCTTCCGTTCAGTGACCAAAAAGCCCACTGTAATTCCGTTTCTCCATGCCCCCAAATGGAATATATTATGCCAAAAGGCAAGAAGTGTGTGTATTTGCTTACTTTGCATAACATATAGAGAATATTTAGCCATTTCTTTAAGCACAAAAGAATCCTCATCCTAGAGTATAATGGAGTTGTATAAGGTAAGAAGTCATGAACGCTCCCACTGTCTTGATTTTCCTCAAACTGCAAAATGGAATTATTCAGGAGGGCTTTTTACTCAGGCAATAGGGCAGTCCTGTAAGAAATGGCTCATTCGTGTCTTGGTAAAGGAACAGGGACTGTAGACTGTACTATTGGGTATTGTCTGTTGTTGTGTATATGTGCCTACTGGGTTATTTCTGATCATTAACTATGTCATTTCAATTACGCTTTGGTTCGGCAATGGGTTTTACTGCAGTAAATGCAAAGAAACCTCTCCCCAGTGGTCTGCCGATGACAACAACTGCTGACTGCTTGTTTTCATTTTTAAACTCAGACTTCTGGCTGTTTATGTATAGTCTGCCTCTCTCGCTGAGACTCAAGGCAGATTACACAGTGTGAGTCAATACAATCAACGGCTAGGACATTCAGTGAACATGACAATAGGGAATGGGTCGCATAAATTTGAAAACAAGCATAAATCTGAACTCAGAGATGAAACGTTGCCAAAACGGCCCTGTTTCAGATTGGGACTGAAATATATAGGGAGAAGTCGTTTAAGCGTCCCACCCTGCTGTTCTCTTGACCTATTTACCCTCTTACGGGCTCCACATATACTGACGGAATACATGTTGATTTTATCCCATCAGATAACCCTGGCCCCTGGGGGCCATTTCAGTTTAGGGAGATGGGGGGAAGGCTTTAAGTCCCCTCTTCCCACCCTGCAGTCCTGCTGTGAATCAGGTGCACACGGGCCTGGGAGGTCCCTTTCAAACACAAGGTCATGTCTATAACATCCTACCAGGAAACACTGTTTTTAAATAGGTTTTAAAGAAAGCATGTTTTTTGCTGTTCATGATTTGAGTACGGGATGACTTCTTGTGAATACAAGAAACAACCCTCATGAGTTATGTGGCTGAAATGGGGAGAAGGTGAAAAGAGGCCTGCTCAGTTTGTAGAGTCAGGCAGGCAACATAGGCAAGTCTGAATAATAGAGAAAGGAGCCCTGCAGCCTCCCACCCTGCCCCAGTACCCAAGCTGGCTCAAGCTGACCAAGGAAAACATCTCTTTGTAAAGTTTATTTCCTTTCAAGTGGTTAAGTGGGTTTGCAGAGGGAAAGGGCATAGGGACAGCAATGGGAAAGAAATGCAACAACAAACATGTGTAAAATACTTGCAAGACATCAGTTGTGAATGTGTGGTGGGGAGTGAACACTTTTGTACCAAATGGAACTACAGTCCACAGCCTATTAAAATGCTTCTTATTTATTTGACCGTTTTAATGCCATTTCTCTCTCACACACATGCACACCCCTCCCCCAAGGGATCCAAATCAGCTTACAGAAAAATACCAAAACAACAATTCAGCAACAATGTAAACAATACAATACAACAATGTAAACAAAACAAAAAAAGCAAACGAACACATCCTGGATTGGATCTGATTCGGTGAGCCTTGGTCTGCAAGCAACAGGCTAAAAGCCAGGGGCCAGGAGTTTTCTGGTGCACACCTCTGCCCCCCCCCCCATGCTGATAGAGCTCTTGCTTTCTCTGTCTCTGCAGTCTGAGGGGCAGAATGTGATCCCCAGCTTAGGACTTAGAAAGAGAGTCATCAGAGTCAAACAATGGCAAGGTTTCATTCTGTGCCTTTAATAACAGCTAAAAATAGCACACTTCTGTACATGCATCTTAAGTCCTTGAACTATGTATGGTTGAATTGTCATTATGGGGCCATTTCAAAAGCCAACAACCGTAACTGCAGTAGACCTTGGTGGTAATAGTAGTTGTGGACATTTTCATGATTTTTTTTAAAATTGCAACACCAGAGAGTATCTTTGATTTCTGTTATATGATCCATGGCTGTGTCATAAAAAAGCATCTGCACTTTACAGCACAACAGTTAATAAAATGCTAAATAAGAGTTCTGACAGCGATCACCTTTACAGAAAGCAGCAGGCCAACACTGGCAAGTAAGCGCTTTGGTTCAGGACATGCATCTCTCTTTTGAGCCTGAATTTGAATGTCAAGGAAACTTTTTAAAAATTGGAATGTGCGCTTGGTTTCTTGGTTGCTTTATACATTCTTTATTTTTTTGCAAGGCTCTGAACTTATGCCTGTAACAGTCCTTTGATCTGTGGACATTAATAAGGCAGTGTCTGCATGGTACAGAAAAAAGCTTCAAAGCCAATTTCTGCAAGCAGGCCAACCTTTTCTGATTGATTGATTGGCAACCTGGATTTGGATTTAATCACAAAACCATTTGAGTGTATCAGGAAGTTATTTTTTTTGAAAAATTATGGTGAAAGTGTCAGCTGAAGGTTTCATTCTAAATCCAGATCCCTGGCAAGACTATGCTGGGGCGAGGGGGAATGGTAAAAATTAGCTAGCCATTTGCCCTGCACAGTCAGAAACTGATCCCTTGCTGAAATGGAGATGTCAGTTATGCCTGTTTTCATTGAAACTGTTAAGGAACCATGTTCATGTACTCTAAAGCAGACATCCTTAACGGCAGTTTGGCAAGACAGGCCTTTACTTTGAGAATCAACATGGCTTCCGCCAAAAGAAGTCCTGCCTCACCACCCTCATGGAGTTCTTCCAGAGCTTTATATAGTGACCTCACCAATATAATCGACCTGGGTTTTCAAAAAAGCTTTCTGACAAATGTGTTTCCCCAAGTTCCCTAAGTAAGTTTAGTAATGGCATAAAACAACAGATCCTCTTATGGCTCAGTAACTGGTCAGTTAACAAGAAGGAAAGAGTGGGAAGAAAGGAAAGTCTGCACAAAAGAGGGGGGTAAGCAATGGAGTCCTGTCCCACCCCCTCACTTCAAGGATCAAGATTGTGGCCAGACCCACCGAACACTTGTAAGTGTCCTGGAATATAGGGTGGGCAGTGAGGACGCCCATTGAAAGTTCCTGAAGGGGCATGCAGCTGCCTTATATTGAATCAGACTTGGGCCATCAAAGTCAGTATTCTCAAAGTGGAAATGACTCTCCAGGGTCTCGGGACAGAGCTAAACATTAGTTCTGGCACTTGTTTGTACCTGTGTCAGCTGAGGCCATTTTTCATTGTTTTGTAGTTTTCTAACACAGAGCTGTGACCATGAGGCCCCATCTAGAACAGGCACGGAACGAGGCAGTCCTAGCCCTGGCTGGACAGCTTGCTCAGAGGTGCGGCCTTGTTTCCACACCCTGTTGTGCTAGCTTCGGGGAGAGAGGGATTGTCCCTCAGCCCTCTGCCTGGCTGCAAGAGCACAGCAGTGGGCTGCACAGACTCGCCAGCCAGGTTGACATCTTTCTTCTGCAAAAGGAGGCAACAGCAGGAGGTGCCCACACCCCCAGACACATGGCTGCCACCACACCGGCATATGGAGCACAGGGGTGAGGGGGAGTGAAGTAAACATGCTGTGGAGGCAGCAGGAGAAAGATGGGGACATGGCTGGCAAGTCCACATGGCTCCGCTGCCAAAACAAACCAGGAGATCTGTGAACGGGCTTCTCTAGTGCTTTTCAAGAGGAAAGTGGTCTAGTCCTCTGCATCACTACTGATATCAGCACTGCATGATGTGCGTGGGGGAGGGGGACAGGCAAAGAGAGGGCACCTGCCCAGAAATAATAATAGCCCAGGTTAATAGATTTGAAAACTCTGCAAGAAAAACTGTGCAAAGTTGCCAAGTCCCCTCCCTGCCACATACAATAGCTCTGACTAGAATTAAGGCGCTGTGTGGTTGCTCTTGCCCTTTTAAAAATGCTGTGAAGATCTAGCCCTTGCATGAAGAGTAGTAAGTTGGTCCTTGAATGAACAAATCTTTAAAAATACTTGGGCTCTGCTAAGTTTCCTAATACAGGCAGTGGAGGCAGCATGAAAAAGAGGGCGACTCAGCTGGTGAGTCCATACAACTACACTGCCATGCTCCTGCCTTCTTCCTGCTGTTGCCTCCTTTAGCGGAAGAGAGAGGGTGGCCTGGCCCATGAATCTTCGGGGCTCACTGTCTTCTTCCTGCTTTTGCATGGCTTCCTGCTCTTACAGCCAGGTGGAGGGCTGAGGGGCAATCCCTCTCCCTGTAACCTGGCACAGCAGGGCAAGGAAGTGAGGCCATGCCTCTGGACAAGCTGGCTGGCCAGCAAGCCCATGTACTACACTGCCTTGCTCCATGCCTATTCTGGATGAGGCCTCCAGCTCTGTGTTGGAAAACCACAAATCAATGAAAAATGGCCTCAGCCAACCACAGGAACAAACGTGTCAGAACAGTCATCTAGACAGGCACTCAGGCAGAGGTCTCTAACATCCCTTACTGCCTGGTCCTTTTAACTGGAGCTGTTGCGGATTGAACCTCGGACTTTCTGCATGCAAAGCAGAGGCTCTTCCATGGCGCCACAGCCCTTCCACATGGTGCTGTTGCCCCACTCACCTCTTAAAATGCTGTGGTATAAATTGAGCTTCCACAACATCATTGTGTAGTTGTTCACCTTTTGTGTTTTCCTCAGCTTTGCTGTGGAACCTGCTTTAATATCTTTCTTAAAAGACTGTACCCAAAGCAGGTTTGGGGAGAGTGTAGATGGGAAGGCAAAGATTTCCACACTTCCCCACCCACATTTGGTTCCCCTCATGCACACCATTCTCCTCCCACCTACAAGTTTTGTCATTTTTAAAAAGCAGAAATAGATATATTGTTCTTATAGCAATAGCGTCTCCTATTCTAATATTCCTACAACTGAAAAAAGCAGCAAAAAGCCCACCAGAAGTGAGAAGAAATGATGGAAGCAATGGAAAGCATGAGAGAGAAATCCCAGGTGGAAGCTCCATTGGTGAGGTTTTACATTTTCAGCAGCAATAAGAACAAAACGGGGAATTGCCCCTTGTGTGGAAGCATCCCAGGATGGTGGCAGTCACTGGAGCTCCAAACAGGATGACTAGATAACGTACTGGCAAATGATATTCAGTGGAAGTGGAAAATGATACTCAGTGGTACAAAAAACTCCCGTTTTCATAAATAAACTGACTGAGAGCCAAGCTACAAGTGACGCCTTACACAGGTTGGACACTTGTCAGCTTCCCTCAAGTTTTGATGGGAAATGTAGGCATCCTGGTTTTACAGCTTGGCTCTCCATTACAGCTGCAAGACCAAAATGCCTACATTTCCCATCAAAACTTGAGGGAAGCTGACAAGTGTCCAACCTGTGTCAGGCGTCACTTGTAGTTTGGCTCTGAGTGTGAACGAGCTGTGGTAGGAGCCGGGATCCTATTTTTTAGTATCAGAAAACCATTATTTTGAAATGTGTTACTATCATCTAGACTTTGCTTCAGGAGAAATAAAGAAAACTTGTACCTCTGTAAAGTGTGGATATAAACAGACATGCTAAACTGTGGATTTTGAAACTCCTTCTCAGAACTTAAACTGTTAAGATAGAATAAGATTAATGAATCTTGAAAAGTAGAATTTTTGGAAAATGAAAATTTGGGACAACGTTCAATTTCTTATACTGCTTATTCTGTTCAAGCACGCAAGACCAGTTTCCAGATATACTGCGCATCCTAAAATATCAATTGCTATCCATGGTCATTACTAGTGTCCCTTTTCATCTTAATAATAGAACGATAAACTCAGTATTTAGAGAAAATGGACATTTTAAAACAAAATGGGATTATTTTATAATAGCAGGCTTTAATCTATTTTCTGTGTTTTAGTCCCTTGCTAACTTTGCATGCATAACATTCGTGACAGAAGATTGGGGGTTGCTTCCTGTATGCCTTCCCTCTCCCCACTGAATTCCCCTTCCATCCTATGGTGCACTATATCTATGGTATGTGTGTGTAAAGTGCTCTCAAGTCACAGCCAAGTTATGGCAACTCCATAGGGTGTTCAGTGCAAGAGATGAACAGAGGTAGTTTGTCATCGTCTGCCACCAAGGATTTCCTTGGTGGTCTCCCATCCAAGTACTAACCAGGATTGACCCTGCTTTGCTTCCAACATCTGACAAGATTGGGTTAGCCTGGACCATCCAGGTCAGGCATCCATGGTATAGCAAACCCCAAACCCTCATCAAACCTTGGGGATGGATCTTATCAGCTTTTCCACTGGCAAATCTCATGCCAATTGCATCCAATTTTGGAAGGTAAGTGGGCCTTAGACTACTAAAAAGACTGGGCTGGAGATTGTGGAACCTACATGGACTAAAGCCATGTGAGCTGTGGAATGCAGTGAGTTTGGGAAACAGGCCAGATTGAGTAGGAAAGTTGGTAAGAGCTGACCCTTGGTTTCCAAATAGTGGTTATGACAGTAATCCTTGTCAGCATGGTTAGCATTGAAGCCCAAGTATTGCTACTGGTTCAAACAAACCATTGAAGGGAAGGGGTCGTCCATGCAGGAGACAGAGTGAGATGTAGAGATGAAGAAGGCAAGCCTGCATCCTCCTCCTAGTCTCCAGATCAGAAAAGTATATATTTGTACTGGGCCAAAGAGAACTGGAGCCACAACTTAATTTAATCTGTGACATTGAACTGCTTTTTGTGACCACAGAAATGGCAAGGTTATACACTACCACTCTGGAGAAAAGAGTCTCATTCATCAGAGGAAAGTTCTATACTTAGGGCCAAACTAGATGATACTGTGTCCACCCTGGAGACATGCTGCCATTTTGTAAGAATGAGTTCAAATTGGGGAACTCCTTTTAACAGCACTGTGGGGACCCAGTTCTGGTTAGGACCACCACATTGTGGGCGGAGGAAGGGCTTCTGCCTCCCCCCGTGCCATTTTAACTATTGGGGGGGTCTTATTTGCCTGTATGCCCCCCTGGTGCCATTTTGGATTGGAAAAATAGCAGGGGTGGGGGGTAGACAGGAATATCTTTGCCCAGTACCACAGCCATAATCTTTGTCGGGCCACAATCTTTTTCAGGTGCTTGTGATAAGCTTTCTCTGTCTCACAGAACTGAGAAAGATACTATAGCTGCAGCCTACAAAAAACAGAAACAGGTTTAATCACACTGGTTCAGAAGTACCAGCTGGCTAATTTTAGTGATTTGTAGATCACACCATATCCTCAAACTTCTGTTAATTTGTAACTTCTGTTAAACAGAATCCAAGGCAGTGCTGTTTTAGGAAATAACCATGTCATTCACCTAACTGGTTCCTGTGTTGAGATTTTACTGGTGCAGTAGGTCCTGAACATGCCAATCACATCCGATTTTGGAAGATCAGTAGGCCTAGGTGACACTAGGGAACTTTTGGGGGATATATATGCATCTCCTTCCAAAACTCAATGGGGCATGTGATTTGATATTGTAGAAGTGACAATTATAACACCACGTTATATCAACCTAATGTAGTTTCACAAAAGTTAAAGGGCCTAATTGTACAGCTGCTTTAGAGTCAATGACTTGTCTTGTTCTTGTTTCTTTGTGTGTGTGTGTGTGTGTGCGCGCATGTGTGTGTGCACACACACTCTATACTACAGATTGACTAGCTTCCTGTTTATCTGTCTGTTCCTTCCTTAATTTTATTCTTAACTTGTTTTTTTTATTTGAGGTAGCCCAGTAGTAGTGTCCAATAGATGAAGTAGTTGACCAGTAGCTGCCAGATGTACTCCTAGGCAGATGTTTTACTCAAAATATTTTGATGAGTTCCTCTTTAAGCATAATTTCAATCAAGGCCTTTTCTGAACAAATAGGAGGATTTAGGGGGAAATTATGCATTTATAAATTGAAACACTTTATAAAAACTGATCTGTTCCACATTCACGTATCAAAATCTGAGACTTGAAGAAGAGGGAGTCCCCCCAGGTGCAATATATTTCCACATAGACATCCACAGTGATAAAAGAGTTTGGTCTCAATAAGCTTACTTCACATGCATTTGGTTCACATGCTCTGAAAATGACATAATATCTAGTAAAGTCAGTTCATCCACTCCAAGAGTCTCAAATTTCCTTAAATATCCCAAGCCGGGATGCTGACATTATTGGGTGAGCAACCTTTACTATCAAAATCCTCCACCATCAAGCCATGGTGTGCTACCCGGCCATTCCTCATTGGAAACAGTCCAGTTCTTAGGAAAGTACTGTGTCCAGACTCAGATGGCTGTACTGAGTCACTACCTTGAACTTCAACAAAAACCTGATTGCGTGCTCCAAAAAGGAATCCACTGTTGTTCCTCTCGGAATAGGTATCTTTGTGTTCCCTTTCCATAGAGCAGAGCTGGACTTTGAAGGCCTCCTGGAATCCTCTCCGGAAGTTCTCATTGAAGTACCCATAGATTATTGGGTTAATGCTACTATTAAAGAAAGCCAGCCAATGGGCAAATGGGAAGAAATAAACAGTAATAAGATTGAGTTGATACTCAGTCAAGTTCCCGTAGTCTGTTAGCAGCATTAAACTCCACAGAGGCAACCAAGAGAGAGTGAAGAACAATGCCACAATGATCAACATATTAATAACTTTGACCTTCCTCTTAGAGACTCTTCTCCCTTCGTTCTCTTCCGACTGGGAACCTCTTATGGGTGCAGATGACTTGAACAGTTTGAAGGCAATCCGAGTGTACATGATCACAATCAAGGTGAGGGGGGCAAGGTAGATATGAGAGAAGAGAACAGTTGTGTAGATTTTGCGCATCTCCTTATCAGGCCAGGCTTCCCAGCAGGAGTAAAATGGATAGGAATGGTTGTAGGCATCGAGCATGAAGTGGTATTCATCCTTGGTAACGGTCAAAGTGACTGCGGAAGGGCACATAATAATCAAGGCTAAGACCCAAATGATAACAATAGTGACCAGGGCTTTCCTCAGGGTAAGTTTCTGTCTGAATGGGTACACAATACAACGGAACCTAGGAAAAAAAGAAAATAGGCATTATGTTCAGAAACTGGAAGAGGTATAAGACATGCCTGTGGGTTTTCTGAGATCTAATACTACTACTACTTAACTGTTATGTAGCTACCCTTACGAGCTATATAAGATCTTCATGGATGCAAAGCTGTATACAAACAGCTTAAATAAATTAATATAGACATTTGAATACTCTAAAATGTTTCACATACATACAGAAATGTACAGGTGAATATAGAAATGACTCAGTCACAAGGTTGTTTTTCAGTAGTAGCTCTGTGGTATGTTAAGTGTTATCACTGGTCACTAATGGAAATAAAGACACAGTTGATCATTTATCAGGGGTACTAGATAGGTAGTCTGACCTGACACTCAGATCCAATCTTAATACAAAACTGTAGCTGTATCTCTCTAAAACGGCACACCTGTCACTCACAGCGACCTCCTCTGCCCTTGCACTGCAGTAGAGGAACTTATCTCTCCGGATATGAGCCCATGTGGCATTGTCGCTTGGCGCAGCAATGCCTTTTGATTATTCTGTCCCCCACCAAGATATATTCTGTTGCTCGTCGTTTTTTCTGTGGCCACTCTCATGTTATGGAATAGGACATTTGAAGATAATTTATTTTATTTTTTAATTTTATTCAATTTATACCCCACTTTTCTCCCTAATGGGGACACAAAGCTGCTTACATCATTATCCTCTCCTCCATTCCACCACCCCCCTCTACAAACCCTGTGAGGTAGTTTAGGCTGAGAGGTTGTGAGTGGCCCGAGGTCACCCGGGGAGTTTCCATGGCAAAGCAGGGAATCGAACCTGGGTCACCTAGATCCTAGCCCATCACTCTAGCCACTACACTACACTGGATGTAAGTCTCACTTGCAGTTTTGGAAGGCTTGTAAAGCAAAAATTCTTTGGCTCCTTCAGATAATTTCTGAAAGACAGCAATCTTTGTTGAACTTAATTTGTAAGGGTTTTTTTTTATTGGTAGCTGTTATTTTTCTTTTAGAATTATGTTATCCTGTGCTGATGTTATTGTAGTTACATGCCTTAGGTCCCAGTTATTTGGGAGAAAGGAGGGCGTAAACATATTTTAAATAAATAATGAATCTGAGCCTCTGGTTCCACACAGACATACTAAGCACCCTAACTTTATTGGGGGGAGGGGGAGACTCTTGTGCTGTGCCCTGCGAATATCTACTGGCTATAGATCCGGATTTCTTGCTGTCTGCATCTCAAAGCAAAGTGAATTCCTTGCCTACCACCCTTCATGGATTGTCACTGATGTTCTTTCCTGTTTGGTGTAGTGGTTAAGAGTGCAGGACTCTCATCTGGAGAGCCAGGTTTGATTCCCCACTCCTCCACTTGAAGCCTTGGGTGAGTCACAGCTTCTAGGAGCACTCTCAGCCCCACCACCTGTTTGTTGTGGGGATAATATTAACATACTTTGTAAACCGCTCTAAGTGGGCATTAAGTTGTCCTGAAGGGTGGTACATAAATCGAATGTTGTTGTTGTTGTTATATGTATCATATAGTATTGGACTCTAAGAAGCTGGGATTATGGACTGACAAAATGACAAAATATCCAGACCACAGACAAAAAAGTCAATAGGGTACAGCTGGCATAGAACAGCAGAATATAACCTCTAGCCCTCTGCAAAACAAAGAGAACTTGGACAAGTTCCTAGGGTCCATCAAAAGAGAATTTGGATTTTCTATTGACATTTTCTAGTGACATACGTTGGAACGTTTAATGTGACATTCTAAGCACTCTCTATTCCCTTCTTTTGGATTATAGTTTTAGAGGTGGTGGACTGAAGAGCCAATAACGGAGTGTGTGCTTTGTATATACAAGATTCCAGGTTCAGTCCTTGGTATCTTTGATCAAAGAGGATTTCAAACAACAGTGCTTAGGAAAACAAGCCATGGAGAACCACTGACTACCACGTAAGCTAGATGGACCAGTGGCATGACTTAGTTGCCAACTCAGGGTCATGAAATTCCATGCGATTTGGGGGCAGAACTTGGGGAAGGCAGCATTTGGGGAGGGGAGGGACTTCAGTGGGATATAATGCCATATAGTCTGCCCTCCAAAGCAGCCATTTTCTCCAGGGGAACTGATCTCTATACTCTGGAGATAAAGTGTGATTCTGGGAGACCTCCAGGCCCCACATGGAGGTTAGCAAACCTATTTAGTATAGAATAACTTCAAATACATCTGGGCTTTCCTGTCTTTAAAGTTTAACTTGCTGGTTGCAAAAGGTAGAGAAAACAAAACGATGCACATGCAGACATACCTTTCCACTGCAATGGCCACCAGCGTGAAAACCGAAGCGGAGACTGACATTCCCTGCACCAGCCCACTCATTTTACACATGACAATGTCAAATGGCCAACCTGGAATTATAGACTGAGTGTCATTCACATCTTAGTCCCAACAGAGAATCGTGTCATGATTGCAGAGCTACCAAATTTCAGCCTTGCTTAAGGGGCAGCTCAATTACATGCAACTGAACCTAAAAGTTAATTTTGTAATATGCTATTACATTTGATCAAGATTCTGCAGACAGATTAGATAGAATTTGCTTCACTGCAAATTCCTCTAATATCAATCCCCACAAGCAATATATAACAACTGAAAGTCCATTCATCAGTTCCTCACATCCAATATATGAAGTCTGAGCATAATATTCACATTATAACAATAATGCTTTCAGCATCTCAAGAAAGTCTATATAAACTAGCATTCATCTCATTAAAATGCTTTTATGTCAGTTCTTAAATGTGATATCCTCGGTAAGAGTCCCAAGAAACTGAAAATCTTGCACAGGATAAATTATCCCAGCCTCTAAGAAAAGATCCTTCTTTATGGGAGCTTCTTTCTAATTAGGAGATGAAAATTACTATGCTCAGCTGGAAGTAAAATCACTGCTGAGAAGGACCAGAATTACTTGTGTTCTGCCAGAAGTTCAGCTGAATCACTGAATAGTACTGCTGGCTTTTCTTAACAGCGGGGCTTTTTTTCTGGGAAAAGAGGTGGTGGAACTCAGTGGGTTGCCAGCACAGGGGGCAACTCCTGGCGGGAGGTGGTGCCCCGGTACCACATGCGCACACGCAAAGTGCGCACATGTTCCCGGGACCGCACAATCACGTCACTTTGGGTCATCTGGAACAAGGAGGGAGTTTTTAAAAATTTAAATCACCCTCAGCGAAAACGGTCACATGACTGGTGGCCCCACCCCCTGATCTCCAGACAGAGGGGAGTTTAGATCGCCCTCCCCGCTGCTCAGCATGGAGGGCAATCTGAACTCCCCTCTGTCTGGAGGTCAGGGGGTGGGGCCACCGGCCACGTGACCATTTTCAAGTGGTGCTGGAAGTCCGTTCCACCGCGTTCTGATTGAAAAAAAGCCCTGCTTAACAGCCATTTGGACATAAAGTCTTTCCCAGCAACCTTTTCAAAACAAAACCACACAATATTCTTTATTAGACCATACTTTACTTGTAAATGCATTGATATGCGTGCCCCATTTCTCTGAGTGCTAGGAAGTTCTAGTAGTGCTTACCTTGGTTGGTTCCTTTTGGCGGAGAAAGCCAGAGGCTTGTCTCGGTTTGCCTCATTTGCAAAGCACAGGTGGTGGAGGCATGAGTCATGCTCAGGACAGCACATCTGCTACCTCACATCTGATCATCAAGGATAAAGAGCATGCCCCTCTCCCCACAAGGTGCTTCAGCCAACTCACAGTGAAGTCTCATCAGTTTATCTGTCTCTTCTAGAGTTTAAAATGCTCTCTCTCTCTCTCTCTCTCTCTCTCTCTCTCTCTCTCTCTCTCTCTCTCTCACACACACACACACACACACACACCTGCCTTTTTCTTTCATGGTGTGTGTGTGTGGGGGGGTGTCATTCTCCCAAGTCCTGATGGGTCCGCATCCAGGACCGTTTCCAAACAATTAAGGCTCACTGAGGTAATATTTACTATCACAGAGACATTAGCATTCCTTTTGTCACAGGCTCTCTTTCTCCTCAGCCCCAATGTAAGCCAGGTCTATAGGACAGACTGAGCCACAGCCAAACTCTCAACAGTAATAGTATAATATTGCAACCATATTACACAGACTTCAATGCATGTCCTTCTTTTAATGACTGCTCAGTAGTAAGGAGATCTCTCCCCACAAATATCACCATCTATTTTAAGTACTGTAATAATTCCCTCCCAGCCCCTCGAAGTTCACCCCCTCTCACTGCCCCCACAACAGCCAGTGAGCAGCCAAGAGAGCTGAGTTTGTCCAGAGCCTGGGTGGGGTTTGCAAAAGAAACCCAACTGTGGCTGTGGGATTCCTATGTCTCTCCCCAAAACCCTCTTAAGAGCAGTGGGATGCCCTTTAAGTATCACCACCACCACCCCTTTTATTTACTCTCCTCAAATGCCTGCTTGGCACTGGGGGTCCACCAAACCAGGAGAAATTGGTAACATAGAGCATTTGTAAGTCATTAGTGAGCAAAATGAAAGGCCAACCTTTAAGTGTGAGGTCAGAGTTTGAGACCATGGTTAACCCTGGAGATGGTTATATACAGCAGGAATCGATCATTTCAAGAGCATTTGGAACAGAGCTGTTTCACATTCAATGAAACATCTGAAAACAGTTCCATAAGAGTTCCATAATGCCTTTGCCATTAATGGGCAAAGCAGGAGAAGAGAATGTTAGAAATGAATGATCACAAGGGTAGAAGGACGTATGCCTTGTTGTGCTGGGACTGTGGTTGGGCCAAAATCCAGTGACAAGATTATTGTTATCATCATCTAACTATTTGTATCCTGTTCTTCTCACTGAAGAGACCCAAAGCAGTTTACAATAGGAAAAAACTCTGTAAGAAAACCAGAAGAAGGTAAGCAAGCAAGCAAAATAAAACTACATCTCAAGCTGGTCCTGTACTCATTGGCTGGCTTGTCCAAAGCCACAAGAAGCAAACCATAGGCTTGGAGCCAAAGTGACAAGAAATCCTTGACTCTTGCCCTTCAGTTCACACCCAAAGGCTCAAGCCTCTGGCCACACCAAAGTGTTATAAGCAGAGCTTTTTTTCAGCAGGAACGTGGTGGAACGGACTTCCGGAACCTCTTGAAAATGGTCACATGGCTGGTGGCCCCGCCCCCGGATCTCCAGACAGAGGGGAGTTTAGATTGCCCAAGGGCAATCTCAACTCCCCTCTGTCTGGAGATCAGGGGGCAGGGCCACCAGCCATGTGACCATTTTCTCTGAGTGCAACCCACTGAGTTCCACCACCTCTTTTCCCAGAAAAAAGCCCTGGTTATAAGGTACCTGAAACAGGAAGGGGGGAAACAATCCTTAGTAAAGATGGTCCCTCCTACTTCTTCCCTCTCTCCCTGCTGTGATGTATGTCTGTTAAGAAAGATGGAAATAAAATCCTTTTGGAGGAGCACACCTCGGAGCCAGACAATTCACGAAACTGTATGCCAGCAGGGGGTTCTGGCAGATTGCCTTTGTTGAGGAATCTTCCAGATGATCTTCATCACCTCAGTTTGGGAATACTGATTTATGATTCCTCAATCCCAGTGTTGTTTCAGCCTCAGTTGTCTCACAAATGGTCTAGATGGTCTAGAAGTCATTCTCTGCCACACTGATGACATTTTCATTCTTTATTTTAAAGTATGTACATAGTGTACTCTCAATTGAGGCAGCAAACAATAAATAGGATCAATATAACATTCATAAAGACCAAAAAATTTTTTAAAAAATTAAAATAGCATCACAGCAGTAAAGTAAAAAAATAATTGTCACCTAGAACCCCCTTGAAAGGCAATTGCTAATTATTTAATTAGTTTATTTTAAACATTTCCGTGCTGTCTTTCCACCCAAATAGGGCCTCCAACACAGTGAAAAATCAAAATATTGAAATATTTAAAACATTAACATTGTATTAAAATATGTATGCAAAATATTTAACAATACAATAGAAACATATAGACATACAAACACAACCAAGGAGGAGGGCCAATTAGAGTTCACTGTCGATATGTCAAACGCAACAAAAGTCTTCACCTGCTGGCAGAAGACAATGACAGAGGGAGACAGGTGAATCTCCCTGGGAAGGGAGTTCCGAAGTTTCAGCATCATGATGACCTAGAAGGCTTTTTCTTGGGTTGCCACTCATCTGCCCTCAGATGGTGGGGCGCCCAAAGCAAGGCCTCCAAAGATGACTGGAGTTGATAGGTAGGTTCATATGAGAGAAGTTGGTCCTTAAGGTATGCTGGCCTCAAGCCGTATAGGGCTTTAAATGTCAATATCAGCACCTTGAATTGGGCCCAGAGGAAAATTAGGAGCCAGTATAGCTGGAACAAGACTAGAGTGATATGGTCCCTGCATAGGATTGCCAGCTCCACGTTGGGAAATTCCTGGAGATCTGGGAGGTGAAACCAGGAGAAAGTGGGTTTCGGGGAGGGAAAGGAACTTGGCATGGCATAATTCCAAAGAGTCCACCCCCCAAAGTAGCCATTTTCTCCAGGTGAACTGTTCTCTGTGGCTTGGAGACCAGTTGTAATTCCGGGAGATCTCCAGCCACTACCTGGAGGCTGGCAACCCTATCCCTGCAACCCACAGTAGCCAGCATTCTGACCACAGCATTATGTACCAACTTCTGGACAGTCTTCAAGGGCAGCCCCATATAGATCAAACTGTAATAATCTAATCTAGATGTTACCAGGGCAAGCTTCACAGTGGCAAGATCTTTCCTGCCCCGGGCAGGCTGCAGCTGGTTTACCAGCCAGAGTTGGTAAACCCCTGGCCACTGCTGCTACCTGTTTATCCAACAGGAGGCCTGGATCCAACAGCACCTCCAAGCTACAAACACATTTCTTTAGGGGAGTGCAACCCCACCCAGAACAAGAGATTTCTTCATTCCTGGGTCAACCCAGGCTCACTCAGGCTCCCCCCCTCTCAGTAGCGCCTCCATTTTGTCAGGATTAAGTATGAGTATTAGCCCTCATCTACTCCAGAACTGCCTCCAGGCACCTGTTCACAATTTCCATAGCCCCTTTGGGATCTGATGGAAGTTCAAGATAGAGCTGAATGTCATTCACATATTGGAGGCAACTCAGCCCAAATTACCAGATGACCTCTCTGAAATTAAAACCAAGCCAAATTAAATCCAAGCTAGTTACATAAACCGATAAAAACCAACAGCAGCAGAAAGTAGATAAAAACAGGCCAAAATCCCCATAAAAGAGTCAGAAAAGAATCAGAGCACCAAGAGTGCTAAGGATTGATTTTATCCAATGCTGAAAGCTCACTAAATTCATCAACAGGCAAATTTCTGTGAGTAGTACATTCTCAACCAAGAAGGCCCTGTTCTTATAACCACCCACCTCACTTTGAAGTGTATGTGTCATTTCCTGGCAGGTAGATCCCTCAGTCCCTCTCCAGTGAACACACATTGGTTCCAATAGAAAAGGCTTTATTCAGGATTTTACAGTTCAGGTCTGAACTCCATCACAGAGCTTGGTAGAAGTGACAATTCAAAACAACAAGTCAGTATTATACTTAAGTTTTCCCGCGTTCCTGCAACAGTTACGTTTTGGCGCGCAGGGGTACACTGGTTCTGTGAGAACCCGTTATAGTTATGGCTAAGTAGTGAGTACACAATACTGAATTCCCAGCATCTGGGCGAAGTAAGAAAGGCAAGTGCCTGGAGTCTCCAAGGTCGTTTCTAGCTCGGAGATTCATAGTTTTGTAAGATAACAGGAGGCCCATCCTGGCTGGAGGAATAACAGTTATAATATAAAAAGAACATGGCTACTGAGAGAATACAGCAGGTTAGACATTAGACATTCAATATACTGTGGCATCAGTGACAGAACAATCAAACAAACATGTCATGGATATACAGAGACATGACATTAGGGTTCGTCTGAGAAGAGCCTTAAAGTTGATCTCAGGCTCCCATGGGAATATCTAGTCTTTGAAACTGCAATGGCATAACATGAGAAAGTTAAATTATACACCAAAAAGTTCCAGGAAGCTGGAGTTACGTTTGATGAAATTTTATCTTCACCAAATTTCATCTAATGCGTGTAAGATATTAGACCACACCATGAGATATTCAGCCAGATAGTAGAGAGTTCCTAGAACAGCAACGTATCTGTACCAAAATGGAAAACAATCACAAAGCCACAGAGAGATTCATCGGGAGAAGAACATATGATGTTCAACAAACATCAAAAACAACATCAAAAAGATATTCATTTCATCTTTAGTACTACGTAATGCAATCCTATTTGGAAGATGCAAATTGTTGCATCCTTTGGTTTGGGAGAACAATAGAAATGTCAACTCATATAACACTGGACTGAGCGCTCACCCCAGCAGCAACTAAATATCTGCAGATAGAAAAAGATGCAGTTGTATTGACATAGACTGGTGAATTCCTAAAAATTTACCTTGTTGATTTGACATTCACTCTATAAACAGATTGTAAACCTTGTGTGTCCTTGTTAGGAGGCAAACTTTCACTAGAACTCAAAGATGATTTCTCTCGATAACAGAATGAATGTACACAATTGTACATACACATAGAAATGATTTAATATCACAGCATATATTCTTTCAAGCCAGATCATCACTGTGATTACCAATGAAATATCAGCAAGAAAGGTAAAGTAAAGTAAACAAATAAACTATAGAAAACACGAGTAGTTGATCGAATGCCTCTGCAATACCCAATGAAACACTATGTTTTCTTTAAAAGCTGGGAACGGAAGAAAGATGTGATGAACGCTATATTAACAAAACTGGAGATTAATTTGAAATGATGTGCTAAATAATGAAACAATGGAAGTCAAAATGGATAATATTACCTAGTGGGTAATATTACCTGTTCAGTACATGTTTCAGTTTTCCTCTAGGTGTCTCCACTCACCTTATAATCACAAATCCATCTCAGAACCGATCCTTGCATTTACTGCCTGTACTAGCTGTTTGCCACAGATTTAAACATGTCCTTTAGAAACTGCTACCACAAAATGTCTTATTAGGGCAGAAGCTTTCTTCAGAAAGGCATGCAGAACTCTCTTCTGCTCCTCCACGTCTGCAGACTCCTTCTGTCACTGGTGCAGATAATAGCCAGAAAGGTGATAGAAAGAAAAACAGTGTTGCACTTACCTGTAACTGTTGTTTGTCAAGTATCTTCTGTGCAGACACACATTCCCTCCCTCCTGCCCCACTGTGAGTGTGTTTGCTTGTATTATATCATACCTCTGGTGGCTCAGGAGAACTGAGGGAAGTGGGGGCGCTCTGCCTCTCCACCCGCGTTTCCACGGGAATTCCTGCGCGTGCGCAGTGGAGGCGGATCGCCCTCTTACAGACTTTTAAAGCTAGAGAAATCTCTCCACAGCTGGCCTGTACATGTGCAGTCCCAATGCAGGGCTGCACAGAAGGACGACGACAAACTGTGGGTACAGCTTGCTGAGAATGACAGCTTTCATTAGACAAAATTAAGTTTCTAGGCTTTTTGACTATGAACCTTGAATATGTTAAGGCAATACAAGTGAGTTTGGTGTAGGAGCCAGTTTGGTGTAGAGCATCAGGACTCTAATCCTCTGCTTGAAGCCAGCTGGATGACCTTGGGTCAGTCACAGCTCTTCCACAGCTCTCTCAGCCCCACCCACCTCACAGGGTGATTGTTGTGAGGCTAATAACAACACACTTTGTAAACTGCTTTGAGTGGGCATTAAGTTGTCCTGAAGGGTGGTATATAAATCAAACGTTATTAAATCCAGTGTTAAGCAAGAGAGGTAGTTGGGTAAGATTTCCAGCAGTATAAGGCTGGGTTGCAGTGTTTTGCTACCTCGTTTTCATGCCCTCTCTAGTAGAAGCAGAAGAAATTATACAACATTAATTTTAAAAAACCCAGATTACACCCATACACAATTTCTCTTATTTATACAGCTTACAGAATTTGGTGCAGAGTTTTTCAGTTGTAAGATAAAAGATAACGAACGGCAAAATGCACCAATGTTGAGTTTAGTATGTGAGCCAGTGTATACAGTATTTAAAAAGATGCAGCAGGTACCGCCTGAATTCGCAAAAGGCCTGTTTGTGCTGTTTCAGAGAAGCAGACTAACTTCATGTTGTTTTGCTGCTGCAGTTAAGAAAGCCAGTAAATTGCTTTCTGCTGACTTTTCAAGACACAGCAGAAGGATTTTTTGAAGTTATTGGTGCATTCTTGCTAGCTTCCTAGCTGCAGCAGCTGAGATAGCAGAGGGAGCAGTGCCAAATATCAGCTGTCAAACAGCGAGAAGGGGAAACGTATGCATATAGTCAACAGAACCCCATTCGTTAAAAAGGGAGAATTTACAAAAAAAATCACCAATATCCAGGGCTTTTTTTCTGGGAAAAGAGGTGGTGGAACTCAGTGGGTTGCCCTCGGAGAAAATAGTCACATGGCTGGTGGCCCCGCCCCCTGATCTCCAGACAGAGGGGAGTTTAGATTGCCCTCTGCACCGCATGGCATGGAGGGCAATCTAAACTCCCCTCTGTCTGGAGATCAGGGGGCGGGGCCACCAGCCATGTGACCATTTTCAAGAGGTTCTGGAACTCCATTCCCCCGCATTCCTGCTGAAAAAAAGCCCTGCTGATATCTCTTTCAAATGACACTTTTCCACTTTAGGAGGTCAGAGGCAGAGACATGAATCTGCATTTGCTGAGATGTGAAGTGAGCTAATAAACTTCAAGTCTTAAATCTTGCTCAGATTGTTACACCAAAGAATCTTATAGAACACTGCCTGCTGTTAAATCTTGTTGGTGTTTTATTGTTGAAAATAGGCTACACCAGGGACTCTCGAACTGTATTCAGGTGAATACTAAGATGTTTATCAGGGTCCCTCAATAAGAAGAGAGGTAATGGAGAACAGGCATCTCTGAAAGATAGTTTGTTCTCTGTTTCCAAGTCTTTCCCTACAATGCACAGACTCAGAAGAGTGTTAGGTGCTTTCTGTGATTTGGAAGTAGTGCTCAGACAATGCCTTGCATGAACCGTGAACTTTCCGCATAATTCTCTGCAATCTGGAAGATTGGAAGATGTGGAAAGGGTTCCTTGAAACTAGGAAGTTATCAAAGCCACTAGGTTAGAGACCAATGTTTGTCAAAGTCTGTGGAAAGAAATGGAGAACTGCTGGAGCCATTAGCTAATAAACTGAGATCTAATCAAGATATTAGAGGAGGTAATTGTGGAGGAAAAGAACATCTGTTAACAATATGCGCAGATGATATGTTGCTATCCATTACAAATTTGACTGAAGCTATACAACATTTAAAGGAAGAACTTTCAAAATTCAATCAAATTGCTTGCCTTAGGGTAAATCTAATATGCTATGCTGTAACATCTCCCCTACAATTCAGTCGAAAGCCTCTCTCTAGGGCTGCCAGGTCCCCTTACCATCCTAGTGGGAGGCTGGGTACCTGGCATTTACCTTTGTTATGGCCGCAGCATGCTTCACTTGATGATGTCATTTCCAATGACATCCCTTCTGGAGGATATCATCGCGTGGATACTGGAGCACACATGCACTCTGCAACGGGCCAATTTGGCCCTCAAACAAGCCCAATTTGGCCCATTTTGGGCCCAAGTTGGCCTGCTGCAAAGCATGCGTGTGCTCTTGGGGCAGTAAAATGACATCATTCCCAGACTGATGTTATAGTGCTCCCCCTGGGAGCATGTCCAGGAGGCCCATTCCCATGCCCTTCTCCCCCACCGGCCAGGTGAGTGGGGGTGGAGAGTGGAGGATCCCCCGCCTCCACCAGGAGAATGGGATCCCTACCTCCACACTTTAAATTTATTTATTTATTTATTTATTTATTTATTTATTTATTTATTTATTTATTTATTTATTTATTTATTTATTTATGGTCTGCCTTCCTCACTGAGACTCAAGGTGGATTACACAGTATGAGATTAGTAAAATCAGTATCAAAAACATTTCCATAAACAATGCCATTGGGCAAATAGATACAAGTGTAAAAAGACATAGCATTAGCAAGAATCCAGTACTGAAGAAGAAATACTGAAACAGAATGTAATCAGTTCTAGGACTAACATTAGACAACATAAAGCACAGGTAGTACATAGGAGTACATATTTAAAGCAACAGATAATATGTAAGACAACAGTGGTGAAGTCTATGGTCCCTTTTTATTCAAATGGGAGGGCTATATTGTAGGGAGGGGGTATCAGATGTTTCGCCAAAGAGATAAGCAGTCTGCAATAATAACAACAACAGCATTCGATTTATATACCACCCTTCAGGACAACTTAATGCCCACTCAGAGTGGTTTACAAAGTATGTCATTATTATCCCCACAACAAAACACCCTGTGAGGTGGGTGGGGCTGAGAGAGCTCCAGAGATCTGTGACTAGCCCAAGGTCACCCAGATGGCTTAAAGTGGAGGAGTGGGGAATCTAACCCGGCTCTCCAGATTAGAGTCCTGTGCTCTTAACCACTACACCAAACTGGCTGCAAGAGATAACTGCAGGCTATTCAGGCAGTGAACACAGAATCAAACAGGCTTTGCAGAGTATGACAGGAGACATTCTGACATCTGACATGTCAGATCTTAAGTTTCCTTCAAACGAAGGAAGTTAAAGAGCAATTAAACAGATCATTAACTGAATTTGAAGAATTGATTTGAAATTTAGATAAGGAGGAGGGGAAATTAATTACTAAAATATATAGAATTTTATTAAATCAGAGACAAGTTCCGAGGCAGACAATTAAAAAGATCTGGGAAACAGAATTGAACATTAAATTTAATGATAAGGATTGGAAACAAATATTTCAATGATTTCCTTATAAATCAATTTCAAGAGGTTTATAAGAACATGCACTAAAGATGTCTCAGAGGTGGTAGCTGACCCCAGTTAGGATAGCCCACTTAATGAAAGAAGAAAATAAAAATTGCTGGAGAGGCGGTGGCAAATTAGGCACGTTTCTATATACATAGTGGTCCTGTCCAGTTATAGCAAATTTCTGGGAATCAAAATAGAGAGAGATTGTTAAAATAACCCAGGAACAAATAAAACCAACTGCTGAATTAGCTCTGCTTAATTTATTTAGCAATAAATATGTAAGTGTTTACATAAGTGTTTATGTAAACAAAAAACACTTACTAATTTTCTTTTAATTGGCACTAGGATGATTATTGCCCAGTGCTGGAAAAATGCTAAAGTGATTTCCTTGGATAGGTGGCATGCTAAATTAAGAAATATAGCGGCACTTGAAAAACTAATAAATAAGATTAGATTAATTCAGGGGGGAAAAAAAGAATGACGATTTAAGATAATCGAGAATGTTTCAGAGTTTATTTAATCACATTTCCAGAATATAGATCTTTTAAAAACGTTCTTTAATTGGAGACCCTTATCTGAACTTTGACTAAGGTATTGAACAGTTATTTTGCAGAATATTATTATTATTTAGAAATGGATTTAATGAATTTGTTCAATTATAGCCAATTTGGATGGAAGCTGTCCCCCTCCTTTTGTCTTCTCCTGGTGTTTTGTTTTTTCCCCTTGTTGCTTATTTGTTGTGGTATAAAATATAAAATAATAAAAATATATTTAAAAAAAAAGAAATGGAGAATTGCAACCCCTCCAAGGAACACCGAAGCATAATACCGAAGCGGGAGCTGGGAGAGAGGTAGTTTAACTTCATACAGATATAGAATGCATGAAAATGTCACAAGCCCAAGGAAGGATTTAGCGGAGGTCGCCCACATTTAGGCCAACGCCTGAGACGTCATCATGGCATCATGGAACAGTATCAGCCAGATGAAACAATGGCAACTCACTCAAGGGTCCTACTACCCCTTAAGATCCAAACAATGCACGATGCAGGGATTCTGTGACTGGAACTGTACGAGTGTAATCTATAAAGCACTGCAGGGGCAATATGGATCTGGCCTATGGCACCGGGGAGGGGGAAGGTTCTTTCTCCTTGTGCCAATATACCGCTCTTCAGGACAACTTAACACCCACTTAGAGAGGTTTACAAAGTATGTTATTATTATCCCCACAACAATCACCCTATGAGGTGGGAGGGGCTGAGAGAGCTCTGAGAGAGCTGTGACTGACCCAAGGTCACCCAGCTGGCTTCAAGTGGAGGAGCAGGGAATCAAACCCAGTTCTCCTGACACTCTTAACCATGACACCAAATTACTTCTCTTGTTCCCTGTACTTGGGCTTCATGCATGTGTGCGTGTGCGCACACATGTGCGCACCCACCACCCACAGTGGCCATTCTGCAGATGTGCAGAACCCTTACCCTAACCCTAACCCTCCACCCTATGTCAGAATTCCAAAGGTGCCCACAGCTTCAAAATGTTTGGGAACTCCTGTTCTACACAACTGAAGGGTTGGGTTATAAACAACAAATGGCCTTCCCAGACTAGTTATAAGTGCCAAATCCTTTTGCATTTTTAAAAAAGCATTGTCCTGTGTTGATAACATTGCTATAGTTATTTGTGGCCCTATATGAATGAATGCAACCTAAACTTGAGTATATTTAGAAAAATGAGACTTTGGTTCTGGCTGTCTTGCCCCACCTGAAAGCAATTTGTTCCCTGCCCCCGTCAGGAAATCTGACATGGGTCAGCTAGTTGCCAAAGCTCAATGTACAAATAAAGGACAGCTGAATTCACTATACTTTTGAATCACAGTAGGAAAGGTCCCTCTTGTCTTTCAGGTGGGGTGGGGATTTGCATGAACAGCAATCATGCAATTGATACTTAGCTAATTATTCTGTTGATTAAAGGGATACAAAATGGAAATGGGATCGATCTATCTTAACTCTGAAGTGTTAATGGGAGTTCAGAAACATAAATATGATCTTGTCAAATTAAGAGGTTCAGCTTTTAACACATGCATGGTTGAGTGGGAATGTGCGTGCCTGCTTGGCATAGTAATGACTCAGAATCTGATCTGCAGTACAAATTAGCTGCACTGCAATGCTAAGGCTGCCAAGTGTAGAAAAGATGGGTTGAGAAGTAGCCAATAACTTAGAAATAATACCTTTTGTATTATTATTTTGTATTGACTGGAACGGATTGTAGGGGCCATATCACTCCAGTTTTGGCCTGTCTACATTGGCTCCCAATTTGTTTCCAGGCCCAATTCAAAGTGATGGTGTTGACCTTTAAAGCTCTATACGGTTTGGGATTAGGGTTACCAGGCCTCCCACCAACCTTCTCCCTTAATTCCTAGAGAGGCATGATGTCACTTCCAGGTTTCCCCCTGAAAGTGATCTCACATCGTCACTGATAGCGACCGCCCATGTTCCTGCCCTCAATTGCCCATCTCCTGCTGGTTGTCAGACCTGGCAACCCTAGGAGAAAGGCAGGGTAAAAGTGTTATAAATAAACAAATTAAAAATTAAACCTGCCTTTGTTTTTTCAAGCATGCACATCAGCAACAGAAAAAAGGCTGAAATCCTGAAGTGGCCTGTGTGAATCCAGCCTTAAAATTGGTGAAACTCCTACCGGTAGCCTGCCGAAAGAGATTTGCTGGACACTTAGCTAAGTGGTCCCATTGAGGCCCCCATTGAGGCCAATCAGTTTATACATGTCCAAGTGGTCACTGAGTTGCCCCCTGAAAAATCTTTGAAGTGCTGCTATAATGATGTGCCTCACTGGAACAAGGAATTATGCTAATAAATGCGAAGGCATTTGATGTTTAGGCAAAACATCTCATGCATTTCCATATCTGCAGTTCCGCATAAGTAGATTTTTTCCACATTGTAACCTTTCCTTATCACATTTCCACTACCTTGCTGAGTTACAGGGATTAAAAACAAATCACTTGTCAGCAGCTATCTTCTGCCGTCTTTTCACTGAGCCAGAGTAGAATAGCATTACACCTGATCAGAGCAATCCTAAAAAAAGCTAACCCATTCTAAGATTCATTGATTTCAATGGACTTAGGAAGGCATAACTCTCCTTAGGATGACACTGTAAGATGTATGAAATGCTGGCCAAGATCCAAAGCATTGCTTTAGCTGACACAAACAGGCTTATGTCTGCTTGCTGGGATCCTTGACTTATTTTCTTTCAGCAGCCGACCACCTGCTCTGCCCACACCATATTGCAGATTAAGTAAATGTCCATGTAGAACTGTAATCCTGACGCGCCTTCTTATAGCTCCAGCTTTCTGCCTGTCTAGTGCATTATTATCACCCCTACTTTCAGGGAGCTCAGCCAGTATTCATCATTCTCCACTCCTCCATTCTGTCCTCACAACAATCCTGTGAGGTAGGTTAGGCTCAAGGTCACCTAGCAAGAAAGATGATTCAGGCTGGGCAAAAAAAGCCAGTTACATAGATGCCTTTCTCTTAGGCTTACCAGTACCCCAGTTGGAGTGGGGAATTCCCCACCACCAGGTCCTTTTGCATATATGCCTTTTCCTTACATCTCGTGACGTTGCAGCATACATGACATTGAATGACTTTTAATAAATTTCTCCTGCCACTTCTCTGAGTGGCAGTGAGGAATGAGGGCTGCTGCAAGAGGCCTCATGCCTTGAACAGCAGCAGCAGAATTTTTTAAAAAATGGCATAGTTATGTGCACCATTACATCACTTCCAGTGCAAACTCAGAAGTGACGCATGGTAGCTCTAGGATTTGCTGGAACTTTATGGTAAAACCATAGATTTCCCAGTGATTCTTAGAGCATCTCTATGTCACTTCTGGGTTTTCACAAGAAGCAACATAACGATAAACTCAACACTGCAGGACTTCCCATGTCCCTGCTCCCAAATCTCCCATTGATTGCCAGACATGGCCTGGTAACCCAACTTCCTTTACACATCCTCTGGCAACCCATTTCAAACAACTGGGTCTGCCACTAAAAGTCTGTCTACACAAGACATCTGGCATGTGTTCTTCAAGTGTTGAGTGATTCAATGTCTCCTGGGAGCTGTAGTTTTAAAGGAGTCGCTTGGGATCATTGTGGAGAGGAAGGTTGAAAATACAAGCAAAATTAGGTTTGAGGCATTTTTCTAGTACAGTTTATGGGCACGAGCCTTTAGCACCCCCCGCCCCCGGCCGCCACTCAGGGTGGAATCTGCCAGGTCTTAAAATAAAAGTTTTCAAAAACAGAGCAGGGCAAGATCATTAGGGGAGAGGAACTTTGCAATTCCACCCAGAGTGCAGGGGGTGGGGGAGGGAGAGAAACTTTTATTAACAAACCCTCTGAGGAGCAATCTTTGCTGGTTCTGTAAAGAGGGGAAATTGACAGAGCCTTTGGCTGTCTTTTAAAACTATACTTCCTGGCTAGCATTGCATCTCTCTACACTTGAGCATTTTCATGTAAGAAGTCTCGTGTAGAGAGACTCCAGGTTAGGCTTTATTAAAGTGACTTCTGCCCCTGTATCTCTCCAGTCTATTACTTCTTCATTGTTTATGTCTACAGACTCCAAATATTCCTCAATTAAATCCTCCTGCACTTTCCAGACTGTTAGGACTCTAGCTGGTCTCTCTGTTTGGGCTTCTCCTGGTACAGGATCTAGTGGAAGTTCTGTGACTGCTTCTGTCCTTTTAACTAATTTGACAGTCTTGGCTGAAGTTTGCTTCATCTAACTTCAGACAATGGACTTTCACAAGTCCCTCTTCCTGGCAGTTAAAACACACTATCCCTCCCTTTCTATTTGGCTCAGGAGTGTTCTGCCTCACAGGGTTGGTTTTAGATGGCTCAATTTTCTCTGAGGTGCTCCAAACTTTATTTTTCTTGTAGGGGGGTTGGGTAGGAAAAGAGATCCTCCCTTCACTTCTCTTGACCCATCTGTTTAAGGCTCTGTCCAGATGATAACCTAGCTGCGCATACATCTTGCCCCGCTTTCTTTTAAGTTCCCTGAAAGCTTTTCTGTTTTGTTCAGTGGCCAGCCCAAATCTAAGTCTGACTGTCTCCTTAAAAAGCAAATAATTTGAGGTTTCCTCATCCCTCATCTCTGAGTAAACTTCACTCAGTCCTTCACAAATCTGTGGGTGCAAATAAATCATTCTGTCCTCATCTGGGACCCCAAAATCTCAACAAGTTCATTCAAAATTGAAGAAAAATACTTCCACATCACCCCCTTTTTGATAATGTGGAAATTTCTTTGGTTCCATTGAAGTACTTTTCCCACCTCTCTGTGGAAGTGGTAATTCTGCTTTTAACTGAGTTTCCTTCATCTTCGTATTATACATTTCTTTGTCATGTTCCCTCGCAGCTTCCCTATCTCTCTCTGTGCCATTTTAACTAATTCTTTATCTGCTTGAATTTTAGCTAACTGTATTTGTTGTTCTTTTTCCACTTCAATTCTTGCTTTTTCGTTATCTGCTTCTATTTTTGCCAGTTCAGTTTTAATTCTCATAATTTCTACCTCCAGACTTGGATTCTCTTCAGGGAATGTTTCCTCTCACCTCCATGTGCCTCTCTAGGTCTATCTGGTGGTGCCATTTCTGACAGGAATTATGTGGTGATTCATCACAAATTTATAAAATACTTTCTTATTTTAGCTTGTATCTCTGGTGGGACAAACTATTTTTGGACTTTATTTTCATATCACGACAGTGCCATCAATTATGACGTCCCCCCCCCTTTCCCTTTTTTGTTTGTTTGTTTTAACCAACTGAAATGGCACTAGAGGCATTTTGAAATTAACGAATAACAAAATACTTCATTTAACATAGATGGGAAAGGTCAGGTGAATCAGAGTTGAAAATTTCTGAGGTATAACTCTGAGGTAAAATCAGTACATGCACAGACTTATGGTCTAATGTTTCAGACTAAGGAGAATTTCTTAAGCTCCAGTGTTTCCCCAAATACTCTAGTACATATTATTTGAGTATTCTCTTACTTTTTTTGGTTTTCAGAAGGCTGGTACCGGCTTTCTAGTATCCAAATCCACATGGGTTGAATACACAGAAAGCCTGGTGTAAAGTTCACCATGCAGAAGAGGCCGTCATCACAGGTATGCATAAACAAAAGTAGGAAAAATGAGCTTTAGCACACATGTGGCATAACTTGCACTGCAGACTTTAAATAGGTTGAACAGTTATTCCCTTGGAAGTGCCAATATGTGAGGCTGAAGAAGGAGGCTAAAATCTGTGATTGAGAACCAGTATAGCATGGTGGTTAAAAAACTAAACAGCAAGGAAGAAAAAAAGGGGTGGGGTGGGGTGGGGAAATCCCCACAAACTCAACCCTAACAAGCAGGGGAACAAAATAGAGGGGTTAAGTAACAACCTATATAAGAGAGTATTTATTATATTTTTTTTTTTTGAAAAATTTTTTATTGGGTTAGAACATTTTTATTTTTACATTACAGTCAATTTTCCCCTAATTTTTCGTTTCTAACCCCCTCCCTTTCCCCCCCTTTTGTTGACTTCCAACAGCTTTCCCACCCTCTGTCCCTTTTCCCTTACTTCTATTAAATTCCTCTGTCTAAAACAGATATACATTCTCCATTATATTAAGCAGTACATCTTCAACTCCTTTACTTATTATACACCCAAACTATACGTCTTTAGATAAACAATTTATCCCATTTTCCAGTTTTGAATATTTTTATATAAACCTATATATCATAAACCATAAAAATTTCCCACATTTAAATCAAACAATTTGATTTGTTCTCTATATATTACTCATTTCAACTTTTTATGGTAATTCTATATAACTCCTCGCATAATCAATCAATTTAACTCTTCTGTACATTCAGTTTGGTGCATATAAATCTTATCAAAGAAAGAAAATATTGTTATTTACTCAATCCTCATGTTTAAACCTTATCATTAATTATTCTCTATCAATGTTCTATCAGTTAACCTATACATATCTATATATATCTCAATCAATTAATCTAACTGCTTATAAATTCACATTTCTCTTCCTCCCCCGGTAAAGTCACCCCTCTCTTTTATACTTTTATTATACTTCAGTAGTTCTCAAACTGCCACAGTTTTCCTCCCACCTCCCATTTCTTCTCCAGATATTGTTTCAGCTTCTCCCAGTCTGTGTTAAACTGCCCTGAGTCCAGATCTCTCAGTTTTCTTGTCATCTTGTCCATTTCAGCCATATACAGCAATTTGTAAATCCAATCTTCAATAGTTGGCACTTCTTGTACTTTCCATTTCTGCGCGTACAAAAGTCTAGCTGCTGCAGTCATATAAAAAATCAACGTCCTATGATGGGCTGGAATTCCCTCCATTCCCAAGTTTAGCAGCAGGAGTTCTGGGTTCTTATTTATTTGAAACTGTAAAATTTCACTCATTTCTCTTATTATTTCCCCCCAGAACTGCCTAGCTACCTCACACGACCACCACATATGATAGAGGGAGCCCTCATGTTTCTTACATTTCCAGCATTTATTAGAAGTATTCAAGTTCCCTAGCGCAATCTTCTTTGGTGTCATGTACCAACGATAGATCATTTTGAAAATGTTCTCTTTAATATTAATGCATGTCGTTGTCTTCATTGTAGTTTTCCACAAGTATTCCCATGCCTCCATTGTTATTTCTTTATTGAAATTTATAGCCCATTTCACCATCTGTGTTTTAACTATCTCATCCTCAGTATACCATTTCAACAGTACTTGGTATACCTTGGATATTCTTTTCTTGTCTTCTTTAAGAAGGGTCTGCTCTAGTTCCGAGCTCTCTGTTCGTATGCCCCCTTTTGCAAGGTCCGAGTTGTATAAGTCTCTAATCTGTCTATACTGGAACCAATCATAGTTAGGTGATAGTTCCTCTTGCGTCTTTATTCTAAGTTTAGATACTTCAATCTTAGTTATTTCTTTGTACGTTAAACATTGTTGTTCATTATCCGCAGCTCTCGGATCTATCACCTCATATGGAACCACCCACAAGGGGGTTCCCTCTTGTAGGTAAGTTCTGTACTTCTTCCAGATTGTATATAGACTTCTCCTTACAAAATGATGCAGGAACATCGAGTTGACCTTTACTTTGTCATGCCATAGGTATGCGTGCCATCCAAAAATTTTTTTATATCCCTCTAGGGCTAATAGTTTCTTATTCTTTAATGTCATCCAGTCTTTTAGCCAAACTAGGCAGATTGCATCATGGTAAAGTCTCAGATTGGGCAGTTGCATTCCGCCTCTCTCCTTTGCGTCTTGTAGAACTTTTACTTTCACTCGAGGCTTCTTGCCTGCCCAAACAAAATCTGATATTTTCCTCTGCCATTTTTCAAATTGTTTAGAGTCTCTGATGATTGGTATTGTCTGTAACAAAAACATTACTCTTGGTAACACATTCATCTTAACTGCTGCAATCCTGCCCAACCATGACAAATTCAGTCTATTCCATTTGATCAAGTCTCTCTCTATCTGAGTCCATAATTTTTCATAATTGTTCTTGAACAAATCTATATTTTTTGCAGTCAGCTCAACTCCCAAATATTTCACCTTACTAGTTACTTCACAGTCCATTGTTTCCGTTAACAATTGTTGTTTCTGCTTAGTCATGTTTTTACATAGTATCTTTGACTTCTTTTTATTAATGAAGAAACCTGCCAAGTCACCAAACTCCTTGATCTTATCTATCACTTTTGGCATGTTCTCCAATGGATCTTCTACAATTAACATTATGTCATCTGCAAATGCTCTGACCTTGTATGAATAGTCCTTTATTTTTATTCCTCGTATTTCCTCGTCCTGTCGTATTTGTATCATCAGAATCTCCAATACTAATATGAACAACAATGGAGATAACGGGCAACCTTGTCTTGTTCCTTTACTAATCGTCAATTTCTTGGTCAGTTCATCATTCACTACGATTGCTGCAGTCTGGTCCCTATATATTTCTTTAATTGCTCTGATGAATCTTTCTCCCAATTGTAGCTTTTCCATAGTGGCAAACAAAAAATCCCAGTTTAAGTTGTCAAACGCTTTTTCAGCGTCTACAAAGAAGAAACCAACCTCTTTATCGCAACGCTTGTCATAGTATTCAATAGCATTGATCACTGTCCTTAAATTGTCTCTTATTTGTCTGTCCGGCAAAAAACCTGCTTGTTCTTCCTCTATAACTTCCGAGAGCCACCCCTTCAGTCTCTCCGCCAATATCTTTGCAAAAATTTTATAATCATTGTTGAGTAATGATATAGGCCTGTAATTTTTCACGCTAGTCAGATCTTGGCCCTCTTTTGGGATCAATGATATATTCGCTTCACTCCAAGTGTCCGGAATTCTTTGATCCCTGAAAACTCCGTTCATCACCTCTTTTAGGAATGGTGCCAGTTCATTGGCCATTGTCTTATAAAATTTAGCCGTAAGTCCATCTGGCCCTGGCGCCTTTCCTAGATTTGCGGATTGTATTGCCATATTTATTTCCTCATCAGTTACTTCACTGTTCAGCTTATTTCTCCAAGCTTCCGAGACCTCTGGAAGTTTGGTTTTCTCCAAATATGATGCTATTGATTCTTTGTTTACTTCTTTTTTATTATACAGCTTAGCGTAAAATTTATAAAAGGCTCTGCTAATGGTAGTCTGCTCCAAATACGTTTTGTTTTCTTCACAAATTTTATTTATTATTTTCTTTTCCCTTTTCTTCTTTAATTGCCATGCCAAATATTTCCCAGGTTTATTAGCACCCTCAAAAGCTTTTTGATTCAGTCTTTTAAGGTTCCACTCCAATTCTTTATTACTCATTGCTGTTAACTGTTCTTGAAGAATTTTGATTTCCTGATGTATTTTCTTTTTCCCTGGTCTCTTTTTTAACTGTGCTTCTTTGGCCTTTATTTTCTCCTCAATCTCTTGTCTTTTCTCCTCTTTCTTTTTCCTTGCTCTACCATTTAAGTCCATTAATATGCCCCTTACAACCGCCTTGTACGCGTCCCAAACTTTACTGGTTGGTACTTCTTTATTCACGTTGTATTGTATAAAAAACTTAGTCTCTCTTCTCAATGTTTCCATATTCTCACTTTCCTGTAACAAGTCCTCATTTATTCTCCAGGCTTTCCTTTTTCTCCTTTTTCCAAATTTCCACATAATTGGGTTGTGATCTGAGCCTACCATCGGCATTATTTCTACCTCCTTAGTCCATAACGCTAAGTCCTTTGAGGCCCAGATCATATCAATTCTTGATAATGTAAGATGCCTTGCAGAATAAAAAGTAAACTGTCTAGTTTTAGGATATTCTCTCCTCCATACGTCTTCGAGAGTCTCTTGTTGAATCAACTCAAAAAAAAGCTTTGGCAATAGTCCTCTTTTCTTTTGTGCTTTTGTAGTCTTTTTGTCTAGTTCCAAATCTGTCACTCCATTGAAATCTCCAGCAAGAATTATCTGGTCATATACAAGATCGTCTAGGTGCTTCCTTAAGTCTTCAAAGAAGCTTTCCTTTGCACCGTTAGGTGCATAAAGTCCGACTACCAACACTCTCTTTAAGTTCCAATTACATTCCACTACTACAAATCTAGCTTCCACATCTCTCATAACAAATTTTGGCTGCAGCTCCTCTTTTATATACAACACCACTCCTCTTTTTTTCTTGTTGGAAGCCGCTACAAATTCTTTGCCCAATTTTCCAGATTTTAAATATTTTACATCCTGTTTTCTAATATGGGTCTCCTGCAAACAAACAATATCACATTTTTGTTTTAATAGCCAATGAAAAATATTTTTTCTCTTATTCGGTGAGTTTAGTCCATTTACATTCCAAGATAATACTTTACACTCCATATTCATGGTTTTGTTGGTAAGTCTTTTTCATTGTCCTTGATAAATCTCTCCATCTCCCGCTCAGATCTGATGCGTTTTTTTGCCCCTCCAAACTCAAAGGACACTCCTTCCGGTAACTCCCATCTGTATCTGATATTCATGTCCTTCAAAGTCTGAATTAGCACTCTATATTTTTTTCTGTCCAATAACACTGATCTGGGCAATTCCTTCATTATAATAATCGTCTTGCCATCAATCTCCAATGGATCTTGAAATTGTTTTGTCACAATCCTCTCTTTCATATTTCTAGTTGTAAACTGCACGATCACATCCCTTGGTAGTTTCCTCTGGGTTGCAATTCTCGAGTTCACACGATACGCCACATCTAGGATAGCCACAATTTCCTCCTCCTCCTTCCCCAGGTAATCAGCCAACACCTCAGTCATCTGTTCTTGCGCTGACTTCCCTTCCACTTCTGGCAGACCACGAAAACGAAGCTGCTTCTCCATGTGTTTAGTTTCTGCAACTGACATCCTCCCCTTCACCAGTCTCATCTCTGTTTGTTGCGTGTCTATTAAATTCTCCATCGCGTCTTCTACTGTTTTAACTCTCTGCTGCGTTCCTTGTAATTCACTGCTAATCGTTTCCACACCTTTTTTCACTTCTGACAGCTCCGACTTTACTGTCTGTGTAACTTCCTTAACCTCTTTAATAAGCTCCAATTTCGTGTCCTTAAGTTCTTTCATCATGTCTATAAGTTTTTTGTCCAAATTTTCTATTGCCGATTGCCACTCTTTTTTCGACATCGTGGGGCTTGCTTTAGCTCGCTCCCACGAATCTGCTCTCTTCCTCAACTCCGTGGCTTATAATTAAACGTTTTCCTTTTTTTTAAATGTCCCAATCTTTGCCAAAATTAATTTTTTATATCCAAAATGTCGGGCGTCTTTTCTCTATGGTTTCTCTATGTTATTATAATCCAAGATGGCCTACTTCCTCTTCCGCTGAAGCCACGACCCTTCCACTTTCAAAGATGGCGATTCCCCACTTCCTGTCCTTTGGCAAGGGCCGCTTCCCTCCAGCCACTCTATTGTTGTTACGCACTTCCTGTCTCCCGTCTTCCCACAGCAGGTCTCGCGATGGTGTCTTTTTCCCACAGCTCCCAAACCACAGGTATTCAAAACAATAGTCCGATTTTTGTAATAACTTCTTTAAACTTAGTCTCTTTTAAAATACAACTCCTGCCGAGTCTTCACCTCCTTTTCACTAGTCTGTTGCAGTTTAAAAATCTACTTTCTTTCCTCTCTGTTTTTGTCAATCTGTCCCGTTTCAAGAGATAGCGATCTTTACCTTCTCTTCAGCTTTCTCGGGTTGTAATCGCTGTTTCGATCTTAAATTCTCCTCTCGACTTCCCTCCCCGATCGAAGCTTGGGTATGTAGGTCTTATGCCAGCCGAATTGGCCCCAAAATTGCCGCAGAGATTATAGCCGACCCGTCGCAAGGTGGGACCTCAAGGATCGGGGGGGAGACTCCTTGTGTAGAGCCCCCCCTCGTCCGAGATCTAGCTCACCCTAGGGTCTTGAGCGTTCTTTGCCTGCTCCCCGCCTGAGAGCAGTCGGCCGCGGGTTATTTTCACCCCTCCGGCCGGTTAAAACGGCAATCCGGTCAGCTCCACAAATGGAGCTGCGTTAGACCTCCATGAATCCCAAACCGGAAGCCGAGAGAGAGAGAGAGAGTATTTATTATAGATGTGCACCAATGTAGATTAAAAACAAGTTTAAAGCATAAGGCCTGAATGGCAGGCTGCATATATATACTAAAACTTGCTAAAACGTCTCAAGATACAGATGATGGAACAGTGCAATGTCCAACACAAATAGACCAAGGTACAGTAAAAAACCGACCAGACGCGTTTCGGCCCTAAGACCTTCCTTATATATTTTTAGGTTGTTAAAAAACTAAACAACAGTTCACAAAGATTTGAATCTGAATCTTGCCTCAGCAATATACTCAGCAAGTGGCCCACCATTATTGAGGGGAGGTTCAGACAGACTGATACTGGCCTTTTTTGCATGCGCAAGTTTTGCTGCTTTTGGCCCCATACCTCTTTGGGTTTTCTTCCAAATTCTGGATGCTTAATTTCCCTTCAGATTTCAGTGTGGCGTTTCAAAGATTCTCTTCCAAATGTGCAGGCAGAAAAGAAATATGGAGCTAAAAGCAACAAAAATCACCCATGAAAAGAAGGACACTGAGACAAATCACTCTCCTCATAACAACAACAACACTTAATTTATATACCACTCTTCAGAATGACTTAACAGCCACTCTGAGCAGTTTACAAAGTATGTTATTATTATACCCACAACAACAATCACCTTGTGAGGTGGGTGGGGCTGAGAGAGCTCCTAAAAGCTGAAACTGACCCAAAGTCACCCAGCTGTCTTCAAATGGAGGAGTGGGGAATCAAACCTGGTTCTCCAAATTAGACTCTCACTGCTCTTAACCAAACTGGCTCTTCACCAAACTTAGTCTCATATGGAAATAATACTATTACAAGATAATAATACTTCCAGTAGTGTTGTTGGACAGCGTGAGTGAAAAGCATGGAACACCCTAAAGCACTACATAAAAAGTGAGTATTGTTATGAATCTTTATATTCTTAAACCAAATTACAATTCCCAGGACACTTTGAAGGAAGCTGGGATATCTGGCACTTAAACTGGTATAACACTGATACAACTTTGCAATTTAGATATTCCAAAATAATCAATGAATGCCTGTTTACAGTGTGAATTTTAAAAAAGCAGTTCTTTTATAGTTATAAGTTATATTTCTGACCAAAATGGCCCTTTAAGATAAATAGGGATGACTGTTACAACTCATAGGGCTTCCATTCTCTCCCCTGCCCCTGGTGGGGGAATTCACATATCTGAACAGGCAATAAAGTTCATATTTTTGTTCGTGGTTTGCAGCTTCTTCACATTTCAATCCTAAAATAGTTTACTCTGAGGTTAAGTCCCACTGAATTTAAAAGGATTTAAGCAACAGAAAATTAACTAGCAGTTTGAATAAATTCAGAAAAGCATTCACTGACCTGAACTTCCAGGTGAGGCCTTCTGTGATTATGAAAGGGCCTCGAGCCACATGACCATTCCCCTTAAGACTTTGTCTCTGTGGCTCTGGACTTGTGAAAGGTCTCTCTCTCTCTCTCTCTCTCTCTCTCTTTCTCTCTCTCTCTCTCTCTCTCTCTCTCATTAGATGCTACAATAGCACTGGCCGCTTAAATTTACAGGAACAACTGATATCTGCTTCTTGCTAAATTCCCATTTGGCTCTAGAGCTCAGAATTGTTGGTTTTGTTTTAATGGCAAGAATGTGCTAGTTCTTTTCAACTGTAAAAACCAGGACAGATTTTATTAAGAACCAATACAGTTAGTAGGCAAAACAATATATTTCTTAAATTTGCCTATGCACAACATGCACATATGTATTATATGTATAATATTCTTATATTGATTCTTCATCCTGCCTCCCAGTGAGATTTTCTCACTGAAACTCAGCCTTGGCTGGAAAACTGGAGTAGGAAGCCATTCTTGTTACTTTCCAACTTTCCCTGCAAGGCCCTCCCAGACGATTCCCTCCCCCCACACTTGCTGAGGACTCCCCTTTGCTCCTCAACAACTGCTCAGGGGTACAGTTGTTCAAGGGTTACTTCAGTAGCATTGGCAAAGCAGTCTGAGGATGTGATATAAGAATCAAGGCAATGCATATTAACTAAGAACAGGTTTTATTATTTCAAGGCACAACTCTAGAATAAGTGCAGTACAGTACTAGAATACAGACCAACAAAATAAAAGGTACATGGGAAAAGGTACTAGCTAAGAGAGACTTACAGTTCTGGACATCTGCCCCCTTCCCTCTCCTTTGGCTACAAAAGGCAGACAGGTGTGTAGGCATGGTATGGTTGCTGGTCCCTTGGTATATTCACCCATGGTTATACACACACCTGTTCACACATCTTCACACAAAGGGCCTGCTCCTTTTCAGGGTTCTACATGTAGGTGCTAAAAGAGGTATTAGCCAATCTGGACTTCCATCACCATAACTATCAAATGTATCCCACACCCACCTACCCTGGCAAAATCTGACCATATGCTGCTCATACATGACAATTCTATATTGTTACCTGATTTTATTCCTTCTTTGGCCAACCCCCTCCCCAGCTTATTGTGATATGTTGCAGGGAAACAACTCATTCCTATACAGAGTTAGAGACTAATTTCAATGGGCTTCAGCATGTCTACCTCTGCATAAGACCAGGATGCATAAGGCCAGACTGTGAACTAGATTCAAATCTTTCCTGTCCCAAGAACTCAAGAGATGGCCATGAATTTGGAACTAAAGCTACCATCTCACAGCCTCACTCACTTCTGTGCCATCAGCAGTATCGGGAGAGTAAGGGTTGATTCACATATTACGTGTTCCCCACATGCTCTTTTGAGAGACATATTCTGGGAGTTCCTCACTGGGATTGGGATCTGGGCACATGAGGAGAAGGGGTTGTAAGCTTTCACTCCCTGCCCTGTTTTCTGGAGCAGAAATGGTGCAGGAGGCACTATTTGTCCATTGTGGAAACTTGTGTGTTACATGGAGTCTCCCCAATATGGAAAATACTGGCACCACAGGGCCTTTTCAGGCACAGGGAAGGAGCTTAAGTCTCCTCTGTGTACTGTAGTCCCAGTCTGAACTGGGTTTGCGCATGCCTGAGAATTAGCTCCCTGTGGGGAATTTTGACCAGAAGTCCTTATGACTACCACAGGGACTTTGCAATGTGTGAACTAGCCCTTAAGAGAGACCTGCCTTACAGGGTTATTGTACGGATTTTTTTAATGTGAAGTGCTTTGAACTCTCCAAAATGGTATAAATGGCTTCTTTAATAACCTCTATCCATTTACCTGATTCAGAAAAATGGTGCTAAATTTACAGTGCTCTCAGTGGATGACTCAGCTTTCAAGAAATAATTGTCTTATCCTTTTACACTGATAAATGTTTTGCGTCAATCATTGTCTGGCGCCTGTCTTTCACTGATACACTGATACATGGTGGATTCCAACTAGATGTTAAAAACAAAGAAACCAATAAGGGGATCATTTCCACCACCCCGACACTGGCCATTTTCACATAGGTTATCTCCCCCAAGTTCAATGTTTTGGGGAAGCAGTTTTTTTTCCTTGCTTCCTCACAGCATTGTGATACATTTGCATATCTTCGGGTCTGCCTCTCCCCACATGTGCCCCAGAGGACGCTTCGATCTAGCAATAAACAGCTATTAATGGTCCCTGGCCCCACGGAGGCCCGCCTAGCATCAACCAGAGCCAGGGCCTTTTTGGTCCTGGCTCCAAACTGGTGGAATGCTCTGTCTAATGAGACCAGGGCCCAGCAGGATCTGTTATCGTTCCGCCGGACCTGTAAGAAGGAGCTATTCTGCCAGGTATATGGTTGATGCTGGGTAGGGCCCCTGCCAGCCAAATAGCGTAGAACTGGGCCCTCCCTACCAGAACATCCACCTCCAAAAAGAAATCTTCTCTCTTTTTAATTATCTTTAGTGACGGTTGGAAATGGATCAATTGAACTATTTTGTGCTGGTTGTTGTGGGTTTTCCGGGCTGTATTGCCGTGGTCTTGGCATTGTAGTTCCTGACGTTTCGCCAGCAGCTGTGGCTGGCATCTTCAGAGGTGTAGCACCAAAAGTCAGAGATCTCTCAGTGTCAGTGTGCTGCTTTGTATTTGTGTTTGTATTTTAAATATTTATATTGTATTTACTGTGTTTTAAACTGTGGTCTGCAAGTTTTTAATGTGCATTAATGTTATCCGCCCTGAGCCAGCCAGTGTGGGGAGAGAAGAATAGAAATTGAAATAAATAAATAAATAAAACCAGGGGTTTCCCAGGCTTTTCTTTAATCTTTCTAAAATGTGCTTTGCTTCGAAGTTTGGGGAAAGATCACAATAAACCTCAATGACTGCTGTGTAGGGCTGCCATGGGCAAGAGACTTACTTTAAAAAAAGGAAATTTGGAATTCAGAGAACCTGTTCTACCTATAGTTACAATGGTATATTGATACAATGAGATTTTAGTGCTGATTTTTTGTAAAAAAATTTGAAAAAGCCCTGTTGGTTTGGAGGGGTGGGGAACAGCCACTTCTGGGGAACTGGGGCAGGGAAACTGGGGAAACCTGCTATGTGGAAGCCCTGTTGCTGCTGCACTTTATCTGCAGCCACACCAGCAACAGGGAAACCACAAAACCCTGTTCCCATGTGAAAGCTACCAGTCAATGGTAGACTTAAAGTTTGCATTAATTCATTGGAAGAGTGTCACAATAACAGAATAATGATCCATTGCCATGATCGACTAGTTTTAAGTAAGAGCTTGGAATCCAGAGGAACTAGTAGACTGTAGCAATAGATCCTGACAATGCTATGGTACAATAGCACAAGGGATGATTAGAAGATGATGTCATATGGATGTTCTAAAAAAAAGCCTCTGTGGTTTAAAAGCCAAGAAAAACCCAGAAGAAATTCCATGTGGATTCAGGCTTGATCTTGTTCTCATCTGGGAAATGGGGCCTTCTTTGCAACAACCCACCTACCTGCCCCACCCCGCCTGGCTCTTCTGTTTGTACTTGTATCTCCCTGCTAACTGACTGCATCTGATCTTCTCTGGCTTGTGAAAACTTCTACCATAGCAAGACTTAAAGGTGTCACAAGACTCTATTACAGAGGTGGTGTTAATGATTTTGCAGCTCTGGGTAAACATCCAGGATGAGTCCCCGACCATCAACCATACCTTTTCAAAAGGAGGAAGGAATGGAGAAAGAGCCTGCTCAGCCAGGCACAGCGGCCTCCTCAGCCCTACCTTCACCAGAGGATTGAGGGAGGTGCCTGCTGGGCTGGGCCAGCCCTGGCAGGTTCTTGCAGTTTCTGGGTGACCTCCCCTCCAGCCTGGAGCCAGGACATGCCCAGCTAGGGCAATGGTAGCAAGCGAGAGAGCAAGGGAGCCTAAGTAGCCCCAGCTTCCCTCCCATGGTTTGCTCACTTCTTCCTTTCCCTCTCCCATGGAGGACCAGTTGGGTTGTACAGGGTCTGGTAGCAGCAGCCTATCCAACCCCAACCAGTCTCCATTCCTGGCGGCAAGACGTTTGGCAACAGTGCTCTGGCAGGGGCAGCAGCTGGCAGGGGCATTCCTTTGTCAGGGGAGGGGCCAGTACACTGGCAGTCAGACACAGCCAGGGTCTAAGCCAGCCCTTAGCCTCCGTTCCAGTCCTTGCTGCTTGGCGCTGCAGTGGCAGCACGGTAGTGACAGAATGGGCAGCAGCAGAGGGCAGCACCCACCAGCACAGGCCCCGAGCAGCTGTCCAGCTGTCCCATTGCTAAAGCCCATCCCTGTTATGTTATTTTGGCTACAGCAAGCGAACATGACTACCCCTGTTCCAATTATGCTTTACGATCGCAGCTGGTTGTGAAATTGAGGATGGGGAGAGTCTGCAGACTGTATCAACAACAGACAAACTCTGATGTGTCAATATGTCTAAAACCTAATCTGGAAGGACTGTTTAAAAGTGGCAGGCACTAGTCGTGCTCTCTCAGTTTTCTATGTTTCCCCCCGCTCCACAGTGACAAGGACAAGGATGCTAATGCTTGTAGAATCTGAACATACTGCATCCTGTCCATTGCTTGCTGCACATTCCCTGTTAATCATAACATCCAGGAAACCAAAATTTACCCTTCAGATATTGCCATATGCAGGGATTTTCACCATAACTGGTAGATGGAGGCCAGAGAGTAACAGTTTCAATTGGCACAATATATCTAATCTGTAACATCAATTGATCATACAGTGTAGTTTATCTTTCTCTTGCAGAAATCTTCTATAACATCATTTGAGACAAAACATGAAAATGGCACCACGGATCCCAAACTAAAACATGGAACAGCTACTGACAAGCCTCTGCTCACTCGCTTTCCTTGACCCAATGAATGATCACACACTGATGGGCTCCTCTTCGGCGCCCTCAATCTTCATGGCAGGACATGCCTAGAGTTCCCTGATATTGTTTGGCTATCGGCTCTCTAGGCTTCTACTTGAACCCAGGATCTCATGAGCTATGGTCTGGCGCCACTGAAAAGTATTGAAGCAATACGAACATTCAGACCACAAGCTGATGCTGCGCTTCTCACGTGATGGACATGTACGTGTGAATCAACTCAAGCGTTTGTTCAGCCCAATGACCAAGAAGCAATAACATAAAGCTCAGCTAATCAGCATTGGGAAAGTCTTAGTAGGTGACCAGTGGTGGTCACCTTCACTACTTTACTTAACACAATATTTGGGATCAGAAAGGATTTTTTCCCCCTTCAGAGCTGAATTGGCTTGAGATCCTGCGAGCGTTCTGCTTTTCCTGGCAACCACTTGACTTTCCCGCCTGTCACTTGTGACCATTTGCCCCGCCTTTGCTGTGTGTTTGTTGTTCACTGGATAGCAGAGCTGGCAAGTCCAGTGGAGACAAAATGAGGCAGATGGATGAACTTGGCTGGCAGGTGAGCAGGCAAGTATTTGGAATGGCAAGCGGGGAAAGTAATTTGGAAAGAGGAAAGGCAAGGGAGCAGTTTGATAACCGTTTGGTCTTCTCCCAAAAGATGAGTCGTTCATCTTGAAGCAACATGTCAGAATCAAGAGGACTTTCAGATTCAGATGGAACCTGAATAGGTTCTGGCGTCATTTCACCCCCGTATGCCTGGTGACATCTAGCAGAGCCTGGCTCCAGACACTTGGAGCCTTATATTGCAATTGGGTAGATTTGTGGAGGGTCCTCCTTTGCTGGGAAGTTGGAGTAGAGGCACATTTCCTCTCTATTGTGTTTCAGAACTTGTACATGTTATAGAAGACAAGAGGAGAAAAAACAGAACTCGCATATCCTCCACTTAGGCCGTTTTCACACACACCCCGGGAGATCGCGCAAACTCATGGCATGAAGCGTCTTCCTAGCACAGTCTCCCGGCACAATCCCCTTTGATGACCTGATGGCGTCAGAAAAAGCGCCATTAAACAGGATCCTGCCGGGAAATTGCACTAGGAAGACGCTCTTATGCCGTGGGTTTCGTGCAATCTTCTGGGCACGTGGCCGTGTGAAAACGGCCTTAGTTGACAGAAACTTGGCCAAGAAAGAAGAGGATTCTGTTGCAGGTACTTGGGTTAAAACAAACCAATTATCAGCATTAGACAGAATGGCTGGAAGTGTGTCTCAGCATCACACGTCCCTTACTTTAAAAGACCTTTAGAAACTCCAAAACAGAGTTACACCCTTCTAAGTCCAATGAAGTCACTGGGTTTAGAAGTCAGTGGGCTTAGAAGGGTGTAACTCTGCTTAAGGCTGCATTGTTAGCCACTCCTACAGTTCAGTTACTCTCTTCCAGGAACACAGACAGAACATAAAGTTGTCATTATTATGCTATGAATTTTAGTAACATCCTTAACTGTAGACCAAAAACAATTGTCTTCATATCAGACAGAATTAGGTGTCAAAGTACCATTTTGTCGTGCATGAATCCCATCACTTTTGATTTAGTCACACACACTATTGCAGTAACAATGTCACATCCTTGGGGAAAACCTTGCTAGAAAATTGTTTCAGTTTGTAGCCCTGTTTTCTGTCGTTAATAAAAAGAACAACGTACCCTAACACTTTATTGCTGCCTCTCAACATAATCAATCCATGTATATATTTGCCGATCTGTAAACCAGCTATTAGTCACAGAAACTGCTATTTGTTTTACTCATTTCAAAGAAAGGACATCTTTCAGGATGGGAAAATGCTTTCTGAAGAAAAGAATCATATTCTGGGGTGCATATCACCCATGATCCTACAATAGAACAGAGGGTCCAGCAGCACCTTAAAGACCAATCAGATTTCCATGAGCTTTTGAGAGTCAAAACTCCCCTTTCCAGATACATTTAAAAGTATGTAGGACTTATCCAGCCAGAAAGTGGGAGAGGTATTTGAAGTAAGAGTGTAAGGCTTGATAATACTGCAACTTCTAACTTAAAGTTAAAGTTAGAAGTTGCAGTATTATAAAAATTCAATTATTTTTATACCGCCCATCTCCCGAAGGACTCAGGGCGGTGAGTCCTTCTAAAGCATCTGACAATGGGAGCTCTGACTCTCCTGGAAATCTTGTTGGTCTCCAAGGTGCAACTGGACCCAAATCTTGCTCTTCTGCTACAGACCAACATGGCTACCCACCAGAAACTATCAACAACAGAGTTACCAAAAGCAAGAAGGCCCATCATTTAAGTCACAGCCCAACGTACACTGGGGACTCTGTTTGGTATCTCGTTTTTCTTTCCTGTTTTGCATTTCTCTTTTTGCCTGGTACGGGTCCCTGTTTGTTGCTTCACTTACCTGTAATGAGGTTGTCCACGAGGGTGGTCGGCATGCAGAAGATCCCCACCAACACATCACTAATAGCCAGGTTGAGGATGAAGACATTGGTGACAGTTCGCATCTGCCGGTTCTTCAGCACAATGAAGCACACCAGCATGTTGCCAACCATGCACATAAAGAAGATGAAGACGTAGGCGACGATGAACATGGCTGCCACTGGAGAGGAGTGCTGGTAGTAGGCGGAGAAGGTATAGTTCTCCTTGTAGAGCAGGCTGTGGCTCTCATTCTTAGGGCTGCTTTTAGAAGGGGGGGAAGTGTTGTCTGAGGTGGGAGGAAGACAAAAAAGAAAAATCAGCTGGGATTCAGTTTGAAGAGCTACAAAGTCTTTCATAGGACTTGCTATCTGATTCTTTCACCTGGTGATGCTAGTTATTGAACCTGAACCACCTGCATGCTATGCAGATGCTGGAGCACTGAGCACTGAGCATGGAGCAACAGCCCAACCCCATGAGCAAATGGGGTGGTGAAGCAAGGCCATCTTTTAGTCCAGACAGCATCGGAGACCACACTCCCTGCAGAACCTCTCCTTGGCCTTGCCTCTCATCTCACGCCCAGCCCAGTCTGGCTTAGATGCTCCCACCAAAGGTTGCTAACTGGGAAGGAAAGAAAAGCACTGTCCCTTTAAGTACAGGTTTAATGGGCAGTTGAAGTCAAATAGCACCACCCAAGGATTGCTTGCGGATCAAACTTAATCAAACGGCCAGCTAGAGGGACCGGTTTAAAAAACAGGCAACCTCAGTGGATACTCTAATACCTCACACACATTTGGAGCCCTCAAAAAGGAAGTTACATTAGGACTTCCGGTTTGGGATCCACGGAGGTCTAACGCAGCTCTAAGTGCAGAGCTGACTGGGCTGCCGTTTCAGCGGCCGGCAGGGTACAACTAGCCCGCGGCCACCTGCTCTCAGGCGGAGAACAGGCAAAGAACGCTCAAGAACCTCAGGGCGCGTTGATCTCGGGCGAGGGGGGGTTCTGCGCTAAGGATTCTCTCTCGTCCCTTGAGGTCCCACCCTAAGACAGGTCGGCTAAAATCTCTGCGGCAGAACCGGGGCCAGTGCGGCTGGCATAAGACCTACATGCCCAAGCTTCACAGGGGAAAAGAAGGTGGAAAAGAATCTGAGATCGAAGCAGTGATTACAACCCAGAAAGACGCTTGAAAAGGTAAAGATCACTATCTCTCGAATCAGGATGGATTGCTTAAAGTAACGAACTTTTAAAGTGAACTTTTAAACTTCAACAGACGGATTATAATGAGGGGAAGATTTGGCAAGAAATAGTGTAGAAAAAGGACTAAGTTAAACGAAGTTATTAAAGAAACTGGACAATTGTTTTTCATACCTGTGGTTAGAAAGCGATAGCAGGCTGTGAGAAAATTTCTACCATCGCGAGAGCGGCAGTGGAGAATCGGGAAACAGGAAGTGCGTCATAGTGATAGAGCTGCTGGAGAGAGACGGCCCTTATAGGAGGACAGGAAGAAGGGAATCGCCATTTTTGAAAAGGGAAGGACTTTGACTTCAACAGGAGCGGAAGTAGGACATTTTGGATTACAAAAAGACTATAGAAAAACCATAGAGAAAAGATGCCCGACATTTTGGAGTCTTTAAACATCTTTTGTTTTTTTTTAAGAATCGGGACATTTAAATTAATTTAAAGGGATACTAATTTAAACGCCACGGAGTTAAGGAAACGTACAGACTCGTGGGAGCGAGGTAAATCAAGCCCCACGATTTCGAAAAAAGAGTGGCAAACGGCTATAGAGAACCTGGATAAAATTTTTTTTGAAATGTTAAAGGAATTGAAGGAGACAAAACAGGAGTTGGTGAGGGAAGTTAAAGATGTCAAAGAGACAGTAAAAAATGAATTGGCAGAAGTAAAGAAGGGGATGGAAACAATACAAAATGACTTGCAGGCAGCGCAGCAAAAAGTTAATGTTGTCGAGAAGGCGGTGGAGAATCTCACAGAGACGCAACGAACGGATATGAGGGCGATGAGGGGAAGGATGGCAGTTGCGGAGAGCAAGTACATGGAGAAGCAGCTGAGGTTTCGAGGTTTGCCGGAGGTAGATGGAAAGACAGCACAAGAACAGGTTATAGAGGTGTTAGCTGAATACCTGGGAAAGGAGGAGGAGGAGGTTATGGCTATCCTTGACGTGGTGTATCGAATAAATTCCAGATTTGCGACCCAGAGGAAATTACCAAGGGATGTGATTGTACAATTTACGACAAGGAATTCAAGAGAAATGATAGTGAGCAAGCAGTTTCAAGATCCATTGATAGTTGATGGCAAGACGATTATCATCATGAAAGAGTTACCCAGATCGGTGCTGCTTGATCGGAAAAAATACAGTCTTAGTCCAGAATTTGAAGGACATGAAAGTAAGATACAGATGGGAATTACCGGAAGGGATATCCTTTGAATTCGGAGGAGTGAAAAAGCGCATCAGATCTGAACTTGAGATGGAAAAGTTTATGAGGGACAATGAAAAAGACTTACCAACAACAGGGCTATGAATATGGAGTGTAAAGTATTATCTTGGAATGTAAATGGACTTAATTCACCTAATAAGAGAAAAAGTATTTTCCACTGGCTATTAAAACAAAAATGTGATATTGTGTGCTTGCAAGAGACCCATATTAGAAATCAGGATGTAAAATATCTTAAATTGGGTAAGTTGGGCAACGAGTTTGTAGCGGCCTCAAAAAAGAAAAAAAGGGGAGTGGTATTATACATAAGAGAGGAGCTACAGCCAAAGCTAATGATTAGAGATGTGGAAGCCAGATTTATAGCAGTGGAATGTACATGGAATTTAAAGAAAGTGTTGGTGATTGGAATTTATGCACCAAACGGAGCAAAAGAGAGCTTCTTTGAGGATTCAAGGAAGCAATTAGATGAACTTTCCTATGATCAGATAATCCTTGCAGGAGACTTCAATGGAGTTACAAATTTAGAACAAGATAAAAAATCAGTAACTGCACAAAAGAAAAGAGGACTATTACCAAAGACTTTTTCGGATTAATGCAACAGGAAACTTTGGAAGATGTGTGGAGAATGCAGAATCCCACAGGTAGACAATATACATTTTTCTCCGCAAGGCATTCTACTCTATCACGAATTGATATGATCTGGGCCTCAAAGGACTTAGTGCTTTGGACTAAGGATGTAGAAATAATGCCTATGGTAGGCTCAGATCATAACCCAATAATGTGGAAGTTTGGAAAAAGAACTAAGAGGAAAGGATGGAGAATAAATGAGGACTTGTTACAAGAGGGAGAAAATATGGAGATGTTGAGAAGGGAAACTAAGTTCTTCATACAGTACAACATGAATCGAGAAGTACCAACCAATAAGGTATGGGACACATATAAAGCAGTAATCAGAGGCATACTAATGGACTTAAATGGAAGAGCTCGAAAGAAAAGAGAGGAGAAGAGACAGGAGATTATGGAAAAAATAAAAGCAAAAGAAATACAATTAAAGAAAAGACCAGGGAAAAAGAAAATCTATCAAGATATTAAAATCCTTCAAGAGCAGTTGACGGCAATGAATAATAAAGAATTGGAATGGAATCTTAAGAGAATGAATCAAAAGTCGTTTGAAGGTGCAAATAAACCTGGGAAATATTTGGCATGGCAACTGAAGAAGAGAAAGGAGAAAAAGACAATTAACAAAATATGTGAGGACAACAAAGTGCATCTGGAACAGACTGCTATTAGTAGAGCTTTTTACAAATTTTATGCTAAACTGTATGATAAAAAAGAAGTGAACAAAGATTCAATAGCGACATATCTGGGGAAAATCAAGCTTCCAGTAATTTCGGATGATTGGAGAGCTAAATTAAACAGTGAAATAACAGAGGAAGAGATAAGGAAAGCAATACAGTCAACAAATTTGGGGAAAGCGCCGGGACCTGACGGACTTACCGCTAAATTTTACAAGGTAATGGTTAATGAGCTGGCATCATTTTTAAAAGAAGTGATCAATGGTGTTTTGAGAGATCAAAGAATTCCAGACACTTGGAGTGAAGCTAATATATCATTGATCCCTAAAGAAGGACAGGACTTGACTAATGTTAAAAACTATAGACCTATTTCCCTACTTAACAATGACTACAAGATCTTTGCGAAGATCTTGGCAGAGAGACTAAAGGGATGGTTATCCGAAGTTATTGGGGAAGAACAAGCAGGTTTTTTACCAAACAGACAAATCAGAGACAATCTAAGGACAGTTATAAATGCTATTGAATATTATGATAGGCGTTGTGATAAGGAGGTTGGCTTCTTCTTTGTAGATGCTGAAAAAGCATTTGACAATTTGAACTGGGACTTTATGTTTGCCACTATGGAACAGCTACAAATGGGAGAAAGATTCATAAGAGCAGTGAAAGAAATTTACAGAGACCAGAGTGCAGCAATTGTGGTGAATGACGAGTTGACCAAAAAACTGACTATTGGCAAAGGTACCAGACAAGGTTGCCCGTTGTCTCCACTGTTGTTTATTTTGGTCTTGGAAATTCTAATGATACAGATTCGAGAAGACAATGCAATCCGTGGAATAAAGATAAAAGACTTTTCCTACAAGGTCAGAGCATTTGCAGATGATATAATGTTAATTGTGGAAGATCCAATTGAAAACATGCCTAAGGTAATAGAAAAAATTAAAGAATTTGGAGATTTGGCAGGTTTTTATGTAAACAAAAAGAAATCAAAGATACTATGCAAAAATATGACTAAGTTAAAACAGCAGCAATTGATGGAAGTAACAGATTGTGAAGTAACAAATAAGGTGAAATATTTGGGAATTGAACTGACTGCAAAAATATATAGATCTATTCAAGAATAATTATGAGAAACTATGGACTCAAATAGAGCATGATTTGATTAAATGGAATAGATTGAACTTGTCATGGCTGGGAAGAATTGCAGTAGTTAAGATGAATGTGTTGCCAAGAGTGATGTTTCTGTTACAGACAATACCAATTATTAGGGACTCTAAGCAGTTTGACAAATGGCAGAGGAAAATATCGGAGTTTGTGTGGGCAGGCAGGAAGCCTTGAGTGAAAATGAAAGTATTACAGGATGCAAAAGAAAGAGGTGGAATACAGCTGCCCAACCTGAGACTTTATTATGATGCAATTTGTTTGGTATGGTTGAAAGATTGGATGACGCTGAAAAATCGCAAATTGCTGGCCTTAGAGGAATATAAAAAATTATTTGGATGGCATGCATACCTATGGTACGACAAAGTAAAAGCAGACTCTATGTTCTTGCACCACTATATTCGGAGAAGCCTCTTCACAATTTGGAAGAAGTACAAAGACTACCTACAAGAAGGAATTCCCTCCTGGGTGGTTCCATATGAAGTAATAGATCCGAGAACGGTTGATAATGAACAACAGTGCTTAACGTATAAGGAGATAACGTGAATAGAATCTTTTAAAACAAGAATAAAGACGCAACAAGAGTTGTCTCCAAATTATGACTGGTTTCAATATAGACAAGTTAGAGATCTTTACTACTCGGACTGTGTGAAGGGAGGGATAAGAATGGAGAATTCAGACTTAGAGAAAGTAATTTTACAAGAAGATAAAAAGGAAATCTCTAAGATTTATAAAGTGTTGTTAAAATGGTACACGGAAGATGAAGTAGTTAAAGTGCAAATGGTGAAGTGGGCTATAAACTTTAATAAAGAAATAACAATGGAGGCATGGGAATACTTGTGGAAAAATACAGTGAAGATTACGACATGCACCAGTATCAAAGAGAATCTCTACAAAATGATTTATCGTTGGTATTTGACACCAAAGAAAATTGCGCTAGGGAATTTGAATACGTCTAATAAATGCTGGAAATGTAAAAAGCATGAGGGATCTTTGTATCACATGTGGTGGACTTGTGAGGTAGCTAGGCAGTACTGGGGGGAAATAATAAGAGTAATGAGTGAGATTTTACAATTTCAAGTTAATAAGAACCCAGAACTCCTGCTACTGAACTTGGGAATGGAGGACATTCCAGCACAATATAGGACATTGTTATTTTACATGACAGCAGCAGCTAGACTTTTGTACGCGCAGAAATGGAAAGTACAAGAAGTGCCAACTATCGAGGATTGGATTTATAAATTGCTGTACATGGCGGAGATGGACAAAATGACGAGAAAATTGAGAGACCTTGATCCAGGACAGTTTAACACGGACTGGGAGAAGCTGAAACAATATTTGGTGAAAAAATGGGAGGTGGGAGGACTGTGGCAGTTCGAAAATTACTGAAATATAACAAAAGGAGAGGGGAGTGACTATACCGGGGGGGAGAGAGTTAAGTGAAAAATTCTAAGCAATTACTTTATTTGATCAGTATGTATAGTTGGGTATTAATAGTGTTATTATTATAAGGATTATAAGGATAGAATTTAATCAATCTTTTTTGCTGGTAGATAACTGTACAATGGAGAATGAATATACATTAGCATACAGAATGTGGGTCTAATTGATAGACTTATGCTGAATGTACATGAATTGTTTATTTTTGTTGGATAGTTTTATAATGGAGAAACTAGTTAATTAAAACGGATAAGACATGTAAAAGAAAGCAAAGAGCAACATATAGAGTTTAAGTCAAATTGATTGATTTATAATAAATGTATGCAATGTTTATAGAAGTATTTGAAGTTATGTATAAGGAGGGACAAATTGTTTGTCACATTTTGAAGTAATTAGAAAGAGTAAGATAGAGTACAGGTTATCAAAATGATTATATTATTATTATTGAAGAAGATAAGTTAAGAGTGTTTTACTTTTACTTATTTGGGAAGGGAATTAGAGATAGCACTATGTTACTACAGATAAGCTTAGAAGAGTTTGAAAGTATATTACAATAAGCAAAATAAGTTTGAAATGAGTAGAGGGAGAATAGATAAGGGGTTGGAAAACTGTTGGAAGTCAACAAAAGGGGGGGGAAGGGAGGGGGTTAGAATTGGAAAATCTAAGGGAATGTGATTGTAATAAATATTATATGTGTCTAATCCAATAAAAAATTTTTTTAAAAAAGGAAGTTACATTAGGCTCCTCCTCTTCCTGTCACATGATTTCCCATCACTTGCAGTTCAGAGGGTCTCATACTACCCCCTGCTTTTTAAAGGTGATTTATTAGTCTAAAGAGGTTGAAGAGTCAAACTTCTAGTCTACTAGAATATATGATCTTGTTTGTGGGCGGGGGTTGATGCTGTTGTACTGTGGCAGTCTCTGATTTGTCCCTTGATCAAGTAAATGTGTCAGGCGTTTTGGGGTGTTTTCAGGTGTTTGAGTCCGGGAGCTGCTGTAAGAGGCTAACTGATCACATATTTAAAAGTCCAGCTGTCTCTATAGTCACTTGAAAGTTACACTGACTCCCATCAGCCATCCTATTGATGTTCCAAGGGAGAGAAGTGTAACATTCCCTTGATAACTGAATGAAGGTGTGGCAATGCTGCAAGGCAGGCCAGTTGTAAGGCTGAGTAAGCTGATGCTCGTACCTTTAGAAACAAAAAAGTTGCAACCTCTTCCCCCAGGCTCCCCCATTGCAACATCCCATCTCTCAGAACGTCCGTTTTGTCAATGTGTCTTTGTGGTTCTTTGCCGACTATGCACTTGGGCTGGCTGGGCAGCGGCGGCAGTTGCTGGGGCAGTACATTATATCAAAAGCAGCAGGGCAGGAGTCTGGGTCTAATTTTTGGTCCTTGCATGTCAACTGACTTTGCACGCTGACAGTATGCTCCAGAATCCTCAGTGACATCAGTAGAGGTTCAGGGATACAGCTGACTTGACACCCAAGAAGGAAATAAACATTGAGCCAGCCTCGATATGCGCTTTTTCTCTCTCCCGCTGCACATGCCCCAGTGGTTGATGATGATTTTTTTAAAATCTTAGAACAGAACTCAGCAACAGAACCCGTTTCATTCCCTTCCCTGCCTGCCTGCCTCCTCAGCAGAGCTAATCCCTTTCCCCTTTATATGTGACCCAGATATCAAGCTAGCAATTTAGCATAAATACAGCTCTAAATTTAAATTACAAATTATTTTATTATCTGGAACAGCTCTCAGAAAACCCAAGAAGCAAATAAACGCACTGTCTTTGTTGCAGGTAAAATATACTTTTGTCTTATTTATTTCTAGCATTTAAAAAGGGATGTGTTATAGTCGGATTCTGCATTTGCTAGCTTCTAGCAGTAATGCCTCCATCATGTCTCTCACAGCAGAAGTTACAAAACCATTTTCTCCTCAACTCCCAGCTTTATTCATTCAGCCTGGACTCAAGAAAATGAAGTTTGATCTTCTCAGGCTTCTGCTCTGCCAGTGTGAAAGCACTCCCTGTCAGAATTTAGCCAAGGCGTTCTGCTGATGTATAAGGCAGCTTCGAGTCCCCCTCTACTGGCACAGCAGGACTAAGAAGAGAATAATAAGCAGGCTTTACGAAAATGAAATGAGGAGAGAGGGGCTCGGGGAAGGGAAGGGCTGAATCAAAGATGAACCTGCAGTTTCTTTCCTTTGTACATTTGATTGGCTGTTCTCATATTGGGAAGATACTTTTGTGATAAACACTGAGGAAATTGGGAGCTGTTTGATGGTTGGTGGACACAGTAGACAGAGGCGTTGTGTGTTTGCTCTCTCTCTCTCTCTCTCTCTCTCTCTCACACACACACACACACACAGACACACACACACACACACACACACACACAGAAGGCTTGACCAAGTAGTATCAAAGGCTGCCACAGGATTTTGCATCTTTCCTATTCCATCCCTACACTCTCTTAATTTCTTCCAGACAAATGAATTATGGCCATTCTCTTCTACTGGAGCAAGATCCACGTCCATCAACCATAGTGACTAAAAGGAGCCTTTGTGTTCAGAGGTGATACCGGCTGTTGGGGAGTGAAGCATGAGGGTGGTTTATTGCTTTGATGTTCTTCTTCTGGGCTTCCCCAAAGCACCTGGTTGTCCACTGTGGGAAACAGGAGACTGGGCCAAACAGAACTTTGTTGGGATCCAGCAGGGCTCTTCTTATGTTCTTAAGAAGATAAAGATGTGTGTACTCAGGACATTGCTGTGGTAAGAGCACAACTTATGCATGCCCTAATACTGGGGTCACCAATGTCTGGGGAAGGGGCCTGCAGAGGCATTGCCCAGTCCACTTATTCACATAAGAGTATTCCTGCCTTGCATCTTGAAATGGCACAGTCTTGTGAAGGCTGTAGCATGCGATTTTCCAGTCCTGATGAAAATGGATTGCCAGGTATGAGTTGTTGTTTTGGATCCTGTAATATTATATGAAAACTCCAATGGGCAGGACTGGCTTTTTACAAAAAAAAACTTATGTTTTACAGCTGCCGCATCTCCCTGTTCCTGCCCGCTTTCATGGCTGAACTCAGGGCCAGGGATGCTCAAGCATGGTTCTGTTCCAATCAGTTTATAAGCAGCATCCTTGAACCTTGAAGAAAAAGTCCAGTCATTTCTTGATCATTCGGAATTTGGATAAAAAATGTTCAGCACCTATGTATTCTCGCACTGCTTTCCTAAGCTTTATGCCTTATTTACAAGCTTTGTTAGCTGCTTTAAAAATTGATTCTAAAAAAGAAATGTCTTTAATCCTGCTTGGAGAGGATGAAGCTGCAAGAGTTGTCTTTCTGTTCTAGCCTTTGCCAGGCTGACCTAAGTCCATTGGGTCTGGATCTGAAATACTTTGGCTGTTTGCTGTGTCCAGCAATAACTGCACTTCAGGTGCCACTCACATGATGCCTTCCCTAACTCTCAGAGGGGCTTTTGCTCCTTCTCTCTCGTGCCTGCTGCCACCACTTGGCTTTAGTGAGAATTGCCCATGAAGAGGGCCAAGGCTCCCCAACTGCCCTGGGCAGACTTGCCACTCCAATCCGTGCCTTGTGCCCAGTCTCCTGCTACCCATGCACCTGTGCACCATTCAGGGATCAGCCAGCTGCCAACAGACCACCCCCTTCCCATGGCACCTGTTTTAGATAGTGTGGTTGAGCAGTGGGAGTCTATGTGGTACAGAGAACAGCTACCAGCATTTAAGAATTCTTAAATGAATTTATTAAAGAAAAGAGGGGGGGGGGGGAAAGGTTCACAGTCACACTTTTAGGCACAGCCCCAAAGCAAGCAAGGGAACTCCGAAAGAAATGGGTAAAAACGCAATTCCTCTATCCCTCTGTACATGCCTAACAGAGAGTCTCTCTACATAAGACATCTTACACAAGTAGGAGAAAGTGAAAGATCTTACACATGTTCTCCCATTGCAGATACACGTGCACTGCTAGGAAGTCAGAGTACAGTTGAAAATAAGACCACACAGAAAGTACGTCACTTGTGAAAGTCAGATGTCTTGTGAAGAGAGACTGTTAGATCTTCTGTTTAGGCAGGCTCTCTGTCTTAGAAAGTTCCAGCTTTTTGGGAAGTCCTCAAATGTTTCTTGAGTCAGGCCTCCAGTTTCCACCTGGGCAATGGCCGCCACTGGCAAGAGGCCAACGCTCAGCTCCTTCAGCTTCCAGCTCAAATCAGCCAAAGAGGCCCTCCTCCCTGTGCCAGTAGATTGTATTCACTCTCCCTGTGCCCACCCCTTGGGCAGGTCAAAGGGGCAGGTCAGAGAGGCTTTTCCTAGAGGTTCCAGGAAGAAAGCTTCCTTCCATGGCTGCACCTCATAGAGTTGGAAGGGGCCATACACACCTCCCCCTTTTGTTCATCGAATGTACACAACAAGAAAAACATTTACAAAAGAGATGCCTTGTTTGGATGTTTGAATATTCCAAGGTGGTGGGTGGGCACCTGGTTTGTCTCTCTAGTGATCAAGCCTCGCCTATTTGGTCTCTCTCCTTGACTCCCAAAGCCAACCATGGTCTTACATAGATACATACATATATACATACATACATACATACATACATACATACATACATACATACATACATACATAGCCACCTGGGAAATGTAGTTTTAGCCAGTCAGTGCAGAGTACGTGCAAGTATGTATGTATGTCTGTGCAGGTGCAAAAGCAGCACATACATTCTAATGCCATGGATTTTATATGGCGAGCACATGAAGCTGCCTTATACTGAGTCAGACCACTGGTCTATCAAGTCTCCTCTGGATTGGCAGTGGCTCTCCAGTGGAGATCTTTCCCATCACCTGCTGCCTGATCCTTTTAACTGGCAATGTTGGGGATTGAACCAGAGCAAATACTCTGCTGCTGAGCCATAGTCCCTTCTCATCATGTTCCCCTTGATCACTCTGGGAAGATAAGCTGAACGAGCCGGTAAATTGTGAGCGAATCAGCAGCCATCACCTAGCAAGCCACTGTACTGAATGCTACCCATGCAAAGAAGCACAAAATGAGCATTGCAAGTGAGTTTGAGTATTAATCTCATTTTTATATGTTTGCAACCCCCCTTCGGAGGGCTCACATAGACTGCAGGTGCCCTATCCCTGGTCTGATGTTCTAGCATGCTACCCAGAGCCACAGGAAGTGTCTCTTGGATGGGCAGGAACTTTTTCTCCCCAGGAGATCTCCATGCTATGTGGAATGCACAGCCTATGCTGCTCCCTGCGAGCTGTGCAGAGTCCAGCAGGGGCTAAACACTGCACAGGTCTGACCCACAGTGCCTGGTCTGCAGCAAGCATGGAAACTGTACTCTGTTGCTGGCAAAAGAGCCATCTAGAAAATCCCTGAAGGCAAACCTCTACACCAAGGAAATGTTTAATTCATAAGAAACCACCAGATCTGTTAACAAACAAGTCTGTCTCTGTTGGACCACTGTTTAGTTGCTTTGATTTAAAGAAACACAGCAAAGCCTTTGGGTGCCATGGTTGTTGTGGGACCCAGAGACAAAACGGACTGCATTGCTGTCTCTCAGCCCTCCCTTTTCTAGCGGTCCTGCCATTTCAAACTAAAGCATCTTTTGTACATGGAAAACAAAAACCCTGAAAAGTTCTTTTTTTGTTGTTATCCAGTCAATCTCATGCAATGCATCCTAAGTCCATAGTGCGAAACCCACCATTTGATACTTAACAGACTCGGGGGTCAGATCTGAAGCCAACTGAATGGTTCTAAAAGGAAAGAAGCTGGGGAAGCCCTTACCTTCCTCATGCTCCATGATGCAGGAGGGCCTCCGTTTCTCCTCTGGGTGGGAGATCAGCAGGTGGACAGAACTCCTGGGGCCAGACCCACTCCTCCGCCTCTCCTTCCTCTAGCCTCAGTCTCTCCGATGGTGCTTCTAGCAAAGGAAAGGGGCTTCCTGGGTCAGGCAGGAGGTGGTCTATGAGTCTGCTTGCCTGGGAATCAGTCGCTCCTCAGTCCTGGGAGCTTCAGGTTGCTTCCAAGGGATGCTGCTGCTGCTTGCTTTACGTTTGTCATGTCTTCAGAACTGCCCACTTCAGTCCCAGGATAAGAAGGTGAAACAAGGCATGATTTCCTTCTTTTCTCAAAGCGGAGGGATCGGTACTTGGCAGACAGCATAATAATCAAAGTCATAATCATTAGGCAAAGAGCAGTCTGATGGAAGGCAGATGGAGTTCCCACCAAGACTTGAGTTAAACAAGCGTACAGACTTTGCAGAGATTCAAATTTGCCCCTTCCCGTCACGCAAGCATGCTTTTTTGAAAAGCTCCTCTGAAAATCTTTGCCAGCAGCATCCAGTTTCTTTGTACTAGGATGGAGGGAGAGCCTCTCCAAACATCCCAGCCCTTCCTTATAAACAGCTCCAGGATTTTCATTTCCACCAGCAGTGCTGCGACAGGCTGAAATCTCACCGCTGTTTCCAATCTGGCTGGTGACTGAAGCAGATGCTGTTTTGCTGGCTTTGCTCCCTGCGTGGCTTTGCTCTGCCTCCCCTCAGCAATTTGGAATCTCTTTCCTCAACCAGCTCACAGCACAAAGAGGCAAAGCAGAAGCATGTCCCCATCTCACTTTGAAGGGGTACATATAGGGGCCTTAAAGGGGAGGGAGGGGATACAGCCCCCCTCACTTGCCATGGTTACAACAACACCTGGCAGGCACACAGGCAAACAGCTGGATGACTTCAGCACCTGGAGGAGCTACCATTTATCAAGCAGGCAAAGTGAAGGGTTTCAAGACAGAATGTCGAACAAACAACGAAAATCAAATCAAGCCTGTTCTATGGAAGGTGCCCCTTGCTCTGCAATCGCATCACCTGTCTGGTTCACTTTTCCGAGACAGCTTGCAGGGCTAACAGGTACACATACACCATTAACCCTTGTCCAATAAGCCACAGTAACATTAGCAACTTTCTTTCCCGATAGCTCTGAGATTATTCCTGTCCCCCCCCCTCCCACACAAAGATCACTTCAGGGCCTGAAGAGGAAAATCACTCCAGTGCCCACCTGCTGGTAAAAATGTAACACATTGAAAGAAATGGCAATTTTCTAGTCTTTAATGACACCCTCAAATCTTCAGCCTGAGGCAGACCCTCATTGTAGGGCCAGCTCAGACCACTTTCCTTGTCTCCTCTGAAGACTGCCAGATCAAAACTGGGGGGGGGGGGGGGATCTTACTTTGGAGTCCTGATTTCCACTGAACCAAGTCAGGACCTGTGTGTTGATCCCTTCAACTCAACAATGGCTGCTTTGACTGGCCGTGGTTTCCAGGGCCTCAGGCACAGAAAGGTCTTTCCCAAAACTGTCACATAAGATCCTTTAATTTGGAGATCCTTTAACTTAGAACTTGCACCTACAAAGCGGGTGCTCTAATTCCACACACGTTGGATAATGCACTTCCAATCCTCTTTATAGATCATTTGGAATGGATTTTTTTGTGTGCGGAACAAAAAATCCACCTCAAACGATTGATAAAGTGCATTGAAAGTGCATTATCCAACGTATGCGGAATCAGCCAACAACAACAACATTCAATTTATATATTGCCCTTCAGGACAACTTAATGCCCACTCAGAGCGGTTTACAAAGCATGTCATTATTATCCCCACAACAAAACACCCTGTGAGGTGGGTGGGGCTGAGAGAGCTCCAGAGAACTGTGACTAGCCCAAGGTCACCCAGCTGGCTTCAAGTGGAGGAGTGGGGAATCAAACCCGGCTCTCCAGATTAGAGTCCCGTGCTCTTAACCACTACACCAAACTGGCTCTACCACTTAGATACAATCAGCTCCAAGGCATAGCACCTCATCTCACCTCCTTTGTTTGTAATATTTTTCTGATCCCTTATTTTTTGAAACAGGTATAACCTTTTTTTTAAAAAAAAAATTGAGAGCCACCTTCACCAAGCTATTCAGCTGGAGAATATGAACATAACATAAATATTTGTTGTTCTTCTAGCATGGAGCATTTGGGATACGGTAAGGCACAATCGGAATCTTAAAAACCATGAAAACTTGAAAATAAGTATTTTTTTCATATTTCACAAAAACTGGAATTCTCAAGTAGATAATCACAAAATTGCAGAAAGCAGAGCCTTGAAAACATGATAATTACCCGATTAAGTGATTGCCCACAACACAGGGGATCTGATGTATGCACAAAGTTTCCTTGCTCACAAGAAAGTCTCCATTAATTTCAGTGGGGAGCTCCGATCTTGCCTGTCCAGATGGTGTCCTTCCATTCAAAATAATGGAGAAGCACCCAGATCTCTGGACCTCTACATATTTACCTGCTTTCAGGTATACAGCAATAACAATGACTGCAGAATAAATGGAGGAAAAAATCTTACTGTGTTGTTAATTGACAATGCAAGTTTAATTCTTAAGGTGTACCAGTGTAGCACATAACAAAGCATTCCGGGACTGTACCGCTGCAGATTGTCGACGGGGAATTTCACATATGAATGCTCCCTCAAATTATAAAAGACAAATCACTATACACGATCAAATAACACATCAGGCAGAAATACAAGCTAAAGCCTTTGTTGGTAGGGCTACCAACCGCTAGGTGGGGCCTGAAAATCTCCTGGAATAGCCACTGATCTCCTGACTACAGAGATCAGCTCCCCTGGAGGAAATGGAGGCTTTGGAGAGTGAACTCTAGGAGGTCCCCCTCCCTTAACCGCCCCCCACCCTAAGCCCCCCCCCAATCTCCAGAAATGTCCAAACATGGAGTTCCCAACCCTATTTGTTTTTGACATGCACTTTATAATGTATTGAGAGAGTTTTTTTTAAAAAACCCGGAAGCATTCAAACATGCCGTTTCCCACCTGAAGTCTGGAGCAGTATACAGGAAGAACTCAACCCCCCATGCTATTTCTGAACATTTGAAACTGCTCATAGTATTTCTGGATGAGACAAGACTCAAACCTGAGGCCTTACTTATTTATAGCTGTGCTAGGGGAAAAAATGTATTTTTGACACTGACATTTTTATAATTGGGTCTGTCATTGAGCCTGGGATTTTCTTTAATGCAGTGCGGGCCAAGAGTGTATAGCTAGCGCATCTTTAATTATTTGTTTCCAACCTAGCCTGCGTTGTTCTGTGCAAATGCAGTCCTGATTTCTGCTCTCATTTCCATTATGTGTCAATACTTGCCAGACAGAGAAGAAAACCAATTTTCAGTTATGCAAAAATATATTTTGTCTCGTCTATGCTGAAATATACTTTACGATTCCCCAGGTCGCAAGATACCTGAGCACAGTGGTTTTCAAAATGTCTTTCTTCAGGCAACAAATCTTTTAATAAATAAAACAAAACCTATCTCCTAAGCAACCTCTGCATACCTGCTGCAGAGTCACAGCAGAAAGCCAAGGATTTGGGGACATTTTCTAGGAGACGCAGCCAGTACACACAGCATGCCAGAGATGGTTAGGCCTTCTGGGCCTCATTGTTGCCTTGCATAAAATGAGTGTGCAGCACAGAACACACCCAACGCTCCCCTGCCACTCTGGATTTCAGGTGACGCTGTCTCTCAGTAAAGCTCGGCTGGCATTTCTTATTTTCTAATTTTGAAAAAATCCTGATAAGCTTCCAAGGTATTCAAGTATTCCCTGGAATACCATTTAAACACCCCAATACACTGATTACAACTTATATAGCAGACTACTTGCAAGACCCAAGGATGCTATATAAATGCCTCCCTCAAACCTGATGGACAACCTTTGTGATGCCTTAATTAATTGTGAATCTCGGAAGTTTTTACTTAATCTGCATGCCAGTTACATTATTTCCTCTAAAGAGTTTGAGTCATGACAATATATTCAGCTACTTGGGCCATTGACCTAGAAACCTTGAAAAAGAAATCAGGTTTCCTGTCTTCTTTCAAGCCCGAAGAAAACCCTATGAAAGACTAAACTGGATTCCTTTGTCTAAGCAGTGTTGCTCAATACCCATGTCAATTAAAAATATCATTCCTATGCATTCACCTATATAACATTCCCCTATATTCTACAATTACTGCAAGTCCTACTGGACAGTTAAGTACCAGTACTGTGCTTGATAGAAGCTGTACAGAACTCAAAAATGACATGAGAGACAGCAGGACATTATGGTTAAAATGCTGAACTTGAGGAGACATAGATTTTGGGAGTGCCACGAACAGTCTAACCTACGTCAGAGGGTACTTGCAAGGATAAATTGGGATAAAACCCCCACATATGCCGCCTGCGGAGAAAGGGGCAGGATAGAAACACAAGAAAGAAATCAATAAAAATCTATGATGCCTTCCCCTTGAAGTTTTCTTTGTTCTCTCAGAAAGACAACTATTATATTCAGACACATACCCCTACTTTTCTGTTGTAAATAATACTCAAAACACATTGAGAAATTACTAGAAGTGCTAAAAAACCCAACAATCTAGAATGTAATAGCCTGGGGAAGTGGGTATGTGCCAGAGGTGGGGACTTTTCGGTGGGAGTGTGACCCGATCTCCTAACAACGTAAACATAGTCCCACTGAATCAGACCAGTAGTCCACTTAGTCCAGCATCCTGTTTCATGCTGTGGCCAACCAGAGGCCCTGAAGAGCCAGCAAACAGAGCTCAGAGGCAAAAGCCTTCCCCAGATGTTGCCTCCGGGCACAGGCATTCAGAGATTTACTGTGTAAATGAGGATGTTTCCTGCAGCTACCATAGTGCTACTAGCCAGTCACTGAAGGACCAATCCTCCATGAATCTGTCTAATCTCCTTCGAAGCCCTCTGTGCTAGGGACCGTCACTATGTCTACTATATTCCATCATTTAATTATTTATTCAGTGAAGACGTCTGTCCATCCTGAATCCATTGCCTCTCAACTTCATTGGGTGCTTCCTCCCTAGAGAAATTTGCAATCAGGCGTCAAGCAAAGCCTGTCTTTTTTCACTCATGATGACATCAGGCAAGTGTTGCACACAAACAAACAAATACAAACCCCCCTGCTCCAGTTTCGATACAAACTGGAGCAAAATCTCTATGTGGAAACAACTCAAATTATATTCATAGATTTGGTGGCAATACAAGGAACCATGGTAAGTACCAGAGGAGAGGAGTTTCAGGTGGGTAGTCATGTTGGCCTGCAGTTGAAGAGCAAGACTCTCGAAAGCTCCTACCCTGGAAATCTAGTTGGTCTTTAAGGTGCTTCTGGATTCGAATCTTGCTCCTGGGATCTTGCTCCATTAACCAATAGGGGCTTCTGTGAGCAGCCAAGTAGAAATCACTGTTAACTGCCAGAAGACAGCTTCCTATCACTTGCCCTGCCAGTCTGAGTAAATCAGCCTTACCTTTCATCCTGGTTAGTCCTATGAGGATCAGCAAGTGCAAATGAATTTTTCACAACTTCACAGATGTGTGTGCAGATAACACCCAATGATTTTGGTGCAGTTGTGCCAAAGGGGTTCTTGGCCTTATTGACCATTTTCTTGGACACGTGATTGCTTTCAAGAAAGGGGAATTGTAGCCAGACGTATCTTCATACATCATTTTTGTGACATCAGTATTTCATTCAGCACCAGCAGGTGGCTCACGGCCACAGAGTAGCATGAAAACGGTCCATATATTACGCCAAACATCTTCAAATGCTGCTGCTTGGAAAGAAACGGACTTTTACTGCATCCATTTAAAAAACATCTTTTTCCCATTAAACCAAGGGGCAGAGCTGAACTGATACCAAGGACAGCCATGAGTGACAGAGACAGTATTTACTCAAATGCAATACTAGGTCAAAAAAAAGGGGGGGGGAGGGTGATCTTACATTTGCATACAAGTTAAAGGTAGGTCCAATAATAAATTGTGGTTGTATATGTAACATTTTTAAAGGGGTTATCTTACATTCAGGATTGTGTTCCTTTCAAGAAAATACAGTAATATAGAGGATGCCAGAGAGGGATACCCAAGCATGCCTTTGGCTGAGGAGACCCTTGCTGATCTGGCATGCAGTGGCTTTCCAGGATCACAAGTAGAGAAACACTTGCCACTTGAGATTCTTTAACTGGAGATCCCTGGCACGGAACCTGGGAACTTTACTACACAATGCCCAGCTCTGCCACTGAGCCACAACCAATTCTAGCTTTGAAATACACACAGAGAACTGACAAACAAGCAGAGGTTGACCGATATCAGAAAGGGAGTTAAATGGGGGGGGGGCACCACTACATTTGTGACATAACTGCACCATCACACGACGACATTATGGAGGGTAAGAGGAGGGTGCCATAAACAGGTCTGCTGCTTGTTTTGAGAATTAAATCTTGGGAGAGATGAACGTTTCAGTCAAGTTTTCTTCATCCTATAGGAAACTCAGTCTATTACCGGAGGTGTCAAAATCTGAGGGGCATCTGCCTCAGAGAGTGTGATGGCTGCAGGTCAGGTGGCTGCGTTGGCTTGCATTCTGAGAAACAATGGTGAGATTTCTGTTCTCCATACATCGTATGGCCAGCAGAACTAAAGAAGAGGAAGTAAAGGGGTGATATAGATATTAACAGTGAAATGAGAAAACAGTACCTCAGTCAATCCTTGTTTGTCAAGTGTGCTATTTGTATGAGTTTATGTATGTAAGGAGACATTTTTTAAATTTTGTGCAGGGTAGCAAACCAACAAACTTGGGACCAGCCCAACATAAACCCGGAGTGGGGCACCGCTAGCTAGAAAGTGGCCGTTTCGCCCACTTCTCAGCAAATCTCTGCCATGGAGCTGGCTCCCACTGTGTGGGTAGCTGCCCTGCCCCAACAAGATTAAGAAAGTGGCAATAGCTCATGGTGAGGTTTCTGCACAGTCTAAAGAACGGTGAGAGAGTGGGTTTCTGTCTTCCCAGTGTGTGTGACTGGAGCAAGGCAGAGATAATTGGCAGGCCAGAGTCAATGGTGGAAGGTACTTCCATTAACACAGGGTGACATCAAGGATATGTCCAAAGAATGCTGTCCCCCATGCTTCATTATACACCACTCTGGAGGGTCAGCTGACCCTCTAGAGCAGCTCTTGGGTAAATGGGGAGCAGCAGTTGCGGAGGGAAATTGATGACAGACCTTTTGCAAGCAGAAATGCCTTCTGTTTCCAGGGTGGCATTTAAGTCCTTAACTCAGTTGAAGTCTCAAAGTATTTAAGCCTCTGATGCCAACTCCCATTAAGAAAGTACACCTCTCTTCCCTCCCACCGTAAATGATCCAAAAATCTCTCCAGATCAGGACAATCCAATAGGCAGTTCAGGAAGTTTCCTGGGGTGAAAGCAGGGCTTTTTTCTCCGGGAAAAGAGGTGGTGGAACTCAGAGGTGGAACTTAAGACCACACAATGATTCACTTTGGGTCAGCTGGAACAAGGGGGGAGTTTTTAACGTTTAAATTGCCCTTGGCGAAAATGGTCACATGGCTGGTGGCCCCGCCCCCTGATCTCCAGACAGAGGGGAGTTGAGATTGCCCTCCACACCGCTTGGCGGTGCGGAGGGCAATCTAAACTCCCCTCTGTCTGGAGATCAGGGGGCGGGGCTACCGGCCATGTGACCATTTTTAAGAGGTGCCGGAACTCCATTCCACTGCGTGCCCGCTGAAAAAAAGCCCTGGGTGAAAGAATTCCCAGAGATCCAGGCTAATCAGAATACACTTGAAAGGGCAATGCAGTTCCTCCTTCCCCACTCTAGACTCTTGGGACAACAGGGTCTGGAGTCTGGACTGTGGGGGTGATAAAAGGTCACCCACAATGTTTTTCCCGATTGTAATCCATTTTTCTTACTCCAAAGAAGTGAATACAGAAAAAAACATTCATTTGCTTGTATTCAAGAGGGGAAGGGGAGGCTGAAATTACTATTATGAAAAATCCATTATTTCGGCCTTCTCCCAATACAAGAAAAAGCAAAGAGGAAATGGATTTAATTTTGACCGAGCACAGCAAAATAGCTTAAGCCGGCCCATTTTGTTTTTTGGATGTCATGGTATCATTGACTAGCTTATTATTTTCCAGTCACAGTCACAGTACTTAACAATACACTTGTGAAAAACACGTACTGTAATAGCCTGAGCGCAGCCATGCTTTGTCCTAAGATGAGGATTCATTGTAGGGATATAGGAGTGATGCTACTTGCTGAATGAGCTGGCTTCTTGGGCCTTCTCATTTGACTCCGGAGGAGCTCGAAACAGGTCGATTTCATTTCTTCTCTCAGTGCCATGATCCTTCCTGTTTTTCTTCCCTTTCTTCTCAGCCAATATGGTGGAGGGCTTAGAATGTCGGACCCAAGCAGATGCCAGTCAGCCTAACTTGCTTTACAGGGCGGTTGTAAGGATAAAAGAGAGAAGAGCAGAATGGTGTGAGCTCCTTTAGATCCCCACTGGAGACAAAGGCATGGTATAAATTAAGCATATGAACAAATAAGTATACCATTTACTCTACCTTAAACCATCAGGGTGGCTGTCTCTTATATTCTATGAAGACAAAGGAAAGGCAAAAGGGTTTCCCCTCCTAAAAGTATGTCTTATGATACTTTATTGTCATTTTAATTGCAAGCTGTTCTGGGCAGGACTCTGATGAGACAGCACAGAAATCTCACAAACAAACAAACAAACAAACAAACAAACAAACAAACAAACAAACAAACAAACAAACAAACAAACAAACAAACAAACAAACAAACAAACAAACCTAGACTAATATTTCTGTGGGCTCAAGAACTTTGATCCACGGAGTGCAATTTTTCCATTTCTTCGCATCCTGCATCAACCTCTAATGTCTCCCAAGAATCCCAAGAACACGATTTCAGGGGCATTTGGGGTACTGCAGAAGGGTGGCAAATCATGTTCCACAGAAGTCCTTGCTTCTGCAGAAACACTGGTCTGGATTCAGTGGAATATGGGAGAAATTGCCCCCAAATTCAGGGATGTACTAGTGTCTGTGCAAGCAATCTATTATGTGTACAGGGCTGGCCCAAAGATTTTGGGCACTCTAGGCTAGAGCACCGAAGCCTCTACCCTCTGTGACTTGGAGAGAGGGGAAGACGGCATCTGCCTGTGACCCTCGTTGCACCACAGGGAAACAAAAAGTTGGAATCCTCCTTCCTCCCCCCTCCCAGCCACGGCTCATCCTCCCTACCCAACAGTGGTGGGATAAGTCCTGGCGGTGGGGAGCAGTAGTGCTCATCTTCCTTGCCCAGTTTGCATGGTAGGAAGCCGCCACCTGCCTCCTCCCCTCCCCCCATCAACACCAAGGTCAGGCAAGGGGAAGAGGGGCAGGTTCTAGGCCAGCCTGCCAAAGCCACTGGGCTCATCCCCCTGACATAGGGAAGGAAGGAGGGAGCATGCACACTGGAGCTGGGGGTGCCTTCCAGACCCTGATGTCATAAGAAGTCGGGTGACAGTTTGGCTTGGCTGGTTGCTTACCCTCTACCTAGGGTTGCCTGGAGATCTCCTGGTATCTCCAGACTACAGAGATCAGTTCCCCTGGAGAAAGTGGCTGCTTTGGAAGATGGGCTGTATGGCATTATAGATGGTTCAGGTCCCTTCCCTCTCCAAACCTCGTCCTCTCTAGGAATTTCCCAACCTAGAGTTGGTAACTCTGCCTCTGGTGCCCCAGCCCTGGTGGTCAGACCGCCCCCGTACGTACATGGTAGGTTCATCTTGAATTTTAAAGCAGTTTTTAACCAATTTGTACTAAAAATGTTGCCATTCTTTCTGCGGAACATTCTGTAGTAGATTCTACTCCAGTTGCATCATTCCTTTCTTTTTAATCTCCACCTACCCCTTCAAACCAGGCTGAGTCAGAACACTGAGATTTCCATTACTTTCCATTTTTTCATTTTCTCTGAAATATACTATCTCAAAGATCAAGCTTAGCATAGCAATGCATAGCAATGCAGTTAATCTTCCCATTATTCTTCCCCACATTTCTGTGGATTTAAGCCAGTGAGGATGGAGGGAAAACTCTAATGAGTTATGCTGTGTTCGTTGCAAGGGAGATTTCCAGATATAATAAAGCAGTATCAGAAACGGTGAAAGGTGGTTTAACGCAGCTTCAGGTAGGTAGCCGTGTTGGTCTGCAGAAGAACAGCAGGATTCGAGTCCAGTGACACCTTAGAGGCCAACAAGATTTGTGGGATGTAAGCTTTTAGAGTCGGAGCTCCCTTCTTCAGACGCAAGGAGGAATGGAGATCCCAGAGCCTTTACATCCCAGGCAGGAGGAGCTCCAGCGGAAGCAAAGCAGACTCAGATCCAGCAATCTCCTGTTGTAATCTGCCCTTGAAGCTTCTTCGTTTGAGGACAGCCGATTTTAGATCAGCAGTGGAGTGTCCTGGAAGATTAAAATGTTCTCGCTTTGGTTTTTGAGTGTTGTGACGTCTAATGTCAGGTCAATGTCCATTTATTCTTTTGCCTAGGGGACTGACCTTTTTTTTCCAATGTAGAGAGCGGAAGGGTATTTGATAGCATATATAACACTGGAAGATGAACCTGAGATGGTATAACTTGTGTTGTTGGGTCCACTGGTTATGTTTTCAGAGTGAATATGGGGACAGAGTTAGCATCTAGGTTTATTGCAGACCCTGGTCCCAGAGTCTGTGTCTGTGTCAGAGAGTACATTATTGTGAATGAGAAGTTGTTTAAGATTAGGGGGCTGCCTTGCTGAACTTGAGTTCATTTACAAGTTCAGAACAATGGACCCCCCCTCCCCGAGGGCTGAGTAAAGGCAGGATTCTTATCTCACTACAAATGCTCATTTCTGCTTTAATGAAGTTGCATTGTACCTTTACATGCTGACTCCTTGCTTTGCTTCACCCTGCCTTCCTCCTGACTGGGATATAAAGGCTCAGGGATCTCCTCTCCTCATATCTGAAGAAGATTTGACTCTCAGAAGCTCATACCCTGAAAATCTTGTTGGTCTCTAAGGTGCCACTGGACTCAAATCCTGCCGTCTTAAAGCAGCTTGGCACTCAAAGCTGGAGTTGTATTTAACTAGTTGTAATGTGTCCTTTGGACTCTCCACAGTTTTGAAAACCTCAGAATTGACATATGTTCTGTCACAGATTTGTCTTTTGAGGCCCTGCAGCTCCACAAGGATTCTCCAATTTTGCCTCTCTCTCAAGTTAAGAAGCAAAACTTGCAGCCTGGGCTTCACAAAAACAAAATAGAAGTCAGCGGCAACAGGATTTACTGTCATTCCATGAAAGGTGAGGAAGAGCGATGAAAAACAATCAGCCCTGGAGGGACTGTGAAGAAGCAAAAAAGACCACGAGAGAGTGTCATTGGCTTCCACAACTGTCAATCATCAATAATTGTGGAGGCCCATGTATAATATATGACACTGAGGATTGAGCATTTCCCCTCATGAATATTACTTCTAGTAGAAATTTTGTTTCATCTTCTGTATAAAATGCTATGTATGACAGTGCGTTGCTAAACTTTTTAAGACTTGAAGAAATTGGATGTGTGTCTGTGCTCAGAAACAATGCATGGTTATCAAACAAGTCATCTTAATCCCAAAGAAAGCTGCATTAGGGAGCCTACATCTTAGAAGGAATATTAAGAATTTAGATAGAATTTTAGAACTATTTTATTTATTTCATTCTCCCTAATGGGAACCCACGGCAGCTTAAGTCGTTCTCCTCTCATCCATTTTATATTCACAACAAGACATGGGCACGAACAGAAAAAAAACCCGAACATGGTGTTTGTTGTTCGTTGCCATCCACGAACAACGAACATTGACGAACATAATGCTGTTCACAAACATGTTCATTGTTCGTTGTTCGTGGGGGCCAGCAGGCTCTCCTCCAGCCATCAAGATCCCTACCACACCACTCCCAGAAACCCTACCTGAGCAGGCAGCAGGAAAGGTACCAATAATAATAGTTTGGCCCCAGAGCCTGGCAGCAGCCCTGGAACCTGAAGGGGTAGATCCCTATCCCACCACACACAAAGAAAATTCAAGCTCCAGTGCACTCACCCTGTCTCTCTAACAGCAGCTGTCTTTCCCTGAAAGCCAGAGCTGGGAGCCCCCTTCCCCTCTGGTCTTTCCTCTTGTAACAAATTTGGAGTTTCACACTTGGAAGGAAGACTTGCCTGTCAAGCTAAATTGGACTTAGATTGGGATTCCAGGGCAACAGCAGGAGTTCAGACAGAGTTCAGACAATCCCTGCCTAAGTTGCCATGGGAATTGATTGCAGGTGCCAGACTGTCTGGCTTGATAAACAGCAACGAACAGCAAGAAACAAGGCTTGCAACGACCACCTGTTCGATGGTTGTTGGGGGTTTTCCGGGCTGTATTGCCGTGGTCTTGGCATTGTAGTTCCTGACGTTTCGCCAGCAGCTGTGGCTGGCATCTTCAGAGGTGTAGCACCAAAAGACAGAGATCTCTCAGTGTCAGCTGACACTGAGAGATCTCTGTCTTTTGGTGCTACACCTCTGAAGATGCCAGCCACAGCTGCTGGCGAAACGTCAGGAACTACAATGCCAAGACCACGGCAATACAGCCCGGAAAACCCCCAACAACCATCGTTCTCCGGCCGTGAAAGCCTTCGACAATACATCGACCACCTGTTCGTTTAGAATGGGGCCTCATGAACAGCTTGTTCGCAAACAGCAGATTGGGCTGTTGGTGGTTTTTTTAGTTTGTATTGCTATTCATGCCCATCTCTATTCACAACAACTCTGGAAGGTAGGTTAGGCCGAGAGTTTGAGATGGGCCCAAGGTCACTCAGTAAGATTTCATGGCAGAGTAGAGGATTTGAACCTGGCTCTCCCAGATCCAGTCAGAAACTCTAACCTCTACACCACACTGATTCTTTACAAAGTTACACTCACATGTGGATTCCCAGTAATAACCTTCATTTGAAGTGTAGATGCATTTCCAGATTTAATATCACATTTCTTGGCATTGTTTTGACTCACCAAGTTTTTGCTGTGAAATACTGCCTGAATATTTCCTTGGGAGCCTCTGTTCTCAAATGTGTTTGCAATCCATTTGTTGCCAAAACGTATGGTCAGAGAGAGCTGTAGGTTGGCTTATTAAAGTTCCCATTTCAGCTGCCCTTGTGCTATCTGAACCGTATCTTGTTGCAAAAACAAGAAGAGCTGTTTCTGAAAAAAAGGAGGAAATCAAAGGAAAAAATAAGGTTATGAGCATTTAGCTGCATTTGTTCTCGACCCCCTGTTTTATCACAGTGGCACAATAAGGAACAAGCCAAGAGGTAATAAAACCACCCTGTAGTTACTATTAGTTTAATGGGTTTTGTGACCTCACCTTAAGTCTAGTTGATGTTGTAATCTAGGCCACCTAAATTCATTTTTGCTAGCTGGGGTCAACTGCTGTAGGAGATGGCAGACAGTTTTAATTGTCTCTTGAACAGCTTCAGCCAGTGCTGCAAAACCCCAGGGCTGTGCTTTTCAGGAATGATGAATAACTGGAAGAACATCAATTTCAAGAAGAAGAATTATTAGGACAATGCTGAAAATGGCATCTGTGGACCTGCAAGGCATGGAGCATCATTTTGCCATGTAATTATAAGATCAAGGACAGGCTTAGATTTCCATATGCTATAAAATAAACATGCAATCTAGCTGAAGATTTTCTTATCAACATGGAGGGAACCAAAACTCACCATATTTTACAATAGACAGATAATCAAAATGGAATTTATAAAGAGCCTTAAATGACAATATTATCTGGGCCACACTAGACAGGACATCACGAGATCTGCAAATTCATGCCATGAGATTTTGATGCTGCATAATATCATCCATGAGATGTGGAATGATGTGGAGGGTGTCTGGATTTGGGAAAGTTTTTTTTAAGTCTTCTCTTCTACACCATTTTCCTAACCTCAATCCCCACCCTGCCAACTCCTCAGTCACCAAGTGCCGCTGCTTCTTGTGGGGGGAAACATACAGATTTGCCACAGGGCAAATAACAACAGTTGTGGAAACATTAAGCTGACTCACACCCATTAAACCTCAGAAAATCCACCGGAGAGCTGTTCAAAGATCTTCCAATATTGCATCTACTTAAGCCTGTACGTGTGCGCATATGCGCACATGCTCCCATGCAACCAACAACTGTTAATTTATCATAGCGTGTGCAGAACTGTTTGGTCACATAACCCTTGGACATCCTTCCATCAGTGAAACCTTATTTTCCTTTCTGATTTGATCACTGTGTGGGGTAATATCCTCATACCTCAGTCTAGATTCTCACACCATGGTAAGCTACCATTTGGAAAGCGATCATCTCTATTCACAACCATGGAGTTTGAATGTTTTGCTGGGAAGAGGACTATCTAGCCCAATCACGCGTGACTGCAAGAAGGAATTCTTTGGACTAAGGCTGTTATGATCAATTAATTAATTGGTTAGATTAACAATTAGCAGGTGCCATCTTTAAAAAGGTATTTTTTTCTTCCTACCCAGACAAGAGGGTGTGGCCCTTCTAGAATACTGCCTTCTGCAAAACATATATGTAAGCATACTTTCAAAATAAATATTTTTTTCTTTTAGAACTATTGCTTTATTCAAATGCAGACTTGACTGATCAATAAACATGCATGATTGACTAAGATTTCTCTTACCAGGTTACAGCCCTCACTACTTCTGACATTACATTCAGCCAGGGCTTTTTTGGGGGGGGAAAGAGATGGTAGAACTCAGTGGTGGAACTCAGGACTGCACGATGATGTCACTTCGGGTCAGCTGGAACAAGCGTTTTTTTTTAAGTTTAAATTGCCCTCGGCAAAAATGGTCACATGGCTGGTGGCCCCGCCCCTGATCTCCAGACAGAGGGGAGTTTAGATTGCCTCTAGGCCTGAGTCACTCCTAATGAAATCCATTGCAGAGGGCAATCTTCCTCTCTGTCTGGAGATCAGGGGGTGGGTCCACCAGCCGTGTGACCATTTTCAAGAGGTGCCGGAACTCCGTTCCACCACGTTCCAGCTGAAAAAAAGCCCTGCTAATGTGCATATGCAGAAAGCCATGTCTGCTGCCCCTCTTTGCGCACATGAAAGATGGCAAGGCAGGAGCATTCAGTGACAAAGGGGCATCCTTCTTGGCATATTCATCATCGCTATATACACCTGGCACATGGCCTATATTTCCTGTACCTAACTGCCTTGGTATGCTACCTGCATCCCTGGCCTTGATGTGGGCAAGAAGGCCAATGTAATTTTCTGGGGACAGGCTTAATGGATGGTTCTGCTTCACACTGAGAGCATGGTGTCGTTGTTATAGCTAGAACTATAGGGGAACAATTGGTGGATATGACCAAGAAAGTTTTTCAAGACACCTATGCACACAGGGTTAGCCTGGTACCATAAATAGATAAGCCACTAAGGGAATCTAGAGACTGAGAATAAAATAACCTTGCAGAGCGGCATAAAACAATAGACTTACACAGCTGTACTGCCATGCGTAGATTAGAAGAGCCATTTAACTCATACTAATGCATACAATGTACCAAGGCCCAGGTGCAGGGAGTATCTGAGCATGGCTGGAATGTATAACTTTATAGAGGCTGGCAACATTATTTGAGAATCGTTACATTGGTGGAGGGCCCAAAGATATTCAGAAGTATGAGAAACTTGTAATCACTAATTCTACATAGATTTTGTTAATACAAAAAGTAGCAAGAACAAACTAGCTATTGTTATCTGTTTCAAGAAGATGTTTCAAATATGGATCATCTTGTTTGGTGTATGAAATCATAAAGATAAGAACCCTATAACCCTATAAATATGACAAGCTAAACTAATAGCGAGCTCCTTCTTAGAAGAGGCTCCTTGCATGTGACCTTCATATCCTTGAGTAAGATACTTTTTTGGACTCGTATAATTGCTCTCCTCTAATGATCTATGTAGTTATAATGGACGATCTGAATGTCTGTTGATTGAATTGTTATTAAGAATACTAAGAAGGCAAGTTGTAATAATAAAAGAATAAAAAGGAACCAGAGACTCTGTAATTATATCACGTACGTACAATACCCGGTAATGAACCTAAAATATTATCTGTGGTGTACTTCTAGCCAGGTGTTAAATGATTTGCAGTGAAATCCTAAGCAGAGTTACTCCAGTCTAAGCCCACTGATTTCAGTGGGTTTAGACTGGAATAACTCTGCTTAGGATTTCACTGTTGATATCGGAATGCTAACTAGATGTACAGGGCTTCTTAAGGGCATGCCTGTATCTGAATCAGGTCTGGCCAGAATCATCCCGAACAGTGGGAGCCATATTTTAGAGTGGGGACAGGACAGATAGCGTACAGGGGAAAGATCATGGGTGGTGCTGGATTGTTCTACCAAACTTTTTTCAGTTATGCAAGCACCTCTGTAAAAGGCTATCACTCTCTCTTTTCACATATAGTAGCAACAGGTACGCACATAATTGCCTATGATGAGTCAGAAGTGTCTTTAGAGAATCAATCAAAGAAGCCTTTGTCACTGGGGTGTGTGTATATACTTTTTTTCCTTTCATGCCACTGATGCAGACTAAATACCTACTAGAGGTATGCTTGGGAAAGTGGGCTAGTAACTATTGCAAACTTCTTGTATTTGCAGGTTGAGAGCTACTTAGGCAAGATTCCCAAGATTACAGCTTTCCAAAACTTTCAAGTGGGTTAAAAGCCTAAACACAGCAATCTGTCCATAAAATCATTCTAGTACAAGCCAAGGGACTGTTGTAGAGAAGTAGTGTGTTGTGGGCAGCTACCATAGAGTTAAGCAGTTAGAGTTCCATCGGAATCAAGAATGCATGTTCACAAATCAATAACATTGCTCTTGAAAAAGAGTTTTGAGGCCTGTCTGAGACCTTCACTTTTGAAATATCAGCTTTGATTTTAAAAAAGTGATATTTGTGCATTTTATTCAGAATTGCTCATCCTTCCAATATGTGGGACAAAAGTTCGCTTTTCACTCCCATCAATAGAGGCAGATTGATTACTTCAGCACCATGGAAAGCGGCAACATAGCAAAATGCCAGGTTGTCCCTCCTTTAGGACAAACCAATGTGTCAACGTGCAGCTGTGAGTTCCTTTTAGTGAAAACCAGCTTGGAGGATACACAGAGGAGCAAAAGAGGGGGCAGAGCTGATTAGACTTACAACTCTTCCCCCCCCACACACACTACTCCACCTGCAGAGGGAAAGTATGGGTAGTGCTTAGAGTGTTGGACTAGAACTGGAGGAGACTCCTTGGTTCAAATCTGCCCTCTGCCATGGAGTCTCACTGGGTGACCTTGAGTCGATCATTCTGTCTGAGCCTAGCCTACCTCCCCGGCTTTCTGCAAAGATAATATGTAGGAGAGGAGAACCAAGTGTGCTTCCCTGAACTCCCCGGAGGAAAGATGCGATAAAAATGGACGAGATCAGTGTTTCCTGGGGGTTAGCAGGATATTGTCAGGGATTCCAGAAGACATTATGGAATAAATAAATATAAATTTTGAAATACCATGAAAAATTCCAAACATGCCTCAAAATATTTCAGTTATTATATTTAGTTCTTTTGTGTCCGTGTTCATTTCACATTGTTACAACTGGTGTAGTGTAGTGGTTAAGTAGTTGGGCTGTGATGGGGCACTTCACTGGTTCAAATCTCACTACTGCCATGAACTCCCCTGATGGCAGGTAAGCCCCTCCTTTCAGCCCCAGCGCCCCAGCTGTACTGTGGTCAGAAGAGCAGCATACAAATGAACTGTTATTATTATTATGTTACTATTATTGTTACTATGATATTATTATTATGTTACTTCAGTACAAATGACAATAATTTATCAGCAATTGAATTGAACTCCCTGCCATCAGCTACATTTTCATAGGTAGGGTTCCTCAGAAGTAGAAATATTAATTTAGGAGTTCCTTCATGGAGAAAAGGTTCGGAAACACTGCAGTAGATAAGATGCCCAAATTGGATGGATATTTGTGTATATGCCATTCCATTTTGCTGTTCTTCCCACTGTGGTCTGAAGTGATGCAGTCCTGGGAGGCACTGAGGGAAGTGCTGTGAACATGCTCTGTTTGCAACTCATCCCCTTCTCAGTCTCCACCATTCACCTGTGAGCCGAGCCTTGGATCTCCTTGCCTTGCTGCTGTCCAATCTGAGCAGCTGCTGAACAGCTTTGCAGTCATGCAGAGACTCTGGTAGTGAAGTGCACTGCTGCCTGCCTCGTAGCTGCTTTTGCATCTGCCTGGTAGGTGAGTTCGATTCTCCACTGTGGTCACAGATGGTCAGGTCTGGTACCTGAATGATGTAGGCTGGGAGAGGGAACTAATGACTTCCACAAGGTTGCACAAAAATGTACCTATAAGAAATAATACTAGTAAACATGGAATTAGAGAAACACAAAATGAGAAGATTTTTTTACGCATTTTATTTTTAAATAACTGACTGATTAGTTTGCTCTGTCACAGGCTCAAGCTTTGTGAATCATTGAGTTGCCCGACAAAAAAAACCCTCCCTGCTTGTAACCAGCAAGTAGTACATGAACCAAAACAGCCCTAGTCTGAACACACCAATCCTTAAAATGGTAGTTTATATCCAAGGGATCACTCATGGTTTATTTCAGTGATCCCCAACTCAGTGCCCATTTTTTCAAGCCCCAAAGCAAAGAGGGGCTTCAGAAGGGGTTGGGAGTCATCACCTTTAGGTCTGCAGAGAAGGCCCACTCAGCCACAACTACTTCCCTTGTAGGAGGATACGTGGCTTGCATCCTCCCAGCATTTTGTCACTGGCTCCGGTACCGCACAGCAGCCTTTTTGTGGTGGTGGTGACCCCTCTGTTTTGAAAATACTGAAAGTACCCCCAGGCTTCAAAGGTTTATACAATCCCAGAGTCAACCCTGTGTTACTGATCCTGTTTATTTATCCATCCAAACTCGTTGGGTTAACTGTCACTACCTGATCCCCGGCTGCTGCTGAACCCTGCCCCAACCGTGTATGGACGGAGCTAGACTTCTGGACCAGGCAAAGGTTTGGGATATTTCCAGGCCTTGCTTCATCTTGCATACTCGGAGGCCTCTGTCACAGTAGCACTCAATGACATCCATGGACCATATGACAGGCTGGAGGCCTCCAAGTGTATTTCTTCAAAGAGGGGAGGAAGTTGGAAGCAGCTAAATATCGTCTGGGCTGAGTTTGTTTTCTCCTCTGCTTGTAGCCTGGGTGTGTTTGGAGGCAAAAGCCCTTGGGCAAGAGTTAAATGGCTCTTGACCTGTGACCTGCATTAGCCAGCCCAGTGAATCAGAACCCACCCAGGATATGTTTGCCTTTTCAAAAACTATATTCTTTATATTGTATTTTGGAGACATCTGTAAGCTGCTTCGGATACTTCAGGTGAGAAAAGCAGCACAGAAATCCTCCAATAAAAACAAAAATAATAGCATTGTTCACTGATTGCCTTATACTGCCTGATTGCACTGTTTATGTCCTGTAATCCGCTTTCAGTCTCAGCAAGGAAGGCGAACTATAGATAAAGGAAATAAACAAATCAAATGTTCAGAGAAGTCTTTCTTCCAGGAAGAAAGGTGGCGGGGGTGGGGAGCTAGTTTGGTGCTATTGCATCTGCATAAGGTTGCCAACCCCCTCGAGACCAAAGAGATCAGTTCCTCTGGAGAAAATGGCTGCCTTGGAGGGTGGACTCTATGGCATTATGCCCTGCTGAAGTCCCTCCATTTCCCAAACCCCATCCTCTAGGAATTTGCCATCCTGGAGCTGGAAAACCTATACCTGGACAGATGGTACACAGAGAGCATGGGAGAGATTCCTTGGCAGACCAGAATTCATTTGTTTTGTGGACAACCAAACCAGTATGGTGTGGAACTGGGAGATCTGATCCATCTCTAGCTAAAACAGATAGGTTTTTCCTTTTCAAGGGAAAGTCTTTTGGATGGGAAAAGTATTGTGAAGAGAGGGAAATGGGGCCACAGTGCTGGGCCTCAGTGGACATGACAGCCCTGGCTGCTCAGCACACTGCCTGTTGCAAGGTGGGCTGCCATTTGTCCAGATGTCATTACTGTCAGGATGACGAACAACTCTGTGCCTGTCACTGCTAGGTCTCATTCCCAGGGCAAGGTAGATTTTTTTCATTTCTTTCTTTCTGCTTCAGTCTGTTACTTCCAATTACTCAAAGCATGTTGTTCACATATTTTTTGTACTCTAAGCTGCTAGCGATTAAAAGAACAGAGTTTCTACGTCCCAGATGCTTTTCATTCTCCTAATTTGCTTTAATGCTGATTCTTCTCCCAAATTATTCTTTAACATTGACTCATACATTTATATGTTAATTCCAAACTGTGCACTTTAGGCTTCAGAATAAAATCAAATGAAACAACAAATATATTCAGACACAATGGAAGCCACGAAATGCTGAAGGGTACCAACAGAAAGCAATAAGATACTGTGCTAAACACACACACACAAAATCATGGAAAGGGTTTGAAGAAGTTTGAAAGTATAAAGCAACCCCTTCTGCATAAGCCACCAGTATATCACACGTGCATCCTGCTAAACAGATGGGGGGAAAGCTAGAGGTTGCAAGGGTAGTGATTGTGTAGTGGTTAGAGCACTGAACTAGGATCTAGGACACCCGGTTCAAACCCCCACTCAATGACAATGACCTTAAGCCAGTCCCTCCCTCTCAGCCTAATCTACCTCCCAAGGTTGTTGTAAGGATAGGATGGAGGGAGAACGATGTATGTTGCCCTGAGCTCTTTGTGGGAAGGGTGGGATAAAAAGACATGAAATAAATATATTGTTACTGTTGTCATCCAGATGAAGGTGAGGCATATGCAAACAAGCCAGGAGGCGGTAGCCAGTTAAGACAGACTCCCATGGAAGGACCATTGGTCAATGCTTTGTATGATGAAATCCCCAGATTCACTTCCAGGCATCATCCCTTAAAAAGGCTTCCAGGGAAGAAATTTGAAGAGACCTTGTTGATGATGCCCACTGGAGTGGTGGGCTAGACAGGGCCACTCTATATAGGTCTGCTTTGTATGCCTTTCCACAGGGATTTTTTTCAGTGGGAGCGCGGTGGAATGGAGTTCTGGAACCTCTTGAAAATGGTCACATGGCTGGTGGCCCCACCCCCTGATCTCCAGACAGAGGGGAGTTTAGATTGTCCTCCGCGGGGTCACCAGCGATGTGACCATTTTCTCCGAGGGCAACCCACTGAGTTCCACCACCTCTTTCCCCAGAAAAAAAGCCCTGCCTTTCCAAGGCAAGACATTTGGTTGCCGTCGCCTTCCATGCCTCAGAAATGGGCACATGAAGATTTGGGTGTCAAGGGGGGAAAAAACTCGACAGAACTGCTGTCCATAAACTGCCTTTGGACTTTTAGGTGAGCAATATTTGTAGACAGAGTGCAGAGCTGAATGGTCCACTGATTTGGCTCAGCAGGACAGCATGTGTGGGAGCAGTCATAATAGCCATAGACAAGCTTAGAATACAAAAGCAAGGGGAAACAGAGACGAAGATTTCTTGAAAATAAAAATATAGTCGAAAATGCATTATATGCCTTGTTTGGAGAGACACTGTATTCTTATGTCTCAAACAAATCTCTTTTGGGTGGGTCTGTGTGAGTCACTGTTCTTTGGGCATAAATGAAATAAATAAATCATGAATGCATTTGACTAATGCACAGACACAATGGGAAGCTCCTGTGAGAACAAGTAGCTCTGCTGCATCTGGAGTGAGCAACCAATCATATCTGACTGCAGAGGTACAGCAGATTTGCATCTCCCGGAGGAACGTAGCAAAGGCAGAGTAGTGAAGCATGCAGAGATGCAGCAGGGAGGCTCCTCGGACAGTATGTTGGGGCCAATGGAGATTTCGATTATTTAATATACTTGTTTTATCACAGTACGTTCACATTAATTCATGGCATATTCTAAACAATATTAGTGGGTTTTGTTTGTGTGTTATGTGCCATCAATTCGCCTCTGACCTATGGCAACCCTATGAATGAAAAACCTCCAAAATGTCCTATCATTAACAGACTTGTTCAGATTCTGCAAACTGGAGGACGTGGCTTCTTTTATTGAGTCAAGAAATCTCATTTTAGGTCTTCCCTCTTTTCCTACTGCCTTCCACTTTTCTTAGCATTATTGACATTTCTAAAGAATTTTGTCTTCTCATGATGTGACCAAAGTATGATAGCCTCAGTTTTGTTATTTTAGCTTATAGGGAGAATTCGGGCTTGATCTGATCTAGAACCCACTTATTTGTGTTTTTGGCCATCCATGATATCCACAAAACTCTCTTCCAGCACCACATTTCAAATGAATCCGTTTTCTCCCTGTCAGCTTTCTTCACTGTCCACCATTTTGTTTAGAATATACAAAACAACTAAGATGTAGAAAGACAGAGAACATGAGAACAAACTAATCCTTACACCCCCAAAAAGTTGATCTAACAAGAAGTATAATTTCACCTCACCCAAGTATTCTAATTTCTGGTAGGAGAAGTCCTGGATATTTTGCTAATGAGAGAAGCAGCTGAGGATAAGGGGGACTTCATACTGTGAAGTGAAGATTGCTGCTGCAGAAACTAAAGGTCCTTTCATTAATTTCCCATCAAGCCAGCTCCTCTAATAAGTGTCACAGAATCGCTTGTTACAAGTCATGGAACAACTAGCCTATTTTCTACACTTGGTTGATTGTTCATGGCATATTTCAAGCATAAGGATAATAATTTTGAAACCCTTAATTGATGGTCATCTTTTCAGGGCATGGGAACAAGTGGTGTTGTTTCGATGAACTGTGCCCCAAAGGGAGAAACATACGATTTACATACCATACTCCTACCAAGTTAATGAATGTTGCTTCCCTGGAGTTATTGGTTCTATTTCCTTAAAAAAAAAGTGTTTTCATTCTCGGCAGCAGTCACATCTCTTCTAGGGTTGCCAATTGCCTGGAGAAAAAAGCATCCTGTCCATTTAACAGAGGCTTGGGGGAATGTTATCACATCAGGTGAGGTTATTTTACCACCAGCCATCGAAAGCTTCCTCTGCCCATTTCTACACATTAAGCCTCCATTCAAGGAGCAGGACTCTTTTCTCCAGGGCAGTTGGCCACCCCAATCTCATCTCTCACATGCACAGGGAAGTGCCAGGGTCAGCAGCATTCACATGAGTAGCACAGCATGAGACCTGCTCCAGGAAGGCAAAACATCACATCCCACTTTGGAACAATGAACAGTGGCATCATACTTGGCTTGTCTTAAAACACGATGCCCGTGACCAGACCTGACCAGGTCATAAAGGACTACTTTTTAAAAAACATTTATTTAGTTTTTCAAATATAACAGTAACAAACAAAACATTAACTTGGTTTCCAACATTCGTTCATACCTTTTTATACCTTTTTTAAGTTGCTGAGTTTGTTGCTTTATTCTAGATGGTGAGCAGTACATGAAAATAGTCTTTAGGTCTAACTAGCTGTTTTGCACATTCATCTTTAGTTAAAAATTCTAGGATTGGGTACCAAAGCTCAATAAATTTTGATCTATAGTCAGGCGTTTCAGATTGTTTAATATAGCCAGTAAGTTTAGCCAAAATAAGCTGGTCCCAAATTCTCAATAACCAGTTTGAAATGGTAGGACTTTTTTTTGTTTTTCTATGCTGCAGCGATTGCTGTTTTAGCTGCTTCTAGCAAATGGGCTATCAAGATTTTTCTTATGTTTGGGATCTGAGTATCTTGCTAATAGTTAACAAAATTATTTCTGGTCAGAGTGGGAGTTGGTAAGATATCTTTACTTTAATATATTCAATCACTTCTTGCCAAAATTGATTAATGTGAGTGCAATTCCAACAATGTAGGTAAGTACCCCTTTTCCCACAGCCTTTCCAGCACATGGGTGATAAGGAATGATCCATGTACTGTAACCTCAAAGGGGTTAAGTACCAGCATGTCAAGATTTTTATTGATTGTATTTTGATGTTCACTATACTGGAGTTAAATATATAAGCCTTCCAGATTTCTTGCCATTTGTCCTCAGAGGTGTCTATTGTATTCTTTGTTTCACGCTACTACTTTTTCAAAGAGGAAGACTTAGAGTTTCTCTACATGTTACTAAGTACTTTGGGATGCTCAAGTGCAGGATTGTATGTGTGGTCCTCAATTCATGTGCAGGCTGTTCTTGCTCCATGCATGTGAATGCTGCTTTCACGGGAGCTCCCCTTGTATGAGTGCATCTGCATCTGCAAAGGGCACAGCACCAATTCAGCTCTATTTTTGCTTTGAGAACAAGTACTGTAGGCTCCTTTGAATTGCCAATTTGTGCTTCTCTAAAGTGTGAGAAAGTGTCAAGATCTGCATTTGAATGAATGGATGTGGGGGAAACTGGGATTCTTTTAGCTGTTGAGGAGGAACTGATATGAAATGTATGAATATACTCATGGGGAGCAAATTGAAGCGTGGCTGTGAGAGCCAGTGCATGGAAAGTTGGAGGGGGGGGGCATGTGAAATGAGGTTCACTTGAGCATCTCTAGGTACTTAGTAAAGTGTAGAGAGACTCTTAGAGAAAAGAACCAATGTACTGTAGTTGGACGATGATCTGAGACACTCATGTTCAAGTCTCCACTTGTCATGAAATGTATTGAGTTTGGGCCAGGCTCTCTCTGTCAGCCTAACCTCACTGGCCTTTTGTGAGGATAAAACAGAGGAAAGGAGAACCATGTATGCAGCTCTTTGAAGGCATAGTAGGATAATATACATGCACTAAATAAATAAAATTATCCACACACACTTTTCAGGGAGAGAGGCTACTGGCTATTTAGGGTCTTACTGTGTCTTTGACAATGTATGCATAAGCAGCCACCTGTAAGTCTCTGATGCAGATGAGGTGATCTCTCACACGTACCACCTCTAGCTATATGATGAGTCAACACAATAACCAGAAGCTGTAGTTGGTCTAAAGCTGCCAACTAGTCATGGAAACTGTGCCTTTCAAAGCAGCTTGATGCACAGATTTCAGCAGACGATTGTGCTTATCTCTGTGCTGTGAAAGACTTCACCTGCTAATGTCTATGCAAGCTGCCATTCGAGGCACAAAAGGAAGCTCCCCCAAGCCCCCTCTAGTTTGCTTGTGTCTCACTTAAACTATTAGTGCTTGCAGTCATAAAGAGATATAGTTATGCTCATCCAGTCATAGAACAGGCCACTGTTCAATGAAGGGTTCTTAAATAAAATTAGCCTTCTGGACTGCAGGATAGCCAGGTTCCCAACAGGCCTGGATGAAATGCCTTGTCCTTTTAATAGAAGTTTACTGCATGGAGATAAGTAACATCACCTGGTAAGTGGCATCCTATTAAGCCTATGTTAATGGCAGAGGACAATTTTCTCCAAGCTATTTGGCAACCCTAATGCTAGAAGTAACCTAGTCAAAAAGTACCCTGTGTCAGCAGGCCCGTCTCACAGTAGGATCCTAAATATTGGCTGTCCTGTGCAAGCAATTGTACTGGCATTACCTCCATTCTGCAGGCAGTCATTTGGCTATCCATCAGTTATGAGGCTCAGTTCAAGGGACTGGTTATCACATATGAGGCCTGCATGGCCTTGGCCCCTCATATCTAAGGGACCTCCTTTCTCCTTATGCTCTGCCACAGGAACTTTGCTCAACTGAATAAGATGTTCTGCAGGTGCTATCCTGCAAATGGGAAAAATCAACAGCTGCTCGTACACATGCATTTTCTGTAGTGGCCCTCCCTGAAGATTTTGGGAAAGCTCCCACTCTCCTGGCTTTCCGCAAACTGCCAAACCGATTTTTTAAGAGGGCTTTTTTAATGCAGGTAAAGAAATGGTTCAGAGACATGTTTTGGGAACTGTAGACTATACTACTGTGTACTGCCTGTGGCTGCAAGTGTGCTCCTACTGGGTCGTTCCTACATCATTTAATATGTCATGTTAAATTGCTTATGTTTTCTTTCAGCACCGTTTTCAGCTCTTTATCAGACGTCTGCTTTTTTTCACATTTCTGCAATCCATACCCTATTGTATTTTTATTGGATGTCTCAGCTATTGAGCTTATTGACATGCCTTGAATCTCAGTGAGAAAGGCAGACTATAAATAATGTAAATAAATAAGCCAAATTCTTACTGAACCTGCTCTTAGTCTTCTTAGGACGGCAATGCCTCTGTGGCTGTCCCAACACTTCACTATTCTGCTGGAAAAGTCTTCCTAATCTGCAGCCTAAATCCTTCCCATAAAAGCCAGAAGCCACACTTCCTTCTCTCACCATTACTGCTGAGGCTCACCAGTAATTAAGGCTAAAGGATTGCTCTGAGGATGACTGAGGTGGCCCATGTGAAGTGCTTGGAAAACAAAAGGAGAAAGTGTGGTATGAGGGGAGGACTTACTGAATATCTGTGTCATGATCAGGTTTAAACAACCCACTGAGCATCCATCAAGAAAAAAAATTGTGAACCTTAGATGTGACAGGAGAAAAATATTTTTGTGGGGATAGGGAAAAGGGGGGGGGGCTACAGTCTCTGGGGTACAATGAGGAGTGTTCCTATTTTGGCCCCTCTGGTTCTGGAACTGATAACCCTATTTTTCTTTTCTTTCTTTTCTTCCTTCTCCAGATTAGAAACCTTGTAACATTTTGAGGACAAGGCCGCAGTGGTCCACAGATGGCCCCAACATTTCTTTAGAGGATTCAATCCAACACAGCACAGAATGCTGATAGCAAAACAGATTCAAAGATAGTTCATGAATTGCTCAAGTGTTCAGGTCCTTTAGTTCATACCGATTCTTTCTACTGGGAGGTTTAGATGTTCCCTATAATCTTTCAGTGTGGACACTTTAGATCCAAGGCTAATTACAAACAGAACAGTTCCAGCTTGTACAAGTTAATTAGGGCAAGAGTGCCCAGATATCCAGGGCTTTTTTTCAGCTGGAACGCAGGGGAACGGAGTTCCGGCACCTCTTGAAAATGGTCACATGGCCGGTGGCCCCGCCCCCTGATCTCCAGACAGAGGGGAGTTTAGATTGCCCTCCGCATCATGCCAGCTGACCCAAAGTAATATCATTGTGCAGTCCTGAGTTCCACCACTGAGTTCCACCACCTCTTTTCCCAGAAAAAAGCCCTGCAGACTTTGGTTATAAATCTTTGGAGGACCTGTGTTTATTGAAAGAGTGTTTATTGTGACAGGTTCAGAAGGAATGGCATCCATCATAGTACCTGAGGTCCTGCCAGCCTCCCCTAGCCATCTGTCCTTGGACAGTGTGCTCTATGCAAACCCAATATTCAGTCACAGTAATGTTTCCTGACTAATTTCATCTGGCTCCTTTTGTTGCCAGTTGATGGAATGCAACACCTGTCTCATGACAATTAAACCCATGTGCTAAATCGCCATCCACTGCATTACCTGCCTCTGCCTCTCTCTCTGTTTTGTGATGCAACAAAACCCATCAAACTGGTGGCTGGTTATGTATTACATCAATTTAACAGGCTATCTAGATGAATGAAAGCATGCCTGTTCTGATGGTGTGCCTTCTAGGCTTACTTAAGGGGATCAGGTTGGTATATGCTCATAGTTTTGTCAATTCTCCAAACCAGTTATATCAGGACCTGGATTGCTGAAGATTCTAATTTTGGATTTGTTTTTAAAAAAATAAATGCAGGTTTCTGGTCCTTACAGTTGTCAAAAATAATTTGAAAATGTAGAATCTGTTAAAAGTTTGAAAACAGGAACCTAACTATATATTACAAAGTCATCAGGTTGTATCTGGATTGCCACAAGGGCTTTCAATCAGACATGAATTGCAAGGTTCCCCACTGGGAACTCAATTCCCAGGTCACATAAAGACAGGCTGTTTATGCCCCCTGCTGTTTCCCCAGCCTAAAATGACATGGGGGGGGGGTGCTGCTGATTGCCCCACAGGAGAAACCTGTGTGCACCTTATTAGTACATATGGAGCTTCCCAATGGAGTAAATGGTTCTCTGAGGCCATTTCAGGTCAAGAAAAAGTTGTGGTGGGGAAGACATATGTTCCCTCTGTCCCTGCATATTACGGAACAGAGTTCCCAGTGGGGAACTCGCAAATCATATCTGATTAAAAGTCCTTGCAGCAACCTGGATATGACCAGAGGACTCTGTAATGTGTAGTTAGGCCCCAAGAAGCACCAGCTTACAGGAATCGAGACTTATAACTTGTATGCATTTTTCCTACTTTCATTGCTCACAGCCTCTCTCCCTCCTTCTCAGGTGCACACTTCCCTCTTGGCCTTTGCTCATGCTTGCCTGGAAAAAAACTGTAAGGCAATAAACAGGAGTTAATGCAAATTTGTGATCCTTTGCTGTTAATCGAATTGTTTTGATTTTCCTAAGAAGGAGGGTGACCTCATTGACTGAGGTTTTCATTCAAAGACATCTGCAGCGCTGGGATGGGAACACTGGTGCAAGATGAGGACATGTCAATAAGTCAAAATAGATCTTGTTCATTTCAGATGCTAACATTTGGTGACCTTAATGACAACCTTTTGGGTTCTTTGTTCAAGGTTCTTTATTCGCATTCTCCAGAGAACGAAGTCTTACAGAAACAGCTGATGTGCTGCATGTGGGATTAGCTACAGGAAGCTGGTAAAACTTATTCAAACTGCCTGTGACGCTTCAAAATGGTTAAGAGCGTGGAAAAAAGATTTACTGGGTCTTAGGTGGGACTCTCCAAGAAGAATGAAAGGGGGGGGATCTTGACCAGGCAAGCAATAGACTTTCTTGCTACCCAACACAGGACCCCCCCGCTAATAAGAAATGGTCCCAAGAACCAGGTAGAGACAGCACCGGCACTTTCAACTGTGGCATTCCAGTTGGCCAGCTACTGCCCTCCTCCCTTCTGCAAGACGACAGAGTCTCTTGATTTCAAAAGGTTTATTTAGAAAGACAGCATACAGGCTCTGGGTCCACATTCCAGAAGTTTAGACAGTCCTAGCTGATCACAGGCTTTGCTAGGAATGAGGTACCTGATGAAAGCAATTACACTCCAACCCCTTGGTTCCCATCCTCCTCCCCCCAGAGTTCCCAGTGCTGAGTGTTCGGAGATGAAGAAGCGGGAGTCTCAAGGTCGGAGTTGCAGACATAAGATAAACTTGCATTCTCTCCCACGGAAGGAGCCGTCTGGCCTTCAACCTGGAAGGAAGGAAAGGCTGACAACTAACACATTAACATGGCGTAACTATTGTTCAGCATCTAGATATGGGAAAGGAAATAGACTAGACAGGCATACTGTTTAACATAGCAAACTCTAGGCATAATGCATAAGAAAGAAACCACATTGTTCAGGTGAAGAACTCTGAAGATGAGATCCTGAATAAGACAGATCCTGACACATGCCCTGGGCGAAAAAACCAAAGTGTGGAACCAAATCCATCTAAAGGGATGGGATGGGGGGGGGGACACAACATTTCTGCCACCCAGTCTAGAGTGAATGCTGTGAGGCAGGAATAATATTGTTTTAATGCAGCTATATAGTTTATATTGCATTTCAAATTGTAAGCCATCACAGCAATAGCAGACAGGATGGATAGACTCACCGTTAATCCTCACTTTTAGTTCTTAAGAACATAAGAAGAGCCCTCCTAGATTAGACCAGTGGTCCAAGTGGCCCAGCATCCCGTCTCACACGGAAGGCTAACAACAGGGCATAGAGGCTGATGCATTCCCCTGAAGTTGCCTCCTGTCAGAGGTTTACTGCTTCCAAATTTGGAGGTTCCCTTTAGACCTGTCCTCCAGGAATCTTTTAAAGCCATCAGTGTTTATGGTAATCATGACATCCTTTAGCATGAATTCCCCATTTTAATAACTCGTTGAGTAAAGAAGTATTTCCTTTTGTCCATCCTGAATCTACATCCCATTAACTTCATTGGATGACCTCAAATTCTAGTATTTTGGGAGAAGGAAAAAGTTCTCTCTGACCACTCTCTCTACCCCATGCATAATTTAATAGACCTCTGTCTCACAATCCCCTCACAATCATCTCTTTTCTTAACTGAGAAGTCCCAGGCTCTTCAGCCTTCCCTCATAGGAAAGGTGCTCCAGCCCCCTCATCATCTTGCTTGCCCTCTTCTGTTCTTTTTCCAGCACTGCAAGGTCCTTTTTGAGATATGGTGACCAAAACTGCACATGGCATTCCAAATGAGGCTGCACCATAGATCTATACAGGGACTTTGTAATATTGGCCATTTCATTTTCAGTCCCTTTCCTAAAAATCCCCAGCATAGAATTTGCTTATTTCATTGTTGTGGCATGCTAGGTTAATGTTTTCATTGAGCTACTCACCAGGAGTAGCTCAATGGTCTCTTTCCCTCTCACTCAGCAAGTTCACATCCTATTAGCATGTACTTTAAGCTGGGACTTTTTGTTCCAATGTGCATGACCTTAACCTTGTGTGTGTGTGTGTGTGCTATGTGCCGTCAAGTCACCTCTGACCTATGGCAGCCCTATGAATGAAGGACCTCCAAAATGTCTTATCATTAACAGACTTGCTCAGATCCTGCAAACTGGAGGATGTGGCTTCTTTTATTGAGTCCATCCATCTTGTTTTAGGTCTTCCTCTTTTCCTACTGCCTTCCACTTTTCCTAGCACTATTGACTTTTCCAGAGAATCTTGTCTTCTCATAATGTGACCAAAGTACCATACCCTTAGTCTTCTAAGGAGAACTCAGGCATCATTTGATCTAGTGCCCACTTATTTGTGTTTTTGGCTGTTCATGGTATCTGCAAAACTCTCCTCCAGCTCCATATTTCAAATGAATCAATTTTCTTCCTGTCAGCTTTCTTCATTGTCCAGCGTTCACATCCATACACGGCAATGGGAAATACCATAGTTTGGATTATCTTGATCTTGGTTCCCAGAGAGACATCTTTATCTTTAAGGATCTTTTCTAGCTCCCTCTCAGCTGCTCTTCCAAGTCTCAATCTTCTTCTGATTTCTTCATCACAGTCTCCCTTTTTGTTGATGATTGAGCCAAGGAACAGAAAATCTTGAACAACTTCAGTTTCCTGATTGTCAACTTTGAAATTGTGTGATTCCTCAGTGCTCATTACTTTTGTCTTCTTGACGTCCAGTTGTAATCCTCCTTTGGCGTTTTCTCCTTTAACCTTCAACAGTAGTCATTTCAAGTCTTCTCTTCACTATTTTCTGCCAGTAACGTAGTGTCATCTGCATATCTCAAATTAAAGTTACCTACACTGAACTTCATTTGTTGCTTTGTCTCTCCCTAACTTGATGTGTGGAGATCCTCCTGAAGCTCATCACAGTAGCCCTTGATTTTCATCATCCTGAAGGTCATCCTGTGTCACCTGGAAACCTGGCCACTACATTGTTCATCCCCATTCCAGGTCATTTATGAACACGTTATCCAGCACCGGCCACAATACCAATTCTTATGAGATCTCACAGTGTACTTCCCACCATTGCAAGAACTGTCCATTTATTCTTACTCTCTGGGTCAAGCTAAATGAGATGCTGGGCACAGGTCCAAACCCATGGCCGATGCCACGATTTTACCTGGGAGCTGTAGTTTTCAAAGACAGAGCTGTGCAGGATCAATGGGGGAGTGGGAGGGATTCTCTCACAGCTCTCCACCTGGCCACCCCCTCGGCCAGTGGCTCAGCCAGCTCTGTCCCTCCCTCCCATGCTCTGGGTGGCAGCGTGGGCCATTGTGTGCTGCCTCCGCCTTCCTCCTACCATTGCTCCCTCTGGGAGTGCAGGTGTGCAACCACCCAAAACACAGGGGAAGGGTGTGAAGGCAGGAGGAAGGTGGCAGTGACACAACAGTTTGCTCCATCATCCCGAGTGCGAGAGGGAGCCAGCCAAGCAGCCAGCAGAGGAGGCTGGCCGGTGAAGGGCTGCAAAGGAATCTCTTCCCTCTCCTGTCCCCCAGAGAGCCAGCGCAGCTCTAGCTTTGAAAACTACAGTTTCCAGGTAAAATTGCATCATCGGACATGGGTTTGAACCAGGCCTGGTGTTTTGTTTCACTTGACTCTGTGGTCTTCTCCTGTTTAATCAGTTTTTAATTTACATTATAAGCTGTCTTAAGTGTAAATAAATAAGCAATAAAGTTAGGCTTGTAGCCTGATGGAACCTCACTAAGGAAGTTGCATGACCAGGCCTTACACCATGGCCTTTAGGTCTGCTGGCCTGAAACATTTGCTTTTCACACTTCTACCAGTTGATATCTTACAGCATCTAAGACTGAGGAAGAGTCCTGGTGGACTTGAAAGCTTGCACAATGTTTTGTAGTAATTTGGTTGGTCCTAATAAAATGTTTTGCTCTGACCTCGATAGCCCAGGCTAGGAGATTCTTGTCAGGACAGGTCAGTCCTGGTTAGTACTTTGATGGTAGACCACCAAGGAAGACCAATGTCACTAAACAGAGTCAGACAACAGCAAATCACCTGTTAGTCTCTTGCCTTGAAAGCTCAGAAGGGGGTCTCCATCAGTCAGCTATTACTTGATGGCACTTTCCACCACCACCAATAAAATGTACTACATGAACTTCATCCTTGTTTTCAGATTTACACACACATATGCATACACGCACACACACGCGCACGTGTATACACACAAACTGTCCATCACCTGGTGCTTTTACTGTCTCCTTTTCTTCCCCCTTTCTGTCAACCTCTCTCCTATTTCCCAAAGATGACCATTGTGCCACTGGTGTTGCCTACCTTACACAGTGCTATGAGTTGATCCCTCAGCTGAAGACCAACATGCTTAGAGAAATTAGACTCAGGCCCAAAAAACTCGGGACAGGAGTATGAATGAAAATCATTCCATGGCTTCTGTCACAGGAGTAGGAAACTCGTTCCCATTTAAGAGATTTATAACAAGCATTTTTGGGGCTACAGTACCCACCTAATGAAATGAGGAAACAAATCGACAGGGCCAGACTAGTACCCAGAAACAGCCTGCTCCAGGATAAACCTAAAGGAACTAACAACAGAACACCACTGGTTGTCACCTATAGTTCCCAGCTCAAACCCATCCAACGTATCATCAGTGATCTACAACCCATCCTGGAAAATGATGCCTCCCCCTGGGTGGAAGACCTCTATTTGCCTACAGACAGCCCCCCAACCTTAAACGACTTCTCACTTACAACCATGAATTGGCTATGTAGATGAAGATGGATATGTTATGCTATATATTATACAGTATAATGTAGAAACTAATATTATAGAAATTATTATTATAGGAGATAGAGATGTAATGTGATGTAATGGATATGAAGGGAATGGAAAACTGTTGGAAGGGGGAGGAATAATATAATGCGATGGAGATTGATATTAGATATTATGATTTGTATATGTTACCCCTGTCAGGTCCAGTATATATCTAAACTGTACTGACTCCATTTTCTAATGCTTCTAGTGTTTAAGTGCTTTCTCCCCAGGTGCACCAGTTCCCAGGCAGCATTCCCACCAGAGGAGATTGTTCCACCGTTCCACCAAGCATTGGCCTTGAAGGAGAGCAGCTTCCCAGGACTGAAAGATGTTGTTTTGAGAACTATGGGGGGAGGCTGTTCCAGATGGGTATTGTTACTCTGTATCCTATGCTTGCTCTTCATTGGTAACAATGATCATGTACCATCCTGAGTCTCCTATTCAGGACAGTGGACTATAATGGACCTTTTCTGCAATAAAGCTTCCTTTGCCAGACATTGGACTTATTCTTGCTTCTAAAGGGAATCTTGCAGAGAGTACCTTATTTAGCCACAGTCTGACATTTTGTTACCAATCATGTCTGCGTCGGGCCCAGCGGAATCCAAGGTTGTCCCGGACAGGGATCCTTTGTTTGATCCGTATGCGTCTCCCGACAATCAACCGGTGCAAACCCAAGACTCCCAGGAGCTGGGAGCAACCGGGAACGGAACCGGAGCCTCCACTTCTACCCTGCCTCTCATCGACTTCAGTACTCGAAACGAGACCGAAAGCAATCTCGGGGCAAGGCCGAAAGCAACCGCTCTCCCCTTGATCTCGGTGCCCACCCCGTCGGAGTGGGGAGCCAGACCCCGAGAAACCAGAGAGCGCCGGGCAGGTGGACTCCATCCACGAGTCTCGATGGACGGGCGCCGAAGCCTAGAAACCGTCCCGGAACTAGATAGCAGCCAACCATGGCGATATTGGAACAGGACGTTTGAGCAGATGGAGGGGGACACGTCTCGCCGAGGCGCCCTGAGTTGGGATTATTCCGAACTTGCCCCGTGGAAGGAGCCAACGGAAGTCCCTGAACCAAGTTGGGAGCAGATACGAGGTCGCACCTATGCGGTAGATACCAGCATCTCGGCCGTGACGGGTATGGCCAAGGGAATTCTAGCCGCGAGGTCGCGAATAGTTCAAGGGGACCCTCCTCCGTGGGGCCCTTTCTCCCCGGTGAGTACAGCGAATGAAGGTTCCCTGAGCGAACAACCAGGGCCAAGTCGTATACAACAATTAGAAGCTAAGCTGATGGATATGGAAAAAAGCTTGGCTCACGCCATTCATTTAATTTCCTCAATGGGGGCAGGGGAAAGACTGTCTCCCGAAGAGATGGCGATACAGATAGCTACCCTTCAAAGTGTCATCTCCTATCCGATGGAGGAAGTTCAGCAGCGGTCGTCGCCTACCGGCGGGGGGGGCACCTATCCTGGCGAATCGGGAGAACAACCCAAGGAACTTCCCCCTCAGCGGGAAACTCCACCGAGAAGGGACCACCCGGTTGTGCCATCCGGTGAGACTCCCATCGAACCTCCTATCACGGGAGGGGATGTGCCGGCAGACGAGACCCCCGTTGAGAGGCCTACGGAAGGGGAGGAAAAGCCAAGTGATACACCGGTGATACCCCCCCATACTTCCCCGAAAACGGTCCGGCCGGACCAAGCGGGAGCACCCGTGGCTCCATCAGGGGAGGGAGCCCCTGGTCAACCGCGCGAAACTGTTCCCGTCGGGCAACCTCCGGGAGATGGTCTACCAGCGCCAAAAGGCCAGCCGACGCTTCCCAGAACAACAACGCCCGGAGGGGCAAGCCCGCGCGGACTTCCACCCATTCGGCCTTCGCCGCTGCGGCCCCTTCCGCTTCGACCACAACTAACCCCGCCGCTGCAGCCGATACGTTTACCACTGGAACAACCCGTAAGACCGCCTCCGACCCAACCGATGGGACCTACACCACTGCGACCCCACCAACCCACCCCTCAGCGGCCGATTATTACTCCGCCACACCAACCTCAACCGCCAGCACCTCAACCGCTACGGCCAGCACCTCCGGCATTGCCACCAGCCCTGCCGAGAGCACCGCCACCAGCCCTGCCGAGAGCACCACCGCCAGCCCAGCCGAGGCCGGCACCCCCGGCTCAACCGGTGAGGCCACCGCCAGCACAACCGGGTCCCCTCATACCTCAAGTGCCATTGAGGCTTCCGGCGGACTTCTACCCAGCCCCGGCTCCGAGGCAAGACCTCCCAATGGGTTGGGTGAAACTGGACGCCACTTTTGACGGGGATCCCTCCAAACTGGGCTTTTTTCTAGTGCAAGTCGTGCAATTCTTCAACCGGTGGGGACACCTCTTCGGCAGCGAGGCCAGCCAAATTGAACACCTCGGCTCCCGCTTACAAGGGAAAGCAGCGGACTGGTACGTAGGACTATATAATATCGGGGCCCCAGAACTCGATACTCTCCAGGGGTTGGTGGATGCTATTAGAGCACAATATGAAGATCCCTTAGAGGAAACCAGGGCCCGAACAGAATTGCAGGCCATTAAGCAGGGCAGCATGGCAGCGAGAGACTATATCACGAAATTCCGACAATTGGCTGCCAAGTGCCCCAGGTGTGAGGAGTCCACAAAAATTATTCTGTTCAAACAAGGACTTAATCCGAGACTTTTGGACAGAGCCCTCATGCAAGACAATCCCCCTACGCTGTTAGGTTGGATTCAACTTGTTTGCGAAGTGGAAAATCGCATTTTAGAAGTCCGTTTGGTTGAGCAACAACAACAAACGGGACAAAGAAGACCATTGACCTTACAGAAGGGAGCTCGGGGAGCTGGCTACGCCACCCGTGGAGCGAGAGATGCTAGATGGCAACAAGGGCTGTGTCTGCAATGCGGACAGGCTGGTCACTTTGCAGCACAATGCCCCTACCGGCCTGTGCAAAGACCTCCGCTCCAATTACGGCGTTCAACCCTTGCTCCGTTCCCTACGCTCCAACGCCCGACTCCAGCTCCACGAGCAAACAGAGGCCGCAGCGCTTCCCAAAGGCCAGCCTCAGAAAGAGGGCTGGAAGCGGAAGAAGTTATGGAATACGATCCCGCTTCCCCATCTGCAGAAGTCAATCCAGAAAGTCCCCAGTCGGGAAACGAGATGGATCTGTTGTAAAAGGGCCCAAACGACAGATCCGCCCCAAGCCCGTCCCTGCACGGAACCGGCCACCTGGGTCCATTTTATTCATGCCAGTGACTTTAATCAACCCAGAGAGAAAAATGCACATTCGGGTGCAAGCTCTTATTGACTCGGGTTGCTCAAGAGATATCATAGCCCCAGCTCTAGTCAATGGACTAGTCTTACCAACTCGGGAATTACAAAATCCAGTAATTTTTGAACAAATGGATGGTACCAACATGAATCCGGTCACAACTGAAACCATCCCGGTGATCACAGGCATGGGACAGCATTGGGAAAAGAGGTCCTTTGTCATCAGCTCTACTGCCAAGTACCCGTTAATTCTAGGCAGCAAATGGCTATGTGATCACAATCCCTACATAGACTGGGCTCAAGGATGTATTACCTTCAATCATGCCAACTGTAAACTTCACCGTTGGAATCAAAACTGGGGCGAGGACCCTACTCAGAAAGAAAAGGCCCTCCTTACCCAAGAAGAAGTCAACCAAATACCCGAACCTTACTGGCCTTTTCTAAACGCTTTCTCGGAGGAGGAAGCGGACACGCTGCCCCCGCATCGACGAACGGACTGTGCGGTGGAAATTTTACCAGGAGCCTCACTACCCAAAGGGAGGCTCTACCCCATGAGTCTCCATGAACGTGAAGAGCTCCGGAAATTCATCGACACCAACCTCCAACGAGGGTTCATCCGCCCAGCCTCTAGTTCCCACGCCGCTCCAGTTCTCTTCGTGAAAAAGAAGGATGGGGGACTTAGACTGTGCACGGATTTCCGAGGACTAAATGCAGTGTCCACCAACAACGCCTATCCTATACCGCTCATCCGAGACCTTCTCAACGTCGTGGCCCAAGGTAAGATCTTTACGAAATTAGATCTAAAAGATGCTTACTTCCACGTTCGTATCAAGGCAGGGGATGAGTGGAAAACCGCGTTTAATACGCCCCTCGGACAATATGAATACTTAGTTATGCCTTTTGGATTGACGGGAGCCCCGTCTGTATTCATGTCCATGATAAACGAAGTTTTACATGAATTTCTATACAAAGGGGTGGTGGTGTACCTTGATGATGTTTTAATTTATTCTAACACCGAGGAAGAACATGTTCAAATGGTACAAAAGGTCCTGGCCACCTTGATGAAGAATAAATTGCCCATCAAGTTGTCCAAATGTGAATTCCATAAAACCGAACTCACTTACCTTGGGTATTGTATCTCACAAGAGGGGTTGAAAATGGATCCAGCCAAAATACAGGCGATCCAAGATTGGCAAACACCCACCACCCGCAAAGAACTGCAATCCTTCCTGGGTTTTGCCAATTTCTATAGAGACTTCATCGCAAATTTCGCCCAAATCACACTCCCCTTAACAGAATTGCTGAAAACCAAAGATAAAGGGGACCAAGCCAAAAAACCCTCTGCTAAACTACAATGGACCCCCGATTGCCAAACGGCCTTCGAATGCCTTAAAAAGCAATTTGTAACGGAACCCATCCTCTCCCACCCCAACGAACAGTCCCCCTTCATAGTACAGGTCGACGCCAGCGATACGGCGATAGGGGGGGTTTTGCTGCAGAAGGGGGAGGATGGGAATTTGCGGCCTTGTGCATTCTTGTCTAGAAAGTTCTCAGAGGCAGAAAGGAATTGGAATGTGTGGGAGAAGGAGGCCTTTGCAGTGAAAGCAGCTCTCACAAACTGGAGGCATTGGCTGGAGGGGGCGAGATACCCTTTTGAGGTCTGGACAGATCATAAAAATTTGGAGGCCCTACGAAGCCCACGCAGACTGAATGCCAAGCAATTGCGGTGGGCAGAATTCTTTTCCAAGTTTAACTTCACCCTCAATTATCTCCCGGGCAAAACTAACTTTTTGGCGGACGCCCTGTCGCGCATGCCCCAACATAAAAGCAAACGGGCGGAGACTGTCGACACGGTCTTCTCGCCTAAGCAACTTGGGGGCGTGGTGACTACTCGCAGCCGTGCTAAGCAGGCCCTCCCGGCCGACCAAGAATGGAAATCGAAACTCAAAACTGAAGTGGAGAAGGAGGGGGATAAAGCTCCGCGAAACAAACTAACCCGATCCCCACAGGGGGATTGGCTAGCTGGGAGCAAGTTTTATGTCCCGGACAGCCTTAAGCTGGATGTCTTGCAGCGCTGTCATGATGCTCCCACTGCTGGACACTATGGGTACCTGAAAACTTTACACCTAGTTCAAAGACAATTCTGGTGGCCGGGCATGCGCAAAGACATTTCCCAATACGTTAGTTCCTGCCCTGTTTGCCTCAGCGCAAAAACCAGGAAAGGGAAACCTCCGGGCCTCCTGCAACCATTAGAAACGCCGAACAGGCCCTGGGAAGTAATCTCTATGGACTTTATCACTGATCTACCTCTTTCGAAAGGACACAATTGTATTTTAGTTGTGGTAGATCTATTCTCCAAACAAGCCCATTTTATCCCCTGTACTGCTATACCCTCCGCTCGAAAACTAGCGGATCTGTTTCTAAAACACATCGTAAAATTACATTCTTTTCCGTCCAAGGTGATTTCGGATCGCGGCGGACAGTTCGTTGCCAACTTCTGGCGGGAGCTTTTGAAAATGTTGAATATTGAACAAGGTATCAGTTCAAGCCACCACCCACAAACCGACGGACAATCTGAAAAAACTAACCAAATTTTAGAACAATTTCTTCGTTGCTACATTAATTTTCAACAAGATAATTGGGTGGACCTTCTTCCCCTAGCCGAATTCTCCTATAACAACAGTATACACGCTTCAACGGGAGAGGCTCCATTCAAAATTGTGTACGGGACTCACTTCGATCCCTTCCCGTTAGACGCACCCCCTCTCCATTCCTCTAAACTGCCAGATGTATCTTCATGGTGGGGGGAGGCGGCGCAGCAATGGACTCTTATTAAGAAACACCTCGAAAAAGCCAAACTGGATTACAAAAAATACGCAGATCGCCATCGTGTGGCCGAATGGGAATTACAACCTGGAGATCATGTGTATATTTCCACAAAAAACCTAAAGCTAGCTCAAACCAGCCGCAAACTCGCTCTAAAATTCCTGGGACCTTTTCCTGTGCGCAAAATAATAAATAAGGTGACTGTTGCTGTAACTTTACCTAAAAACCTGCGCCATGTGCATGATACGTTCCACGTCAGCCTTCTAAAGAGAGCTCCCACCGACAACAAATGGCACATAAGAGCTCCACCCATTCCAACTTTGATTGACGACCAAATACACTATGAGGTACAACAAATATTGGACTCTAAGCTCAAGCGAAACCAGCTTTTTTACCTCATTCGCTGGAAAGACTTTGATTCTGGTTACGATGAATGGGTGAATTCTGCACATGTTCATGCTCCTAGATTAACCAAAGCTTTTCATACTCGCTATCCATATAAGCCAGGGGGGGATCTATTTTAAGGGGGGCAGAATGTCAGGTCCAGTATATATCTAAACTGTACTGACTCCATTTTCTAATGCTTCTAGTGTTTAAGTGCTTTCTCCCCAGGTGCACCAGTTCCCAGGCAGCATTCCCACCAGAGGAGATTGTTATGTCTAACACCGTTCCACCAAGCATTGGCCTTGAAGGAGAGCAGCTTCCCAGGACTGAAAGATGTTGTTTTGAGAACTATGGGGGGAGGCTGTTCCAGATGGGTATTGTTACTCTGTATCCTATGCTTGCTCTTCATTGGTAACAATGATCATGTACCATCCTGAGTCTCCTATTCAGGACAGTGGACTATAATGGACCTTTTCTGCAATAAAGCTTCCTTTGCCAGACATTGGACTTATTCTTGCTTCTAAAGGGAATCTTGCAGAGAGTACCTTATTTAGCCACAGTCTGACAACCCCATCCAATAAAAAAAAAATTAAAAAAACAACAACCATGAATCGGCTAGCAGAGTCACCAACACAGGTACCAGACCCTGCAACAAACCCAGATGCCAGCTCTGCCCTCATATCTACTCAGGAAATACAATTACAGGACCCAATGGCGTCAACTACACTATCTCTGGCTCTTACAGCTGCTCATCCTCCAACGTGATATATGCCCTCATGTGCCAGCAATGTCCATCTGCTCTGTACATTGGACAAACCAGCCAACCTCTGTGCAAAAGAATAAATGGACACAAATCTGACATTAAAAATGGCAACATCCAGAAACCAGTGGGAGAACACTTCAATCCAGTGGGAGAACACTTCAATCCATCAAGGACTTAAAGGTCACTGTAGTTCAACAGAAACCTTTCAAAAACAGAATCCAACGGGAAGCTGCTGAATTGGAATTCATATGTAAATTTGACTCAGTCAGGCTTGGATTGAATAGAGACTATGAATGGTTATCTCATTATCAGAAGCCAACTGATCCCAATATCAGAAGCTACTGATTGCATCTACTCCCCCCTCCCCTATCCACCTATATATCTGACCAGTTTCTTCTTACCCTCCATGCATCTGAAGAAAACTGTGATTCTCGAAAGCTTATGCTACAGTAAAGTTGGTTAGTCTTAAAGGTGCTACTGGACTCTTTTCTAATTTTGCTACTACAGACTAACACAGCTAACTCCTCTGGATCTATATTTCCAAAGAGAGGCTTGCATATGGCCACCTGGTTTTGCTTAAGAAAAAATAAACCTCAAAACAGCATCAAAAACATCAAGGGAATATCTTGACTGACATTTCACTTGTTTGTTTATGAAATGTCAGTTGCTATAAGCAAGCTAAGGGAGGCTTCTGAGACCTTTAGCAGGGCTAAGAAATGTGATTTCCCCAGGAGCTTCCAACATTTTTGTGCAGTTAAAAAACCAGCTCAATTATGAGCCCATCTTTGCTTCTCTCTGTGATAAGAGCAATATAGGGGGTGGGTAGGGGTGGGAAGCTTGCATATGACAGCAGGGAAGTAGGAGGCTGGAATGGGTGGGTGGCTTGACTCCATGGCCAATACCTTGTTCCAGCATTCTACATACTGCCAAAGACCCACTGCCTTTGGCTAGGGCCTGTACACCAGCTGACTATTGTTGGGTCTTAAGGACTGACCCCCTCCCCCCCAAAAAACATTATTTCCTTTTTTTGCAACTGAAGGGCCTTTGCAGTGTTTGTCATTTATTCCAAAATAACTATTTATTCCATGGCCTAATTTGGGGCCTGCACTCTTACTTGTTTTTTCTTGCTCACAGTTTGAAAGCATTCATAGATTGTGAGCATCTGTGTGACTAATAATTTGAATTCAGCTGAAAAAGAGTGTGTATGTGTGTTAGCTAACATATTTCTCCCCTACTAATAGTCCCCTTTCCTGTGATTTTTATAGAGGAGAAGCTAAAACAGGGTAGAAGTATTCACAACACTGCTCCTTCCCCGGCACCTACTGAGAATAAGAGTGAAATTCTTTCCTTACTTGGAATTGACTTAGTGATATCATCACAGAACTAATTCAGAGTGAGGACAGGAAGTGTTGATATAGCTAACAGCCAAATTGGATTGGCTCCAAGGCTACATGACATATGACATCATCATATTTGCATATCCCATCATATTCTACTCCCTGGAACAAGGCAACCCAGTTAAAGGAAGGGAGGAGAGCACTGGAAGAGCAGCCAAAAGGAGGTGCTAACTCCAGGAAACTGGTACAAAGAGGGAGGAGTCAGAGAACAACATGACTTCTCTACCTCCCCAGTTTTTATACAAAAAAAGTTTTCTGAAGAATATGGAATGAGGCAGGATTCAGAAAGATCTTCATAAAAATCTTGCATGTGGGCTACATATTATATGCTAGTGAGGTGACTAACGGGCTTGGAAAGGAAAGATTAAGCTACAGGAAGTTATTATTCCTGTACAGCAACTTCTAAGATTCTTTTTCTCTTTGTAAAACCAACATTTGCAGCACATAGGAAAGGTTAATAGAGGTTCGCCAGCTCCAGACTTCAGCCATAGCTGCAGGGGATATAACGTTAGTTTGAAGTGCATCTCTCACCCGTTCTTATTTTCTAAAGTTTAGAGTTTGATAACAAAACTGCCACCAGCCCAATCTTAAGTGGTGGAAGAAAACTGCATTTATGCAGCCAACACAGCTGTTATATGAGTTGAGACACCATTACGCAGCTTCAAAACTGAGGTTGACAAAATCACGACAATTTGTTCTGTCACAGTCATCATAATCTGGCCAAATTTCAGGAAGATCCTCTGTGTGTGTGTGTGTGAGTGAGAGAGAGGGGGGGGAGGGAGGGGGAAGAAGGGAGGGGGAGAGAGAGGGAGGGGAGGGAGGGGGAGAGATGGAGAGAGATATGGAGAGAGGGGGAGAGAGGGAGAAAGAGGGAGAGGGGAGAAGGAGGAAGGGAGAGGGGGAGGAGAGGGAGGGAGAGAAGGGGGAGAGAGGGGGAGAGAGGGGGGGTACAGAGGGGGAGAGGGAGAAGGGGAAAGAGAGGGAGGGGGAGATAGAGGGAGGAGGGGAGAGGGGAGAGAGAGAGAGATGGGTTATGTAATTGAGTGAATATACCATTCCAAATCAAGGGCATTCTAGGACGCCCCCCCCCCAAACCCCAATCCTCAGGATGCTAAAATATCCATGTTTGGTGCATGAGTGAATTTGTACATACTTTAACTCAACATTTCTTTAAAATCCTATAAATGTTTCCTATAAATGTTTGAGTAGGCCAAAATAATTCCAGAGCTTCATTGGTCCTCATAATCTTAAAAATTTAGTTAGCAATATATTTCGTATTATCCTTCCCCCTCTTCCTCCAATTACCACAGGATGGTGACATCTCCCTTCCTCCATTTTATTCTTACAACAGCCCTGTGCTGTAGGTTAGGCTGAGACAAAATGACTCATATATATATATGATGTGCGTGCATGCGTAGATAAAGAGAATAGGATTTGTTTTCCCTTTTTTGCTCAGGGACACCGCTACAGTGACTGTCACAGTTCCTGTGTCTGCAGAGATGAGGGGAAGGAATATCTGGCCTGAGTCCTTGGTCAGGAGACTGAAGGTAATTGCCTGCACCACCTCCACTGCTCAGGAAAGATCATCCAGGCCCCAACTGAACATACGTGCCTGCAAAGGTTCCTCTTTCACATGCTGTCCAATTGATCTCCCTCCTCCAGTGCCCTTCCCCATTCCCCTAAACACAAGCATGGGGCCTCTGTCTTCTTTGATTATGGCACCTAGTTAATGTAGACTCTCAGATGACTAAATAAAACAATTGGACAGTAGGAGTGGGACGTGGAAGGTCTGTGACTTCTAGTTGAATACCATTTAGCAGACAACAGCCCCATGCAGACCTGAAACAACTTGCAGAGTAGGACTGGAAATGTACTGATCCCTCCCTTGTTTGCAGCTTGCACATCGGAGCTAGTATTTGCACAGGTGCCTATAAAAAATGCGGTTATGGAAATGTCAGAACACAGATGCCACATTTTATCACACGTGGTGGACATGCAAGACAGCAAGAAAATATTGGATAGACGTACATTAAGAAATACAAAAGATATTAAAATTTGAGTTTGTGATGAATCCTAAAATACGTTTTTAAATGTTACAAAAATGCATAGTGAAGTATGCATCCAAGTACATGGTGATGGCGGCAAGAGTAGTATTTGCAGCAAAATGGAAGGCAGAAATATGCCCAGATCTGGTGGAATGGAAGAATAAGCTATACGAATATGTGTCAATGGTAAAATTAATATCTTATATACACAATAGGTTAATTTCTGAATTTCAAGAAAAATGGAAAATAGTTTTGATTATATAGCTGAAAATTAAGAATAATTAAGAACAATTATTATTAGATTTGAAAACAGATGCAAAGATATTTAAATAGAAGTGAAAAATTAAGAACATATGTAAGCAAGTTCTATATAGATATGATTTAATTGATAATATGATTTAAAAATTCAAAAAAATGTGTGCCTGCAGCCTCCATTTGAGCAACACAAAAATCAAGGTGTACAAAATACAGAAGTCCTATGTGTTCCCAGCCCTTTTCAGGTAAGTCTCTATGTCAAGGGCATAATCCACAGGTAAAGGTCGAGCTGGTCAGTATAACCCCCCAGTTCCCACCAAGTGGAGCCTTTGAATTTTGGCACAGGGGTAATATACTGCATTATGTTGCAGGACTGCAGAAGTGCTAAAATCCATATGTGTGTAGAAAACCTTAGAACAATCCCAAAAGCCCCCAGGAAGAAGAATCAGCCAAAAGCACCCCCTCCTTCAGTAGGAGCACAACCTTTGAAGGTCTGAAAAAGCAGATGCCTGAACCTCTAGTTTCCTTGCTGAACAGAAAAGCGCAACGGTAGCTGCAGGTCCCACTCGGAAGCATGCCATTATTTTGCATAAATGAATACAATATTAGTGCCTCTTTCATTATCTTGGAAACAGCATGGTCAAAACAGTCTTCGTATCTGATCTGGAAAGCAAGCGAGACAATGGGATAAAACAGTGAGAAATATGCAAATCCCCAAAGGCTTTGTCTGTGAAAAGAGTCAAGCTCCTGGCTTCCGTTCTTGCAGCCCATCGCAACAATGCAGCGCAGTTCTTTTAACCACCCTCTCTCCTGGATCTCCACGAAGATCTGCTGTTTATTTATCACTGAAAGAATACCTCGTTTATCCAAGGAGTTAAATACAAAAATGATACTTTGAGTTGAATTATTGTTTCCCTTTTATGACATGGTGTAACTGAAGATCACTCTAGCTGATAATAAAACTCTTTTCTTTTGTATTTGATCATGTTGCCAACGGTAAATACAGAAATTAAGGCTGCAATCCTAAAAATAATTTCTGGGGAGTAACAGGGCTTTTTTTCAGCTGTAACGCGGTGGAACGGAGTTCCAGCACCTCTTCAAAATGGTCACATGGCCAGTGGCCCCGCCCCCTGGTATCCAGACAGAGAGGAGTTTAGATTGCCCTCCACACCGCTGGCACGGAGGGCAATCTAAACTCCCCTCTGTCTGGAGATTGGGGGCGGGGCCACCGGCCATGTGACCATTTTCACTGAGGGCAATATAAACTTTAAAAAAACCCTCCCCCCTTGTTCCAGCTGACCCAAAGTGACGTCATTGTGCAGTCCTGAGTTCTACCACTGAGTTCCACCACCTCTTTTCCCAGAAAAAAAGCCCTGAGTAAGCCCCATTGAATAACACAGGACTTATTTCTGAGTAGACCTGCTTAGAATTGCTCCCTAAGATTCTTCCTCTGGTGTAATGAAGGCTTTTTTTTGACAAGGTTGAATTCAGTAAGTGAAGAGGAGAGAGGCTGAAAGATCTGGAAGGGGGTGAGAGAAAAACCAGGATGCAGCAGGAGGTTTGCCAAGTTTCCCTGGTAACTGCAGGGAGGTTGACAGGGTAAGGTGGGGGTAAGAAGGGATGGGCACTTACTGTGCAGTCATACATGTGCTTTGCATGTGCTCCTGCACTACGCGTGATGACATCACTTCCGGAAGTGACATCATCATGCAGGGCACAGGAGCATTTGTGCGTTTTGTACCTGGGCTGGTTATTTAAGAATTGGCCGAAAACATAGCATTTTGAGCTGATTCTTAAAGAAGTTCCCTTGAGCAATGCCATCACTTCTGATGTCTCCAGAAATGATCACCTTTTAAAACTGTCACGGTCTGTGGCCATCACTACATCCTCTGGCCACAGTTCTCTCTTTCCACTGGCTCCACATCATGCATAACTTTATAAACCTCAATCAGGTCCTCCCTTAGTGGTCTCTTTTTTAAACAGAAAAATCCCAGACTTTTCAGTCTTTCCTCATAGGAAAGGTGCTCCAACCCTTAATCATCTTGCTTGCTCTCTTCTATACTTTTTCCAGCTCTGCGATGTCCTTTTTTGAGATACCAGATATTACATACAAGGCCATATCATAGGGCATTATAACATTGGCTGTTTTGTTTTCCTTTCCTAATAATCCCCAGCACAAAGTTTGCCATTTTCAGTGCTGCAGCACACTGGTGTGATGTTTTAATTGAGCTATTCACAACCCAAAGGTTTCAGTCTCAGCAAGTTCAGATCCCATTATGTATGTGCTGTCAAGTTGGAACCAAGGTATGGTGATCCCCACAAGGGGTTTTCAAGACAAGTGAGAAGCCGGAGTGGTTTGCCATTGCCTTTGTTTTCAGAGTCTTCCTTGGTGGTCCCCCATCCAAGTACTAACCATGCTTAGCTTCTGAGATCTGATGAGATTGGGCTATACCATGTCATCTTTCCTCCATTGGACGCCATTAGCATGTACTTTAAAAGTTTTGTTCCTTAGACTTGCCTTCATTGAACTTCATTTGCCACATGGTTACCCACTCACCCAAATTGTAGAGTTTCTCCTGGAGCTCTTCACAGTTGGCCTTGGTTTTCACCATCCTGAATAATTTTGCATCATCTGCAAACTTGGCCACTACACTGTCCCCCCCTAGTTTCAGAACAATTATGAACAGATTAAATAGCACCGGCCACAATACCAATCCTTGTGGGATCCCCCTGATTACATCAGTTCGCCTTTTAACTGGAGATGCTGGGGATTGAGCCGGGGACCTTCTGCATGCCAAGCATATGCTCTACCACAGAGCCACGGCCCCTCCTACTTTAAAGAAAGTAGAAATGGTATGCTAAATGGGAGAGGGCATGGGATTTAGTATGAACTGCAGAAAATTCTTATTTGCATAGTGGAACAAGTAATACAAAACCCAGATGATTACAGTCATGTCCTATGTGCCATATTTCAATCCACAAGCAAATGCTGCATTGCTGCAAACGCCTCATTCATTTCAATAAAGCGTGCATTGGAGGAAAGACTTTAAAACGTTCAGACTCTTTATTTGTCAAAGTGACAGGTCATTGTAGCCTGTCAATCACATAGAAACACACACTCACAGAGTTCTCCAAGAATATAAGGCTGAAGAAAGAAAACAAAAGAAATCCCAAGTTGTGTAGCAGCCAGCAAGCTCAGACCCTGGGGCAGGCCAGGGTGTTAGTTAATCAGACCCATGACATGAGTCCATGGAGCACTAGAAAAGGCTTTTTAAAGACAAACAAACAACCACAGCAAAAGGATTTTTTTAAAAAACAAAACAATCCATAAGCATCAATGCTCTGCACACAAGTGCTCTGTCACTGCTCTCTCTGTGAACAATAGATGAATGAATCTGGTAGTTTTCCACTGCCATGTCTCTCCCCCCCCCCCAGCAATTCTATTACTGCTGCACAGAGCTGTTCAACTGATCACAGCTCCCACAAAGTACAACCCTCCCTTTCCACAAATTTCAGCAGAGGGTTTCTTTTGAATGAGGATAATTTCATACTTGTTTGGTTATGCGGAAAGAAAGCATTTTCCAACGAAAGAGACTGCTTCTTGGAACATCCGGCAGCTTACATTTTCCAGGCCATACTTACTTATGTATCTATCTAAAAGCCACCTTTCCGGGTTATGTCACATTCTGTCATGACCAAGAAACAGAACCAAGGTTGCGGATAGGTTGCTGCGGAGGTGGGAATATGCAAACAAGAAGCAAGGTTTGATTCTCCAGAGCTGGGATTACAAATTCCTGCCATAATGGTATCCCTGAGGCAGCTTCTTTACTTTTCCATGATGAGTGAATGGCAACTATTTTACTATAAAAGAAAAAAATGCTGCATTTGGGAATGCAGCATTTATCCTCTGCAGTGGGTGGCCTGGTCACCCTAAAAGGATATCACTGGCAGTAAATACTGTGTGACTGTGTGTAGGACAAGCAGAAATGCAACCCTCAAGGGCCTTTGCAGTTTAGAAGCCTTCTGTCCATATATCCCACCTCCAAGCATATTGCTGGGCATTTTGCCCTTATGTAATTCAATACCTGCCCCCCCACACACTCACAAACCACCAAAGTGCAAAGTAATAAAAGGGAATAACATTGATGACAAGCACTTATTGACATTAAAAGGGCACTGAGTATTTAGGAGTGGAGCGTTCTTCCTCTATAGATATATGAGTTTTTACTTACCAGTTTGGTACAGTAGTTAAGAGCAACAGGACTCCAATCTAGAGAACCGGGTTTGATTCCCCACTCCTCTGCTTGAAGCCAGCTGGGTGACCTTGGGTCAGTCACAGCTTCTAGGAGCTTTCTCAGCCCCACCCACCTAATAGGGTGATTGTTGTGGGGATAATAAACACACTTTGTAAACCACTTTGAGTGGGCATTAAGTTGTCCTGAAGGATGGTATATAAATTGAATGCTGTTATTGTTGTTGTTAGATGATTGTACTTTCATCAGGACAGTGCTCTTAAAGAAGATCTTTTGTTGAAATGGATCAGACTTTACAAGAAATGTGTTGGTCTCTAAGTTGCCACTGGACTGAAATCTTGCTGTTCTACTGCAGACCAACACAGCTACCTACCTGAAACTATTTACAGGAAATCATTTGAGCCCTTGAAAGATATTTTCAGTGCACTCCCAAGAATACCCTCCTAAGGCCCTTGACTTCAACAGATGTATCGAAATGTTGAGTACTGAACACTTGGTTGATACTGTTAACACTGAATAAAATCAAGTGCAAACTGAAACACAAAAGGAAATATTTGTTCACACACAAATATCAGTTCACATAGAATTCATCAGAGGAATTTATTTCAGCTGCCTATAAGGTATGTATTTTATGTAATCTGTAGATGATCTTGTGCTAAACAACATTTTGCTTTAACTCTTTGTATTTTGGTGGGTTTTGTTGTATTCATTATTGGAACTAGTCTTCTTTGTTCCCCCTCCAATCAATTCCATGCCATACTTTTAATAATACCTACAGTTTGGATTGCCCCACTCCAACAAAGAATACAAATTAGAAGTAGAAAATGTTAGGGAGGACAGGAAAAGGATTGGGAGCTCTTTAATTCAGGGAGTTTATAAAAATCAGGGCTTTTCTTCATAAAGGCCTGGCTAAAGAGAGAACATGATTGAGATATACAAAGGCCATGATCAGCCCTTTATGTCTTCATATGGAACTGAACTAGAAGCTACTGAATAAGAATCCAGCACAGACTGAAATGCAACATATTTAAGGCAATGTTTGTTCATATGTCATAGATTTTATCAGAGAGATTTACTTTGAAAGGGCACAGTGAGGAATTTATACTCCTATGTTTATGAAATCCCCAAATCAAGGGTGTCTCCTTCTATATATTCAAGGTTGATTCTACTTTTCAGACAATAGTCTGAGGTCCAGAAATTTATTTTGTCACAGTACCTGATTTCCTCATCACTGGTCAGGCATCATAATAAAAAGAATCAATACCTATTGCCTGGATTTTTACGTGAAAGAGAGATGATCTCTGTCCCTCTCATAACTTTTGAATTCAGTCATCTTTTTACCAGAAGTGAAACTGTGCAAAATTTCTATCAGATTCTGGTTCAAATTTTGTAGGGTAAGTAAACTAGGCTACCAAAATTGACTGGCCCTCTCCCAACCATCCTGCTGGCCACTCCTGTCTTAAGTGACAGACTACAAGGTATGGGAAATGCTGTATTCCATCCATAACTTTGCAGTACCAGACTAGAGATTAACAGTTGTCTCCTTAAAGATGTTGTTCTTCCCTAACAGTTCAGAAGGCAACAATGGGGTGCGGGGGTAAGTGTGATGACCTTTCAATATGCTGACAGTTTAACAAGGATTAATTTCAGCAAGAACTGCCGTCCTTTGGCAAAAAACCCGTCATGCCTTCTGCCACTCTGCAAGCCCATGAAGCTTCATGCACGCCGCAGTGCAGCTTGGGAATGCTGGCAGGCCTGTCCTAGTTCAGCACACACTGCATTTCCTCTCCCTTCAAAACTACAACCACATAACAACTGCATTGCAGCTATGCCTCTGAGTCCTCCCCATTTCAGACGTGGGGAACAGCCGGAGACATCAGGAGGTCAAACTTGATCAGTGGTCTGGCAATCACCCGAACCTCCTCACTGAGTGGGTTAGACTTCAGGTTCACACTCTGGAGAGACTCCATGGAGGCCAGCTTCTCAACCGGCACATCTGCAGCAAGAAAGAAGAGGAGGAGGCACAGAATTAGCAATCGCAAAAATGAATGCCAGCAAAACGCCAACTTGGTAGATACAGAAGAATTTCTAAAACCATCCTGCACTAAATCTCCAGCCAGGAAAAAAAAAGCAGCATCAGGTTGGATGACAGACCAGACTTCTCAAAAGCGGCCTGTATTTTCAGCAAGACTGCTCAGAACGACAGCCCAGGGACTTACGCAAGTTATAATCCCCACAGCAGCCCTGTTGCTACGAAACAATGAAATGGAAGTTCTAAACAAATGTAATCAACGGGGAATTATAATTAATAAAGCTATGCACATAGATGTATTTAGGAATAATATTCAAAATAATCCTCCCCCTTTTGTCCTGGATCCCAAGGACATCCTTAACTATGAGAACATTAAAAATATATGTAATTTAACAAATAAAACACATTGCAACGATAAAAGACAGGAACGTGGATGCATTCAGTTGTCTTGCTAAGCCACATTTAAACTCCAACTTGTCGCCACAGACACAAAGGCAGCTTGGCTGTCATGTCCCCTGGTCCCTTTCACCGCTGTTCACACAGAGCATGAGAGAAGATCCCGGCACTTCTCAGAGAGCTATCAGGGTGGATTATCATAGGAAAGCCTGTCTCAAACTCCCCACAACCACCACAGAACTTCTGATCTTTGACGGAGTGCTGGGCTGAGAGATGCTCTCTGTGCCATCTTCCTGATGGTGTCCAAAGGGGGTTAGATGGGTCCACTAATTACATTTAGCCACAGTGACTAAAAGCTCCATGTTTAGAGGCAGCAAATCTCTAAATATCTGTGCTAGGAGGCAACATCAGGAGAAGATCTTAGTCATGCTCCCATCACTGGCCCTCCACGGCAACTGGCTTGCCACTGTGTTTGGCCACATGACGTTGCACCAGAAGGACCACTCATTTGATACGTCAGAGCTCTTCTTCTGTTCCAGTTTCTTGTTCAAGGAAATGCCTGGACTATAAGGATTTCCAGATAAGTCCTCATTTCTCGCAGATGGGAATGTGTCAGAGATGGAGCTGCATTATTTTAGCAGTGGGCTACCACACCCACCACTCCAGCCCAAGACCAACAAATAAACCTTAGACTCAGTACAGAATGATCCTGCCCTTTAAGTACAGTAATGGTTTATAGTATTAAGAAGGAACCAGTACAAGTTCACCGAGAAAGGGTGGTATGGATTGACATACTCTTTATTTGTATTTTTATCCCATCCTTTTGCCAAAAGGATTCCATTCTCATTTGTATCCTCACAACAATTCTGTGATTTAGGTTAGGATATGAGAGAGTGACTGGTCCAAGGTCACCCAAGAAATCTCACTGAAGGCTGCAGATTTGACCTCGAGTCTCTCATCTTCTAGTTCCAGGTGGGTAGCTATGAAGAAGGAAGCTTTGACTCTCAAAAACAAATCCCCTGAAAATTTTACAGATCTCTAAGGTGTCACTGGACTCAAATCCTGCTGATATTTAAGTCTGACACTCTGACTATTACACAAAGTTGTTACCAGACAGAACGCTTCTAAAAGCTGAGATGATTTCTTCTCGCTAAAATATTCTTTAGCTGTATTGGTCAATACAGAAGCACAGGGGTTGGAGCCTTGGCTCAGTTGTACAGCATCTCCTTGGCCTGCAGAGGGGCCCAGGTTCAACCCCTGGCATCTCCAAATAAATGGATCAGATAGTCGGTGATGTAATATATTTCTCAGCAAGACTTAAGAGAGATGCTGCCAATCAGAAGAGACATTACTGACTTGGATAGACCAATGGTCTGCTTCAATAAAAGGCATCCACATGTGTACATGTAACAATTCCATAGGGTGTAGCCATGATAGTCTGCTGGAGCACAATAAAACAGAAGTCAGTTTGCACTAGAGATGGGCATGATCCGCATTACGATCGAACCCCCCCCCACGATAATGGCGATTGCGCGATCATGAGCTGGTGGATCATGATCGGCTACGGCCAATGATCCAGCGATCGGGAGAGGCCTGGATTGGGGTGTTCGAGCTCGGATCGGGGATCCAGACACTCAGGCGCCAGCAATCTATTCCCCTGGCAACGGAGCCAGGGGAATGCCTGAGCTGTGTTTGCCCTCCTTCTGTCGCCCTGGAAACCCGAATGGAAGCCCAGCTTTCCTTATCAGCAGGGCTTCCTTCCAACCACGGAGCAGCAAAGCAGTCACAAGTTGGGAGAAGTCACCCAGGGGAGGGAGGGGGAAGGGGGTGTTCTGAGTGCCATGGGCACTCCAATCTCATCCCTGCAAACCCTGATAGGCAGCTCTGACGGCCAAACACAGACCTCCTGTGTTGCTGAATGGGACCTAAGGCGAGGCGGCTCGTCGCAGCCTCCCCGTGCCCGCCAGGCCTGGCGGCGGCCACCACCACCCACCTTCCCACATAGCTGGGAATAGCAGCGTGGCCCGCTTTGGCCTCCACGATCCACAATCCACAGATCGGGAACGGGAGATGCTTGGTGTGGATCGTTAATTCGGGATCGTCGCTGGCGCCGATCCACGATCAGCTGGATCGTTAATTTTTTTTGGATCGTGCCCATCTCTAGTTTGCACCTTAAGAATTAACAAAGTTTATATCAGCACTAGCATCAAAGCCCATTGTGGGAAAAATACAACGGGCTGTAGAAAGGGAAGGGGAGGGAAGGTATTGCCACTTGTTCCACGCCTGATCCCTGCTGGGTAAAGGCAGGAAGTGGGTATTGCCTCCTGCTCTGCTCCAGATCCCTGTCAAGTGAAGGCGATGGACGGGCATTGCCACCTGCTCCGCTTCTGATCCCTGCCGGGTGAAGGCGGAGGCCAGGCATTGCTGCCTGCTCCACATCTGATCCTGGCCGGGTGAAGGAGGGGTGGGCATTGCTGCCAGCTGCACTCCTGATCCCAGCTGGATGAAGGCAGGGGGTGGGGGTGGAAATTGCCACCTGCTCCACTCCTGATCTTGACTAGGTGAAGGCGGTTGTGCGCATTGCCACTTGTTCTGTGACTGATCCTGGCTGGGTGAAGGCGGGGAAGGGCATTGCCTCCTGCTCTGCTCCTGATCCCTGCCAGGTGAAGGGTGGGCATTGCCACTTGCTCCGCTCCTTATCCTGGCCTGGGTTTTCCACCACAGCAGTGCCCTCTGGAGATGCACCAGGGTAGGAAGTGAGTTGTCTTGAATACGCTTGCTCTTTTATATATATATAATATAGATAAGCTTTTGTGAGTCAGACCTCACTTCTTCAGAGCAATGACTCATTAAATTTTATTCTGTAATAAATTTTGCTAGTCTTTAATTTGCCACTAGATTTCTGTTTTATTATGTGTACTCGTGTGTGGTGTGTGTATGTGAAGGGGCCAATCAGACATGTCATGCCAATGCACAATGGCAGCTGCAGGAGGGGGGAAAGTAGCTCTGGGGATACTGGGCATTTAACTCTTTCCCTGCCTACCCTTTTGATGCACAACACTGCCCCATGCTAAGCAGCTCCCATCATACCTGCACAGAAAGCTGCGGAGAGAGGAGAGCAATTTGGAACATAGAAATGGTGGCGGGGGGGGGGGGAAGGTTAATCACTCATGGTTAGAGTGTTGGACTAGGATCTGGGAGGCCCAAGTTCAAATCCCCACGATGCCATAGAAGCTCACTTAGTGACCTTGGGCCAGTCACACATTCTTACCTACTTCACAGGGTTGTTGTGCAAACAAAATGGAGGAGAATGACATTAGCCACGTTGGGTTCCCACTGAGGAGAAAGACAGGGAACAACAACAACAGTGTGCTTACATACCACTCTTCTTGAAAAATTAGGGCCCATTCAGAACAGTGAACAAATTCAGTGTTATTATTATCCACACAATTCAGCTGGGGAGCTGGGGCTGAGAGGACTGGCTTACCCAAGGCCACCTGCAGAGCTCATCGCAGTCGTGGGTGTCGACCTAACAGAGTGTTGATTGGCAGTCCAACCACTTAACCATTATGCTACAACAGCAGGCAGGTAAGTAAATATGTCTGCCCCAAAGAGTCCCTTCCAAGGCTGTTTTTCTTAAAACAAGACAAACCGGTCAAGGCTCTGTTACATGTGTTTGTGTATAACATGTATCTTGCCCCTTTTAGTGTGGGAGTGCAGTGGTACCAAGGCTATTGATCTTGTGCTATTAACTGATCTGCCGCTCTGTGAAGATTCAGCCTTCACTTAGGCAAAAGTCCTCAAGCCACATATGGGATGCCTAGTGAGATCTACAGATCTCACTATCATAACAAGCTCGCAGAAAGACATTTGCCTGGAAATCTGCTCTTACGCCTTTCCACATTGTTGCATTTACTCCCCCATAACTATGAAAGAATGAGTGACAGGCTTGCCTGAGGCCAACAAACTGCTTGGAAAAGAAAATTAAATTCCCTATAATGAAGGAAATCTGAATTACATGCAATAATGCCTCCAGGCTACACTCTACACGGTGCTAACTGGCAACCAAAACTTTCCTGCACAAAGTTAGCAAATGTGATTTCTTCCTACCGCTTCCTGGTGGCTGGGATGTGAGAGCTAAAATTCGAGGCACTTCTAGAACTTTGGGGAGAGCTTCAGAACTGGCAAGACTTTGCCAGGAACTCAACACAATGAGGCATGCCATTGTGATGAAGGGCTTTGGGAAACTTGTCTAATTGCCAACTGTGGTTGGCCAGAGGGAAGTGGGTTCCTGACACAGTGATGGACAACATACCACGCATGATGGTGGAAAAGAGGCAAGCAGCAGAGGAGCTGGGACTTCTGAACTGGCTTGGGTTAGTTTTGTTTGCTGAGTTAACCACAGTTCTCTGAATGTAGTTGAAACTAACTGCAGTTGTGATGTCTGAAAGCACCATAGGGAATACGGGCAATCCTGGTTCGTACAGTTCATGCATTAATGAAGCATTGCTTTCCCCATAGCAATCTACCTCCGTTTTGTGGCTCTTTAACACATTCAAAATATTATTGCTTTGTCATCTGTACATTCTCTCTCTCGGGCAATACTCTTTCCAAAAGCAGTGGAGGCCTATTCTACCCTCCACCCCAAACAACACCCCACAGTAGAGTCTCGCTCCATTAACACGGGATGGAATAGAATATTATTGGTGCTAGATTCTTTCAAGTGTGAGCAGGATGCTAAGGAAAATCCCTCATTCAAGTGTCTGAAAGAACCTTATGGACAAACAGAGGGCTTTTGCTGTTCTAATTGTTTCCCTTCTGAAAATACTACTAAAAAAGCCTCAATTAGACCCTGCTTAAGGGCCTTAGGTATCTTTACCTTAGGGCTATAGATCAGCATGCTGAGAAAGAAGGTTGGCACATCTGCTGTTCATTAAGAAATTATGTACTTTTAAAAAGTAATTGGCCAGATAGTGTGCGGCAAGGGCCAGCCATTCAGGACAGGTTATCCCTTCAAAGAAACTTGTATATAATGTAGATGGATCAATACTAGGCAAATACCGGAAAGAGGAAAAACAAATATATATGTTAAGCAAATAAAGAACCACCTAACAGGGAGATGCTTCACAAATGAGATGAAAAATTCGCTCTCCAGTTTGGCTGTTCTTGAACTTAGAGTTGTCACTGTTCTTTTAAATTCAAATACTAGCGCCTACCAATATAGGTATTTAAGTCAAATGATTCGACAGATACAGGCTTCATAAATAAGAGACCATCTCTTGTATTACCAGCATCCTCGGTGTAGTTTCTGAGCAGAAGCCATGCTGTTTCATCTGTGTGCTCGCTAAGCCTTTTAATTATATGGGAATTGTTCACACCACACTGTCAGGTAAGCTGAGCTTATGAAGATTGACTACATATAGCTAACTCTGAAATGTTTCACATTGGAAAGCCACAATCTTAAAATCATTACATCAGCTTATAAACAAGAGAAGAAAAGAAGCAATTAGAAGTTCTCTGGTTTGATGAGACTGCCCACCAAGCTTTCAAACTTCTTTTTTATAATCCTAAAATACAGAAATTTCCATTAAAAATTAGTCCACATTCTTGGATATCTGACTCTTTTAGGGTAAAGTGCCTTGGATCTTGTCTAGTGTCCACAGTCCATATGATGAACACCCTTGTGGATTCTGACTTCAAAGGACTTAGAAGGTGTCATTCTGTTTAGTCTTGTATCGTGAAGCTCCCTTGACTGTTTCATTCTGTGCCCCGTTCAGTTTTCTTCAGTGGAATTCCAGAATCATCATTACATTTTGGAATGTAGGATAGTGTGTACCTCAACTCATTAAGCTACCTTATCCTGAGTCAGACCAGTGTGTCTGTGAAGGTTAATATTATCTACTCTGGCAGTGACTCTCTCCATGGTCTCAGGAAGAAGGCTTTCATATTACCTATTACCTGAGCCTTTTCACTGGAGAAACTATGGATCGAACCTGAAACCTTCTGCATGCACAGCAGGCGTTCTACCACTGCGTGACAGCCCTCCCTCTTTGCTTGGTCAAAAGCAAATGCAGATCAGCTGAAAATTCTAACGGCAGCTCTTCTGGGATTTAAACAATTCTGCTAAAACAACTAATCCTGCGTTGATCTCCTGTATTAGATGATTCATGAGCCTTGCTTGGGAGGGAAAAAGCTAGAATTATCCCTATCCCTGCACTGTCTGATTAAAAAAATTCAATACAGAATTAATACACTCAGAAAAAAGCGTTCTCTAACACTGTAGTCTGACCCTACTAATTATAGTACAGTTTTCACAAGTGGTGGACTGTGGCATTAAGATGGAAAGTACCTAACAAAAAAGTCCATTATTTCCTATTAAAGAGGGTTTTTTTGATCTCCATATAATAACTGTACTAATTCCTACCCCTACAAGAAATAACAACTACCCTGAATTTCCAAAAGTTAATTACCATTGCCAAAACTCCAGGCGGTAGTAATTAGACCTTGTTAGATGCAGAAACACATTATCTTGTTAGTTATTACTACTGTTCTTGTTTGGTCAGGTAAACACGCTTAACAAGAATTAATAATAATGCAGCGATAAACACAATATGTGTATCTCTGTATAAATCTATTTCCAAAGAAAAAGGAGTGGCCAAAGAAATACTGAAAGTGGTTTATCTTCTTGCTGGATTAGGCCTGCAAACCTACAGATCTACTTTGAAGTGAATCCTATTTGGTGCAATGGGATTTACTTCTTAGTAAACTGCGATAGAGGTTGGTGGTAAGGCCACCACAACATAAAGCTGGGAGGCTTTCCACTTCAAGAGGCATGAAATTTCAAGAACATAAAATAAGAACGTAAGAAGAGCCCTGTTGGATTAGACTAACGGTCCATCTAGTCGAGCATCCTATCTCACACAGTGGCCAACCAGTCACTCTGGAGGGCCAATAATAGGGTATAGAGGCTGAGATCTTCCCCTGATATTGCATCCTGGCAGAAGTCCATGAATCTGTCTAATTCCCCTTTAAGGCAGTCTATACCTGTTGACATCACTTACATCCTCTGGCAGCGAATTCCACATTTTAACGACTCATTGTGTAAAAAAGAGAAAGAGGAAATGAAGATAGCGGGCATGAAGAACCCAACAAAAAAGTAAGGAAGATTAGGTCACCTGTCCTCACAGATTTCTACTTTAATTAACCATGTCACATATTCATGGGGTCAAAAATTGGTGACCCAACCTCACTGACAATATGGCCTAAATCACTTATGGCGGGGAGATGAAGAATCAGGGGAAGAGCACCAGATAACACAGAAGTTGCACCCAATTGTAGAACTCCTTGTTGTGATGTAATATGGATGGAGCTAGGGGTGTGCACCCCCAAAAGATTCAGGTTTTCCTGCTTTGGGTTTACTGAAGCAGGAAAAAGATTCAGAAAAACCCAAATCCCGAAGGGGCAAGCTGCTTTGGGATTTGGGTATTTAAACCACTTTGGGTATTTAAACTGCTTTGGAAAGCTTGAAGCAAGAAAAGTGCTGCGGCTGCTGCCACTCTCCTCAAAGCTTTCCGAAGCATTCTGAAATGCTTTGGAAAGCTTTGCTTTGGTATTTCTGAATCAGCTCAGCAATGCTGGGGCCGATTCAGAAATGCCAAATCATTCCAAATTGGGCCTGATTTGGGTCAAAAACCCGAATCAGAAACCTGAAGCGCACACCCGTAGATGGAGCTTCTCCCAGGGTAACCAGAGTTATATCTGCCCATGTAACTACAAACATGTTCGTCAGCAAGTTCCACCCACAATGCTGTATAGCACAATTCTGTCATAAGAGGAATGTGGTTTTCTTTCAATGTGGGCAGCAATGGGCTTCATGCTGAACCCACATTTCATCATGGTATAGTGGTTGGAGTGTCGGAACAGGATCTGGGATACCCAGGCTTGGCTCCCCACTCTTGTCACAGAAGCTGACCGGGTGACCTTGGGAAAGTGACTCTCTCTCATCCTAATCTATCTCACAGAATGATGGTGTTTGTGACAATAAAATGGAGGAGAACAGAATAATGTTGTAAGCAATTTTGGGTCTCTGCCCAGGTATAAATATTGAAAATAAATTTCCTGATATAGTCACTGGGCATTTTGCACACAACTATGGCAAGGTTCAGAATCCCACATCCTGCTTTTAGGTACCTCCAAGCTCTGCTGTTTATATTTTCCCCAAGTTCTGGATGGAGATGCCTAGCTAACTTTCCCTTCACCTTCTAACTGCTGCATCCTTCAACTGGGACAACATGTTGCCTCTGAAAAACAGCAGCGGTTTTAATGCTACAGTGAGTGAAGCTGATTGTAACTGGCTGTTGACAACCTGTCCTTTGCAAAGTTGATTGCTTGCAAATGTTCAGAGATGATCCACTGAGATTCCCTCGCAGTGGGAGCTAATGGTCTGCAGGCTGCCTGTGTAAAAAGCAATTGCTTTGGAGGTTGAATGTACCTAAACAGTGAGGCAGCTGAGAAGTTCAAGCTGAACTTTGTATTGAAACAGGGTTACAAAAGCATAGAAAGCATCTAATGCTTTTTTTGCAACACGCACCCCCCCCTCCCAACTCCATAAATGCTGCCCTATGCACTTCTCACCACTTGGAGAAATCACGAACAGATACATTCACTTCCTTGGCATGTTCACTTTTAGGCTGAATCCACACCTTTTTTCTCAGCCTTGGCTTCCTAATTGGAGCATCCACATGACATTGCCCATTTCCCAAGCTAGTAAAAGCTCTGCTCCAATGGCAACAGTCTCTCTCCAGACACATGTGATGATGATAACCCTTTGATGATTTGCAGGGCATGTGACGAAAACAGCAGTTCATGTTCTTCAACTGTACCACTTCAGAATTCAAGCTGGGGGTTGCATAATTGATTTTCTCTTTGGGAACACAGAAGACTAGCATGCCAAGTCAAAAGCTACTCAGAGAAGTGAGGCGGCATGATTGTACGCTGCCCGTATATGCTGCGGAACATTCCATTGCACAATCTCTTTTCCTGGAGTGGTATACCTCAAGAACAGTTTTACCCTAATAATGTGCTGTTCCTTTAAGCTTGCTCCATGGCACATATTCTGGAAGTCAGTGTTCGCAGCTGCATTAAGCATTTGTCATCTAAACCATCTATTAACTCCTAGAGACTGTCATGATGCAACAGATCAGTTTTCCATTTGCCATAATAAAGTACCACCAGCAACAGCCCAGGCTGCTGTATTTACAAATGGTGCAAATCTTCCTCCATAAAGCCATATGTGGAAAGCAAGTAAATAGAAATTATAAACCATGAAGTATACATATTCATCTGTTTTCCCCCAATACATTTTAATCAATTTTAAGCTTGTCAGATTTAAACTCTGATATCCTCTTTTCTCTTGGGTTAGGGGAAAAAATCTGTCTTTGATCTGCATGCTCTAATTTGCATTCATTATCTTACGCCTTGCTATTGTTTTAATGTTGCTAGAGGACTATTGTTTTCTTTCTAAAAATTATGATCAGCCTAATTCCAAAAACGGCCAATCATCCATCAAAGGTTTGTTTCACATTAAATAAATTCTATAGCATTTCCCAGAGGTAAAAAGTTGGATTCAAATCAGAAGTTAATCAGAAGTCCGTCTAGGCTTTTTCTCATTAAATAAACATTCCAGAAGCCCTGTTTAATTTTTTTGAAAATGTGTATGAAAAACTCTTAATTAGGTGATGCTTCAAGTTTCTCCTTGGTCAATAACAAAAGTATGTGTTGCTCTTGGCAGCTAACTGCTGTTCTGTGGAGACTTCTTTCTATCACAATTAGTAGCAGAGATTGCAATCACATTGAGAAAACCAGACAGACTGAAGGATACTGGCTCAGTTTAGATACCAAGCTAAACCATAGTTATGGAAGCTCAATGAAAGTTTGCCATGATGTCCAAGGTGACAAACTATGGTATGCAATCTGTTAGCCAATCAGAACCCGAAACCGTGGTTTGCAGCGGATTTGTAAACCCTAGTTTGTACTAACCATAGTGTTCCCCCCCCCCCATGTCTAAACTAACAAATCATAGTTATAGTCACTGCTCTACCACCAGGGGCTGTTGCTATGCCACTGAGATGGGAGGGAACTTACCAATCTGTAAAAACCCAAAATAAAAGCAAACAGGCCGACTGAAAAATCAGTTTCCTCACTGTACAGCTGCAGTGCAATCCTAAGTAGAGTCACGCCATTTTAAGCCCACTGAAATCAATGGGCTCAGAAAGGTGTGACTCCACTTATACTTGCAGTGATGGAAGCTCAAATTATGATGGATCCTGCCTAAGGGGGGGTGTATTTGACCTCCCCCCACCCCGAGCTATTCCTGGGGTTCTCCTGTGCTTAAGCACAGCACTTCAGGAGGGACTTTGAGCTGCAGCAAGAGGGAAGGGGTGGGGATACTCTTGCATCTGTAGAAATTTTAAATGGAATCTAAGTCATGGTTTGGATTCTAAAATATGGTTAACACAAAAGATGCTTATTGCTTATCTGAAAAGAATTACTGTAGCTTTAAAAAGAAGTCTTTCCTCTAGGTTATGCACATAAAGTGCTTTGCACTGCTCTGTGACCTGCAATATACTTGGATGGTAAGTAAAACACCTTTTAACAACAGCCAATTGTATTTTAAAACCCAACTTGTTTATAAAAAAGCAATACCTTTTTAGGATGGCACATAATGCTACAAAATGCTGCCTATTGTAATTAGTGGACTTGTTCCAAACAGCAGATTGGAGGCAGCTAGAAACAGCAGCCCTTCCAAGGGACTGATTGAAATCAAAGCACCACCTTGTAGCAAAATCTTCAGCTTGAAGTGAGAATAAACAAGAACCTTGTGGCACTCGAACAAGTTTTTATTCTAGCAAATGTGCTCATGGACCAGAGCCCAATGAGTAGGCTACAATCAGAGCTTGGTAATCTTTGAAGTGCCGTAAGGCTCCTGCAGATCTTTGCTGCAGCGAATACCTGCTGTGCCCCTGGAACTGTTGCTTTAAAAGTGAGGCTGGCTGAGAATTGCTTTAATATGCTACAAAGGAAAGTAATCAGGTTCTTTTCCATGTATCTTCTAGCTGATGGGCAGCAACTGAGTAAGATCTGGTTAAGCTTGTTTCTCTTTTGCTTGCAAGTACTTATTTATCTCCTTTATTTATACCCCAGCCTTCTCCCGAACTGTGACCCAATGTGAATTATGTTGTTCTCCTCTCCTCCACAGTATTCCTGTGAGATAGATTAGACTAAGAATGTGTGACAGTCCCATGATCACCCAGAAAGCTTCCACGGCAAAAGACGATTTGAACCTGCTGTTTCCTAGATCCTAGTCTGACACTCTAACTACTACATCACACTCTCTCTCAGCATGCCCAGAAGGGCTCTTGATGTGAATATTATAGCCTAGAGTTGCAAAGAATATCTTGGGAGAAAGGGAGACCTGGCTTTTTTATCAGAAACCCCACTGGGGAGGAAAGCAGAATATAAATTAAACAAAATATAAAACCCACACATTCATTATGGCGCTTTTCAGATGCTCAAAGGATATGGCCATATCTTACAAAACTCCTGATTTCTGTTTATGATTCTACACAACACCATGTGGCCAATGTCATGTTTATACGGCCCTTACTCAATGCCCAGTGTTTATACTACAGATCTTCCGAAGAAATTGGTCCTATGCTGCCAGGTGGGTATGCCACATGTATCGATCAGTACGTGGAGACATGAACCCTTTCAGCATGGCAGTGGCCATATGTTCTTACATGAGCAAGGGCTTTTTAGTACCATTACATGGTTAAATTGGATGCGGGACCTAGCCTGGTCAAAAGGAGGCAATTAATTCCAGGAGGAGTGCCAGCAAGAAAAAACAGAGGCAGGAATAACATCACTTTGTAGTATGGTCTGGATATGGTTGCATCTGGGATCCTTCTACAAATAGATATAGTAGTAGAACTACAGCCAGTTTGGTGTAGTGGTTAAGAGCGTGGGACTCTAATCTGGAGAGTCGGGTTTGATTCCCTACTCCTCTACTTGAAGCCAGCTGAGTGACCATGGGCTAGTCACATTTCTCTGGAGCTCTCTCAGCCCCACACACTTCACAGGGTGTTTGTTGTGGGGATGATAATAACATACTTTGTAAACTGCTCTGAGTGGGCATTAAGTTATCCTGAAGGGTGGTATATAAATCAAATGTTATTATTATTATAACTCAGTATAAACAAATAAGAGGAAAGATGTGTCAATAAATTCCTTGTAATAATTCTATGTATCACTTGAAGAGTGAATTTAATTCATTAGTCTTGGAAATGTCTAGTAATGACAGCAGAAAAGCAAAGAAATAAGACCTTGTGAATTTGCAGTCACAGAGTAAATTGGTTTTTTTTTTACAGCCAAACAGCAGTTGCCTGCATTTCAGTTAATCTTCAAGGGTAGAAATGAGCTCAAAGTAAACTGCTGATTTTTTTTTTGTAATACACCTCACAGCATGTGCCAAAGACAGCCATACAAAACTTCTTTCACCTAGCAGGGGATAAATGATAGCCCCATCAGTTTACCAACTGTGGTAAGTAGTACTAATTCCCTTTAGAGAAACGTAACTTATTTAACTTGTTCTGTTTTTACTAAGAAACAAAACAAGCACAATTCTTTGGCAAGAATCTTGCAGATCAAGTGAAGAAAAATCTCAGTTTTAAGAATGGGTCCACTCTTAAGAGGACAAGCAGAATGCTATTCTGTGGAAAGTGTTGGAAAACTCACTGGTGCCTCTGATTAAAAAGCCCTTTCTTGATATTATATGTACATTATGAAATGCACTCTCAGTATAGTTCCCAGGAAATGTGTTACCTCCCTCTGAGTTCCTAAATCTCATGTGGTCTGGAAACCATTTGAAGAGGGGCTTCTTAAATGCAAAGTTACGCTCCCTAGCAAAACTTTTATCATTTCCATATTTTCATTTCCATATTTCCATGTTCCCCCAAAGGGAGTCCCCCCCTTTGAAATTATAAACTCTATTCTTTATTTCATGCATACCCCACATTTCTACACAATGGGGACCTGGTGTTTTACAGTATTCTCCCATCTCTCCATTTTTATTCTCACAACAACCTTGTGAGGTAGGTTTGGCTGAGAGTGAGTGCCCCCAAAGTCACACAGCAAGCTTCCATGTCAGAGTGCGGATTTGAACCTGGGTCTTCCAGATCCTAGTCCAACCACTATACCACACTGGCTCTACAAGTCTAGACTCTTTAATATAAGGAAACTCCATCAGGGAATTCTTTTAGCATTTACTATCCCTGTTGTTCTCTTATAGCAACAGTGTCCAGAGACAGACTCCTGCCCACACAGGGGAATGAAAAAGAATCTTTATTGGTCTGATCATGTAAAATTATAGGGTTGGCTTGTACTAATATCCATGTATGTATAGAAGCTAGCTTGATTTGAACCTTTTAATGCCTTTACTCGAAGAATCTTTGACATTGTCTATGAGTAATTGTACCTGGTCATTAAAAATACTGTCCTGTGCTTCTGCACTGAGGATTTTCTATGTTGCTCATGCAAAACTTGAGGTATGCACGTTGACAGCAGAGCTTCCACATGAAAGTTTTCTGCACACTGTCCTGCCCTCTGACTCTCACGGCCACAATTTTTTCATGGATGTCTTTAAAAAATTGGTTTAAAAGCCTTCAGAAAGCATTTCGGGGGGGAAATGCTGGTTGTAATGTGGCTGGTGACACCCATGCAGATGGACTTTGAAAATGCACTAGATACATGCATTGTTAGTGTGTCATGTTTAGAACTGTGTGTTTTTTGGTTGTTGTGGGTTTTCCGGGCTGTACTGCCGTGGTCTTGGCCAAGACCACGGCAATACAGCCCGGAAAACCCACAACAACCATCGTTCTCCGGCCATGAAAACCTTCGACAATACATTGAACACCTCTACTGTGTGTTTTTTCTTATTCTCTATGTTTATTGTTTATGGTGTACAGTTTATAGTTTAAATAAAGAAAATTCAAATGTGCTTGAGCAGTTCTTTCCAAAAAAGTCACAGTAAAAGATTTGAGAAAGTGTATACTGAGAATGGGGAAAATCTGGAAAGAGGACCGCATGTGGATACATCACCCCCCCCCAAACAAAGCACTCCAATTTGTAAGCAAAGGTAAAGATAAACTGCAGTCTGGAAGCAACCTAAGATGGATGTCCTACACATTCCAGGGCAGTGAGTTTCTGTGCCTCCTTTAACAGCCAGAAACAGTCAAATTACTCTAGACTAGGAAGCTCATGGACATCAGTACAAGAATGCAAATGCTAAACACTTGAAATCGATGGGTATCACCATTAGAATCAACTCAACTGAGAATAGAAATATATACAGAATGGCTTTCCTTCCAATGCCTCCCACTTATAATCTGCCAGTTGTGGAAATCCCATCAGTACTTATCAAAATGGGTATTTTACAGTGAAATCCTATGCAGAGTTACTCCAGTCTAAGCCCACTGATCTCAATGGACTTGGATGGCAGTAACTCTGCACAGGATCGCATGGCCAGGCGTTTGGCCATGGGCACACGCAGTCATGTTAAGCCTGACAGCTCATGCTGAACTCAGCACAGATCAGAGTTTGGCACTTGACTGTGGATGCAACTGAGAGCCAGAAGCTGATCTGAGCAGAGCTCAGCCAGTGTCGCTGGCAGTCACATGATCAACTCAAGCCCTGGCTGGAGGAGCTGAAATTCACCCCTGGCTGATTGCTTATTCAGATGTGCCATTTCCTGTGTCCTTCTATAAAAATCCCACATTGCTTTTCTTCCTCCTGGCAACTTGGCAGAGATGTTAGTTCAGTATCTCAGAGGAATGATAACATTCATGAGATTGATGGAATGGAAATCTCAAATTCTGTTGTGGCGCAGATGGAGCCCCGTGGCGCAGAGTTGTAAGCTGCAGTGCTGCAGTCCAAGCTCCACTCACGACCTGAGTTCGATCCTGGCAGAAGCCAAGTTCAGGTAGCCGGCTCAGGGTTGACTCAGCCTGCCATCCTTCTGAGGTTGGTAAAATGAGTACCCAGTTTCCTGGGGGTAAAGTGTAGATGACTGGGGAAGGCAATGGCAAACCACCCCGTAACAAAAAGTCTGCCAAGAAAACGTCGTGATGTGACGTCCTCCCATGGGTCAGTAATGACTTGGTGCTTCCACAGGGGACTACCTTTACCTTTTTAGGTTGTTTTTTAGTTGAAGAGTACTTTAAAGATTGAATTCTTACAGTACTTACAGCTGTAAGAGCCAGTTTGGTGTAGTGGTTAAGAGCCGCAGGACTCTAATCTGGAGAGAGACAGGTTTGATTCCACACTCCTCCGCTTGAAGATAGCGGGGTGACCCTGGATCAGTCACAGCTCTCTCAGCCCCACCCACCTCACAGGGTGATTGTTGTCAGGATAATAACAACATACTTTGTAAACAGCTCTGAGCAGGCATTAAGTTGTCCTGAAGGGCAGTATATAAATGAATGTTGTTGTTGTTAGTTAGTTCTAGAAAAACTGTTGTGGCTCAGCTGAAATTTTGACAACCTCTAGTAAAATAATACCCCCTGAAGATATTGTTTTAGTTTGCAAAAGTATTATTCTTTTATGCATTTCCCAAGGCTGCACAGATCTCACACTTGGCCTGCTTTGCAAGCATAGAATCTCGTATCTGTGTGGAAGACCCAAGTCTCTGACGTGATGGGTAAGAGTGGCAGCAACTGCCCAAGGCTGCTCTTCATTGAGAGGAGGGTGGGTTTGTGGACTGTTGAGAGCCCCCACCCAACATTGGGGCCTGGGGCAGCTGCTCTGGTTCCTCATGGGCTAAGATCACCCTTGGGGGGAAGTTATGGTTGCTTTCAGCTATAACAACAAACCATGTTTTTTAAAAAAATAAAAATAAGAAAAAGCCTTGGAAGTCCTTAGGGGCCTGCTCCCATGTGCACCCTCCCCTATGGATTGGAAATGGGAGACTTCTGGTATGCAAATCAGAGTTTGTCATCACCACAAAATATTGATTTATTACATTTATAATCTACCCTCCCTGCAAATGGGTTCAGGGCAGATGACATCAATAGTAAATTTTCAATAAAATTCACATTAAAACCATAATTAGACAGTTCAGTAATAAGAGTTCTAAAACAGATCTAGGAGGCAGCTCATATTTCCAACCTCCAATTAAACATTCTATGGGGTGGGCGATGGAGGGGCAACAATGGTCCAAGCAATGGAAAAAGTCAGGGTGGGGATTACACAACCCTCACCCCAATAGGAGATGGATCAGAAGGTTCATGCCCAGCCTCATCCATATACCTGGCAGAACATCTTTGTCTTGAAAGCCTGGTGAAAAGATAATACATCTTGCTGGGCCTGGGTTTTGGCAGACAGAGAGCTCCACCAGACTGGTGCTAGGACTGAAAAGGCCATGGCTCTGGTCAAGGCCAGGCAAGCCTCCCTGTGGCCAAGGACCACTAGCAGTTTTTTGTCAGCCGATTGGAGCATCCTCCGGGGCACATATGGGGAGAGGCGGTCCTGGAGATATGCTGGTCCCAGTCTGCTAAGGGCTTTATAGGTTAAAACCAAAACCTTTCCTACAACTCAGGATTCAATACAATAGAATTTGTTGAGAAACTGTCTTCCATTTCTAAGCTGCACACGAGAGGAGGAGGGCATGCATAAGCTGAAAAACTTCCACCGAATTCCTACCCATTAAGGACCTACAGTGACACAGAAGACTGCACGACGAATTCCTTGCTGTCCAGTGAAATAGTAAGGCAACCCAAATGGCTGTTGAAATTTCATGAGATTCTTTTGCAAGAGTTCAGGGAGATCAACCAGAGGCCTTCTACCCAACACTGAAAGAGGAACAGTGAGCAGACAATATGCTTTGGCTCTTGTTTAAAGAGTGATGGAATAGTGAGAACGGAAGACCCAAGTGGTTCAGGAGACCCAAGATGGCATCTTCTAATGCTGCAAGAAGTAGTTGCTTGGGTATCTTAGTGGGAGATACAGCCCTGCATGTAAAAACACATTCTTCAAATTACACTGACACCAACAATGTAATCCTGAAACTAGAAGAACTAAAAAGAGCTCTTCACATGCAAATATTTCCTACTTCAGGAGTCTCCAATGTGATGCCTGTGGGAACCATGGCACCTGCCCACATCTTTCCTGGTGCCCATCAAGTGTTTTTAGAAAGTGAGTGGTGCCAGCAGGTGCTTTTGCCATTGGAAATTTGATCGGCTGTACAGATTGTTAAAATGTTGCTTTGGCACCACAGCACAAGAATATTCACTGTGAGGTTGAAGGTGAGCAGCAGCAGCCATTGTGTAGCTGGCTCTACCGCCTGCAGCAACCATTTTGTGGCAACCATTTTGCGGCTGCACCCACCAGACACTGTCAGAATTCTAAAGGTACCTGCGTGCTCAAAAAGGTTGGAGATCCTTGCCCTACTTGAACATTATTTTTGTGTAAGAAGAGCAGCTTATCAACTGTGTATACATTTATCACATGTGATGAGTGCATGCCTGTGCATACCTGTCTACTTTCCTTTATGTACAATGCTGTGAAAAGCCACAATTAGCCCGTAAAAGTATAATCTGTATAGGAGACTTGTTATCTGAAGTAACCATTAGCAGCAACATGCAAAATGAGACTGAAACAGCAACAAAAAAAGGATTAGGAAACATATTGATATATTGGTTGATTCATCATTTAGTATCTCTTTTGATGGGCTTTCCTTATACAAGACTTTACTTAACTGCTCTTTTTAAAAAAGATACTAGTCTTTTTATTGAATTTTCACAGCTGTCTTTTTATCTTATATTTGTGCATCAGAGTTCCATTGTATTTCTTTCTTTTTTTGCATTGATCCATGAAAGTCATAACTCTGTTGGAGGCTCTTTATGTTTAATGGACTTTGCTGAGGTGCAGGTAATGCTAACAAAGCAATAGGAGTCACAGTAAGTACAATTAAAGGGCAAATACATGCCTGTTCATTGCTATAGCGACATTTGTTAAGTTCAACAAAGCATTCTTTTTGGTTAATTTAAAACTGTATCATTGGAATGAAATTAACAAGATTGGTATCTTCATCATAGCTCACTGACAGCCACAGCTCATAGTCTGCAAGACTCAAGAAATAAATGAACAACTCCTGTTTTCTTGTTATTAAAACCTGTTCCCCCCACCAAATATTGCTTCAGTAATCCCATTGTATTCAAAAGAATAATAATGTGATCTTTTTGCTCCACATGTTGCCATAATAATCAGTTCTTGATCCAGAGGCATTAGCAGTATTAGTCTGTAATTGCAAAATAGTAAAAAGTCCAGTAGCACCTTTAACCAACTTTACTGAGGCATAAGCTTTCGAGAACCACAGCTTTCTTTGTCAGATGCATCTGATGATGAGATGCATCTGATGAAGACAGCTGTGGTTCTCGAAAGCTTATGCCTCAATAAAGTTAGTCAGTCTTAAAGGTGCTACTGGACTTCTTACATTTCCCCTTGAAAGGCCTTTTCTCCCTTTCTCAGAACTGGAAACAGAAGCGTTTAGCCATTGATCACATAACTTATATGCAATCAAACAGTTATGAATTTTTAAGAAAATGAAAAAAAAATCCTCTGAGTTTTCCCCGTTAACAGAGAGGTTTTCATCGTTTCGGCTCTTTTATTATTATCATTTATTTATTTATGTTATTTAAAAATAACGTAACAGGTGACAAACTAAAATAGTTGTGAAAGACCAGCCCCTTGACTAAAAGCCTGGGTAAAATGTTTTGGCCTGCCACCTAAACCTCAAGGGAAAGGGATTCCACAAGCTAGGTGCCACTACTGAAAATGACCTGTCTCTGGTTGCCATGTGCCTTGTCTCTGAAGGTGGGTGTTGAGAGCAGGGCTGAGATAGACCTTAACTGGTTGGCTTGACAATATGGGAGGAGGCAGTCCTTCATGCTCTGAGAATTGTTTTATGTTCAGTGGTTGTTGTACAGTATTTTAATTAGCTTTTTATACTGGTACTTTAGGGGTTTTTATACTATATGGTAATGTTTTTACTTGTAAGTTGCCTTGAGCAGAACTCTGAAGAAGTGGCATATAAATTCCCTAAACAAATAAACACTGTATTATTTATTAGCTCTGAGTTGTCACGGGGAAGTTGCTTCATTCAAACTACCCCTTCTCCTGAAATGCAAATGCTCTGGGGGTCATTCCAGCATGACTCCTCCCCAGTGTAACATCAGAATACCTGGGCCACAAGAGAAGATCACACTAGGTGGCATCTCCCCCCTCTCAGAAACAAGGACCGTCCCCCTTCCCATATGGCCAAGGACTTCTCAAGCTATCTTTAGGGCATGGGAAAGAACTGGGTTGGACTGGTTCTCATGCTGCTGTTGTACCAAGAGCTATGTGATGAACTCTGCACTCCCTGAGAAGCCCTGAGGTAGAGTGGAAGTGCTTTCAAGCTAAGGCAAAAAAGAAGCCGCATTTACATTTTAGAAAGTAGCCAAATATGCAAGAAGTGGAATCTAAGAGGAATCAACTGCATGGCAGCCAGGCCTCAGTGCCCAGTATGACAAGTGCAACTCGTGTCAGAGACTGGCCCTGTTCTTTTTGCCACAAAAAAACTATTTGAGGTTTAATATGGGGAGAAAGGAGGAAACCGAACAGTCACTATGTACAGGAAATTGTTTACTTTTTTAATGCACAGAGAATTCAATAACAGAAGTTTGCTCACAGCAGTGATGTCACTCATCTGGTTTTTCCCCCAAGGTTTTATCATTCAACTATTTTTTGGCATTTTCCCTTTTGGTACATCAATTAAGGAATTTATATAGCCTACCACATAAGTTCATCAGGAGTGAGATGGGATTTAAATGTCAGAGGCTAAACGTGTATTCTTTTTGAACACAAGGGTTAATAGGCAGTGACTCAGCTACTGAGCGGCCTGGAATGCTGTTTATAAGCATTTTTGCAAAATAGTGGCTTGGGACTGAAAGGGACTCTTAAGGTAGTCTGATTCTCCAATACTCCAAAATTAAAAGTAATCATGCTTAGCAAAATGAATCAGTGGTTCTCTTCGACGGGGTCACAAAAAACCTACAGCTTTGCTACCACACTTGGAGCAAAAGCCTATTTTTTTATTGTGTGGATTATATGGAGAGGGAAGAATCCTTTGAGAAGACTTCTTGAACTGGTCATAGAAAGCATTTGCACTACTTTTATCCCTGGTTTCTTCTGTGAATATTTCAAAGCAAACCTCCCCCCCCCATTTCTCTCTATTGGATGCAATTTGTATGCAAGCCAGCTTTTCTATTAAAGTCATAATAGAATAATTTTGGTAGGTATTTAATGTTGCATATTGTGTACTGGGTGCTTGGTATTATCCGTTTTCAAATATCCTTGTCCAGATTATATGTATTATTTTGAACAATAAACTTCGGATTTTCACTGTACTGGGATCTCCATATTCCTTCCACCTCTGTTGCTGCACTTCACCACTTTGCTACAGATCATTTAATTCTGGTATATGGGTCACCCGACATATTTAAGAGTTCCAGCTGGGCGAAATATGGGGTAAGAGGTGATGGAAAGATACCCTCCATACATTTGGGCTACTTTCATGTGGATTTGGGTTCCACATTCACACATACATGTGCCCAGAGTTCTTCTGACCACATAAGTTAACATCTTATCTGATCAGGTAACCTGTATATAGATTGGAGCTGTTGCTAGAAGTGCCTTCTTCATGTATATCGTGTGTGTGTTCTCTCCTCCCTTCTACACTGGTCTGACTTGCCACACTGATCCATGCTTTTGTTTAAGGTATCTCAGCATCTTCTGACTCCTAAATCTGATCCTTTGCTGATTCAAGAACAATTAGCTGCAACAGCTTCGCAAAGTTTGTTGTTGATAAAATAGCTTGAATACGCTCTGATCTGGATGCCACCTGTAATATAAGTAATCCAGAAGTAATGCTTAACACACCACCACCCAGTCTGTTTCTGAATCATTTTGACACAGTCATAGTGACAGATATGAAAAAATTCTAGCATCCTTGAAAGCCACTATTTGTACCCTGGATTCCTGCCCATCCTGGCTACTAAAATCTTGTAAAGACCGCATACACGAGTCCTTATATATGTATCATAAATCAGTCACTAACCCAGGGCACCTTCCTTCAGTCGCTCAAAGAAGTGGTCATCTGCCCACTACTTAAAAAAAACATCCGTAGACAAAAATGATGTAGCCAATTATTACCCAGTCTCTAATCTGCCCTTTCTGGGCAAAGTGGTTGAGAGAGCACTAGCTGATCAACTCCAGGCCTTCTTGGAAAACTCTGGTGCTTTGGACTCTAGTTGATGAGCTCTTCCCAAATGCCATGCTTCATCGTTGCTCCTCCTAGATCTATCTGCAGCCTTCGACACAGTAGATCATGCCACCCTACTGGGGTGTTTAGAGGCAAAAGTACGTATCAGGGAATGTACCTTGGACTGCTTTAAATTGTGCCTCATGGGATGAACTCAAAGGGTTGCTATTGGAGACCAGCTGTCCTCAGAGTGGGAATTATCTTGTGGGGTCCCACAAGGAGCAATCTTATCCCCCATGTTATTCAACCTCTATGTAAAGTCTTTAGGAGAATTCATTTGTATCTATGGAATTAGGTGCCATCAATGTACTGATGATACCCAGCTCTATATCTCGCTATCCAAATCCCTTGGTGATGTAGTAGAGGTACTGAGTTGCTGTTTGACAGCTGTTTTCAATTGGCTGAAAGCATATCAATTGAAACTGAACTCAGACAAGATGAGAGTGATGTTGGCTGGAAATGCAGAGATCTTCAAAGACACTGTGCTTTTGACCTTTGGTGTTCAGTTGACCCTGGCTCACTCAGTTAAGATCCTTGGGGTTATGCTAGACCCAGCACTGCTGCTAGAGAAGCAAATAAATGCAGCTGTAAAAAAAGGCCTTCTCTCAACTCAGAATAGCCTGGAAGGTGGCCTCCCACCTCAATGCAGCTGATCTGGCCACCTGGATTCATGGCACAGTAACATTGAGACTAGACTACTGTAATGCATTCTACTCTGGTACAGAATGCTGCGGCCCATTTCAGGAGCTAGGTGAAGCATGCCTATTACTCCCATTCTGCAGTCACTCCACTGGCTTCCCATCACTTACCGGGCTCAATTCAAGATCATGACTATCACACCCTTCATGGTGTTGGCCCCTCATATCTGTGCAACCGCCTCTCGCCCTATGTTCCCCCACAGCAGCTTTGTTCATCTGGGCAATTCCTTCTGCAGATCCCACTCTTCAGTTGGGCTAAATCAACAGAGACCATACATGTACGTTCACTATGGTTGCCCCCATCTTATGGAATAGCCTTCCTGAGGTCAGGAAAGCTCCCACTCTCCTGACTTTGCACAAACTATGCAAAACTGAATTATTCAGAAGAGCTTTCTACCTAGATTACAGGACTGTGTCACAAGAAATAGCTCAGTGAGATGCCTTGTTAGAGATGCGGACTAAACGTTATGTTACTGGGTACTGTCTGCTGATGTAGAAATGTGCTTCCTAGGGAGTTTTCCTGCTGCTAAATATGTTATGGAAATTAGTATGCTTTGTTTCAGATAGATTTCATCTCTGTGCTCAGCTTTACGCTTGTTTAAATTATTTTCTGCTACCATACCCTATTGTATCTGTTTCCTAGAATGTCATAACTGTTGTTCATTATTGTATTTTGCTTAGTGATTGCTCTAGCTGTTGATTATACTGTATTTTCTCTAGCACTGTGTAATCTGCCTTGGGAGAGAGGAATAATAATAAGTAGTAGTAGTAGTAGTAGTAGTAGCAGCAGCAGCAGCAGCAGCAGCAGCAGCAGTTGTTGTTTTCCCACGCTTGACTACTGTAACGTGTTCTACATCAGGTTGCCCTTGAAGACAACTTTTAAGTTTCAACTGGTACAGAATACAGCCTCCTGTTTATCTGATATTGGGCAGAACTCTCATATCCAACCTGTTTGGTGCCAACTGCACTGATTACCAGTTTGCTTCTAGGTGTAACTTTAGAGCAACGGTTTTGACCTTTAAACCCATGGCTGAGACCAGCTCAACAGTCTCTGCTGTGGTGTCTTCACTCTGTTTAGGGAAAGGGGTGAACTTGTACTGACATTGGTCCATCAAAGTCAGTACTATCTTCTCTGACCAGCAAGGACGAAAATCTTTTACATCATCACCTGCTACTTCATTCTTTTAATTGAAGATACCAGGGATTGAGCTTGGTGGTCTACCATAGATGCTCTACCACAGAGTCACAGCACCTTCCTAAAATCTGTAGGCTGAAAGAGGGAGGGAGGGAGGGGTGGTTGCTTGGTGGGTGAAATCTGAAGCTATTTCAGTGGTGGCGGCTCCTCTCCTCTGGGATTCTTTACCTGAGGTGGTAAGGAAAATATTTTTCTAAGCTTTTGAAGAGGATGTAAAACTCTCGAGACTGAAACTTAGCTGAGAGAATTTTAGTGTTATTGAGTAGTGTTTCATTGTGACTTCATGCTTCATGTCCTCATTTGTGTATATTTTACGTTACTTCTTACTGTTTTTACAACAGTGGAAAAGAGCAAGAGTCCAGTAGCACCTATAAGATTAACAAAATAATGGTAAGGTGTGAGCTTTTGTGAGCCAAAGCTCACTTCTTCAGATACCTTACCTAAGTTGTTTTTACGAAGGCCATAAACAGCAAACCCTCATCCTACCAGAAGAAAACCTAAAAATTAATTACCAAGTAGCTGAACAACAGCTTCCAAAAATTTCACTACACAGAGAGTAGTTTGTTTATCTTTGTCTCGGAGTAGCCAAGATGATTTTGCTTCTGGAGAAAGAGAGTTCTGATTAAATAATGGGGAGATAATTCAGTTCTTAATTTAGGACAATTTAGGACAATTGAAGAAACTGTGGTCTACAGAGTTAATTTTATTGCTACCACAACTGCAGAGTCTATCTGCACAGGGAATTCCACTGAATCTTCCTAGCATCACAGCTGAAGGAAGGGCATTCAGGTGCACGAGCATAAAAGCCCTTCTATAGTTTGGAACAGTTAATTCAGATAAGTAATTTGGCATTTTTGTTGGAGGAAGAATGCCGACTGAGAAGGACGAACACACTCTGTGGGCTTTAATCAGTGTGCTATCATGATATTTTAATTTATTTGCATTACTGTTTTAAATGAAGCAGAAAAAAGTATGGACGTGTTTTAAATACACGAATAAGTAGAAGCAGACAATTTTTCTTAAAGATTTAATTCCCCGCCTCTAAAATAGAATTATCATTTGTGTGTGTGTGAGAGAGACCATACCTCTACTTTGTAAAATTAAAAGTGTTATATAAATAAGCAACAAGAGTACTAAAACAAATCCAAATATGATGAAAGTGATGCTGGCCGGTAAGGATGATGCTCTGGAAATGATTCTGCTTGCTGCTTTGGGAGCAGCGAGTCTCGTGTTAGCTGACATGGAGCTTCTTGGTTCACGTCTGCTGCCAGAGAAGCAAGTTAGCATGGTAGCAAGGAGTACCTGTTTTTAATTGTCAAGTGTGGAAATTATTCTCCATTCTATGCTTGGCTGACATCATGCTGATCCATGCAGCTGTAACCTCAAAGCTGAGCTACTGTAATGCTCTCTACTTGGGGCTGCCCTTAAAGATAACTGGGAAACTAAAACTGGTGCAAAATGTGGCTACTCAGCTAGCTGATTTGAATACATGACTCCTGTTTTGGACCATCTTTGTTGGCTCCCAATCTGTTTCTGAGTCAAGTTCTAGATCCTGGTGCTTATTTTTAAGGCCCTTAGCAACCTGAGGCCTGCATACATGAAGGACCATCTCTCCCCCTCTCTCTCTCTTGGTCGACTCAGGTGAAAACCACACAGCACACCTTTAGCTTTTACTCTTTCATACCAGCTAATAACAACAGCCTCAGCTTGGTCATGGAATTTCTCTTTAGTAGTTTCTCTATTACGGAATGGCCTTCCAGAAGAAAGTCTTCCTCATTATCTGTAGGAGTTTATGTAAAACAGAGCTTCTTATGGGATGGGGGGAGGGTGGCTTTGGATTTAGGCAGGGACCTCACTGGGGCTCTCTGATGTGCACAAGTGTGTTCTGATTTTGTGAAATTTGTTTACATTGTTAGACTTCAGTGCGCTGGCTTGAGTTCCCAAGTGGAAGAAAGTGCAGGGCATACATTTTAAAGACTGACTCTGGGCTGCACTGACACCATCTCTTTATGAGCTTCACTGAAGAAGCCTCCTGAGTCCCGAGAACCAATTTGGCTCTGTGGGTCTCAATGATCTTTTTAATAGCAAAAAATTGTCCACACAAGATAAGCTCGTTTAAGCTGCTGCTGATGATGATTGCCTTCAGAATTGCACTCTCAGGACCTTGTTTGAAATTCTACACAAAAAAGGTTAACAGACTAATTAGACTGAAGCCTTGTAAACAATTCGATTTGCAACACCCAGCCTGACAACTCAACTGCATTACATGCATTAGGCATAGCTGTAAGACTCAAGCCAAAATTGTCCTGAATATCTGGGGAGTCAGATCTCTGCCCTCCTTCTGCATTGATGGCAGAGGAAGGCCCCAGGGTTTCTGGACTCTCGGAGTCTAGACAACAGCTATGACTCAGAGACTGCATTAGGATCTCCAGCAAATAGGTCAAGATGCAGGGAAGAGAAGCTGCAGAGGTCACTTCAGACAGCAGGTGGAAGATCACAGACAATCATGCTGGAATGCTCCTCTATGTCAGAAACTCTTTGCAAACAGAACAACAGCACAGCACACAAAGGGAAGGGTGTGTGTGTCAAATCTTTCTTCCTAATTTGCTAGTTTTCTATTTGCATAAAGTTTTTAGTGCAAAGGCATAGCCACGGCTGGGATCTACCATCTGCAGTGGTGTGGTCCATTCTTCCACCCCAGGGCTCCATCCGCTGATTACCTCTTCATTTTCCTGCATGTGTGAACCAGGACTGGGATAGTTAGCAAGAGTTCAACGCAGAAAGACTGAGTTTCGAGGGCAAGGCAACAGCCATCCAAAGTCACACAATACAAACACATGGAGCAGAGCCTTAGACAAAGCCACAGTGCTGGACCGTCCATTAAACCTTGTGTCACTCAGTTAGTCTGGCAGTGGTTCTCTAGGATCCATTTCCACTTCAGCTACCTGAGATCCTTTAGCTGGAGATGCCATGGACTGAATGTGGTGAAGGGAGCTTCGACTCTCGAAAGCTTGTGACTTGGTAAAATCTTGTCGGTCTAAGGTGCTACTGGATTCAAATTTTGCTCTTCTACTGCAGACCTACTTGGCTACCCAGCTTAAACTGGGACCTTCGATATGAGAAGTGTGCAACCACTCAGTTACAGGCCTTCCTTAAGAAACAGGGTTGCCAACTCTGGCTTAGGAGATTTCTGGAGATATAGGAGCAGAGCTTGGGGAGGGTGGAGTTTGGAGAAAGAAAGGAATTTAGTGGGGATGTCACAGAACACAGTTCTCCAATGTGGTGCCTGTTGAACCAGCCAACACCTTTCTTGGCACCTGTCAAGTTTTTTTAGAAAGTGGGAGGGGCTTTTGTCAAGCATAGCTTCTGATTGGCTACGCAGATTTTTTAAAACATTGCTTTGGCAGAAGCTGCTTCCATAGCACAAGGATCTTCACTGTGAGCCTGAAGGTAAGCTGCAGCAGCCATTTTGTAGCTGGCTCCATCTCTTGCAGCAGCTGTTTTGTGGCATCTTACACACCGAGAAGGTTTCCCAGCCTTGGATACCACTGGGGGCATTAATAAGCCACAGCTTGTGCAGCAGCTGCTAACTTGTATTCCAGATGGTGGTAATATCAACTGACCATCAATGGTCATTAAAGCAGGCACCTTTGGCTATCAAGCGATACAACAGGCTAGAGAGATGAATGAAACAGTACACAACGAAACAGTAGAACAGTAACAAACATTCAGTCTTTGACTTCAGCAATGACTCCTCTGTGCCACAAACTAGAAACAGAAAATGTTGTTGGCGATAAGATCTACTGCACTGTTGAACTTGATCAATGATGCAATAAATCACAAGGAGACATCTCTCTCTGAAAGAGATGAAAAATGGGTGGCGTTTTGCAAAAAATGGGAAAAGACCCCTTGAATCCACTGGTGCATACACAGCTACAGTGAAAAGTTGTTTATAAGACCAAGTGATAGTATTGTGCCCTCTTAAAATGATGTATGTATACACTGCATATTGTCATGTTCAGAATATGTTATGCTATGTTCATGTATGCTAGTACCAAAGAGACTCCATTTTAATCCTTTCAGTATTATGAGTGCTTTCTTCCCAGGTGCCAGGACGTTCCCATGCAGCTATCTCCAGAAGAGGAATGTTTTGGCTACCGCTGTTCCAGCCTCGAAGGACTTTCGCTTTCCAAGCTTCAAAGGGATTGTTTTGAGAACTCTGAGAACTATGGGGGGGAGGTTGGGCCTGCTGAGATCTGTTACTTTGTACCTTATGCTTTGCCTGTCATTGGTAACAATTCACATGTACCATCCTGAATATTGTATTCAGTCTCGTGGACTATAATGCATTCTTTCTTCAGTAAACTTTTACAAACAACGGGCTTTTGTCTGATTGCAGAAGGTAGTCTGGAGTAAGGACATTATCTAGCCACAGTTCTGACATTTTGTTACCAATCACACTTTTTCCAATGCCTAAGCTGGATCAGACGGACTCCAAAGCTGTCCCGGTCAGGGACCCTTTGTTTGACCCGTATGCCTCCCCCGGCTCTCAAGGACTGGAACCTCAAAGACCTGTACCAAGAGGCAACGGCTCTTCTGTTACTATGCTCTACACTCTCGCTCCCAGCAGTGCAGATACTCGGCCAAGAGCTACAGCCGAACCACTGTTTTCCGTACCCACCCCGACGCAGTGGGGCACGAGACCAAGGGAGACGAGGGAACGGAGAGCTAGTACGATGTTCACGCAAGCACAGGTGGACAGTCGATGAAGTTTAGAATCGATACCCGAGCATGCCAGCAGCCAACCGTGGCTCTACTGGAACAGGACGACCGAACAAACGGAGTGGGAGACGTCCCGCTGTGGCGTCCTAAGCTGGGATTATTCAGAAGTCACCCTGTGGTCGGGGCAACAGGACGTAAGTGAGCACCAGTGGGTGCAGCTTCAAAGCAGAACGATTGCAATTGACTCTGGGATATCAGCAATCACTGGTTTGGCGAAAGGGATCTTAGCTGCAAGATCTCAAGAAGAACAAGGCATGGAAGAAACCTTGCCTGGTCAACCGAGGCCACATGCTGAATATGTGCCCACCTCGCAAGCTACTGGTTATACTGAACAGGAGGAGGAGAATCCAGATAGAGTACAAGTCTTGGAGACCAGACTAGCAAGCATGGAAGAAAGTTTAGCTCACGCCGTCCACCTGCTATCCATACTCGTAGTGGGGGACAGTGGACGAGAACCGCCAGCTGGTCTACCAGACATCAGCCAAAGTTTGTCTACCTTACAAAGCCTTGTGCCCTGTCCTGAGGGCCCAATCCAGCCCTGGCCGCAACAGCCTCCGGAAACTGGAGATCCTGAGCCTGATACCGGGGAAGAACCTTGTCCAGAGGATCCTTGTCCAGAAGACCCCTGCCCAGAGGAACCAGTCGCACCAGATGACGACGGAACCGACGGAGGAGGTGGGGAACCGGAACGTCCTACGGGGCCCATGTCCCCTGTAGCGCCTCCACCCACAACCCAAGAGAGTGAGCCACCAGTCCTACCGAGGGGGGATACGCCGCGACTCATCCCGGGGACGAGTGGGATTGGAAGAGGCACCACTCCCCGGCCACTCCAAACGCCGGGGCCGAGGGGGACCCTAACGCCACATCAGCCGATCCCGGGAGGAACTCCTGTACCTCTTCAGCCTACGTCTCCTCATCCATCCCCGTTACAACCGGCACCCCAAGGTCCAATTCCAGCTCCTCTGTTACCAACGCCCAGATTGCCGGCGCCTCGAAATACGCCGCCGGTTCAGCCAACGCCTTTTCGGCCAGCTCCGCTACAACCCTTGCCCAGAGGCCCTCCGCAGCCGATTCCGGGGGGACCTCCTCCGCGACAACCTCCGTTACTACCACCGCCCGCCCCACAGCAGCCTCCATTGCAACTCGCCCCGCTAGACATTTATCCAATGCCAGTGCCAGCTCCCAGGCAAGAACTTCCCATGGGCTGGGTGAAATTGGAAGCGACCTTTGATGGAGACCCGTCTAAACTGGGATTCTTTCTCGTACAAGCGGTGCAGTTCTTTAATCGACGGGGACATCTTTTCGGGAGTGAGGCCAGCCAGATCGAACACCTTGGATCGAGACTCCAAGGCAAAGCTGCCGACTGGTATGTAGGACTTTATGATATTGGGCCCCCCGAATTAAATACTCTTCAAGGGCTGGTGGATGCACTCCGAGCCCAATATGAAGACCCTCTAGAAGAAACTAGAGCTCGGACTGAATTACAGTCGATTAGGCAAGGCAGTATGTCGGCTAGAGACTATGTTACAAAATTCCGACAACTGGCTGCTAAATGCCCAAGGTGTGAGGAATCGACCAAGATAATTTTGTTCAAGCAGGGCTTAAACCCTAGACTGTTGGATAGAGCCCTAATGCAAGATAATCCTCCCACTTTACTAGGATGGATCCAATTAACTTGTGAAGTAGAAAACCGCATGTTAGAAGTTCGTTTAGTGGAACAACAACAACATACGGGACAAAGGCGCTCCTCAGTTCTGGTCAGAGGAGGCAGAGGGACTGGATATGCTACTCGCGGAGCGAGAGATGCTAGATGGCAACAAGGGTTGTGCCTGCAGTGTGGCCAAAGTGGTCATTTTGCGGCGCAATGCCCGTACTGGCCTGTGCAAAGACCTCCGCTCCAACTAAGACGCCCAGCCCCCGCAGCCTACCCGGCGCCACAGCGCCCAACTCCAGCTCCCAGAACAGCGAGAGGTAGAGGAGCTCCCCGGAGAAACCCTCCCGAAAGAGGACTAGAGCTGGAAGAAGTCATGGAATACGATCCAACAACCCTAACCGGGGAAGAGAATCCAGAGAGTCCCACCTCGGGAAACGAAATGGATCTGTCGTAAAAGGACCCAAACGGCAGATCAAACATCAGTCAGTTCCTATTTCGAACAGACCCCAAGGGTCCATACTCTTCATACCAGTAACTTTAGTGAATCCTGACAGGAAAATGCACATCCGTGTGCAAGCGCTAATAGACTCGGGCTGCTCCAGAGACATTATTGCACCAGCCCTAGTGAATGGATTAGTACTTCCGGTGAAAGAATTGGAAACGCCTGTCATTTTTGAGCAAATGGATGGCACTAACATGAATCCAGTCACTACCGAAACCACTCCGGTCATAACCGGCATGGGACAACATTGGGAAGTAAGATCATTCGTTATTAGTGCCACTGCCAAATACCCCTTGATCCTGGGAAGCCGATGGTTGTGCGATCACAACCCCTACATCAAATGGGCAGAGGGAAGCATCACGTTCACCCATGAGGCTTGTAAAAGTCATAGTTGGAACCAAAATTGGGGCAACAACCCTACCATCACTGAGCCTGCTCTCCTCACCCAGGAAGAAATCAACCAAATACCCAAGCAATACAGAGCTTACACTCAAGCTTTCACAGAAGAAGAAGCGAACGCTTTGCCTCCTCATAGGAGGACGGACTGTGCTGTAGAAATTTTACCAGGTGCCACCCTGCCCAAGGGTCGCCTATATCCCATGAGCCCTAATGAAAGGGAAGAACTCCGCAAGTTCATCGACACCAATCTTCAAAGAGGATTTATTCGACCTGCCAACAGTCCGCATGCTGCGCCAGTACTCTTCGTCAAAAAGAAGGACGGGGGCTTAAGACTGTGCACAGACTTTCGGGGACTTAATGCTGTATCTTCCAGTAACGCCTATCCCATCCCGCTCATCAGAGATCTACTCAATGTCGTGGCTCAAGGTAAGATCTTTACGAAATTGGACTTGAAAGATGCTTATTTCCATGTTCGTATCAAAGCCGGGGACGAATGGAAAACCGCTTTTAATACGCCCCTCGGCCAGTATGAGTACTTAGTTATGCCATTTGGCCTGGCTGGGGCCCCCTCGGTTTTCATGTCCATGATCAATGAAGTACTACATGAATTTCTATACAAAGGCGTAGTGGTGTACCTAGATGATGTGTTAATCTATTCGGAAACCGAAGAGGAACACGTGGAACTCGTGAAAAAAGTCTTAACCACCCTAATGTGTAACAAACTGCCCATCAAGCTGTCTAAATGTGAGTTCCACAAAACAGAACTCACTTACTTAGGCTACTGCATCTCTCAAGTTGGCTTGAAAATGGACCCAGGCAAAATACAAGCAGTACAAAATTGGCAAACCCCCGCTACCCGCAAAGAACTGCAATCCTTTTTGGGCTTTGCCAACTTTTATAGAGAATTCATTGCAAACTTTGCTCAAATTACACTCCCTCTAACTGAACTGTTAAAAACCAAAGACAAGGGAGACCAAGCCAAAAAACCAAGTGCAAAATTGCCTTGGACACGAGAATGCCAAACAGCATTCGACCACCTTAAAACACAGTTTGTTTCAGAACCCGTTCTACAACACCCCGATGACAACCGCCCCTTTGTAGTACAGGTCGACGCCAGCGACACCGCAATTGGAGGCGTACTATTGCAGCGGGGGGAGGACGGGAAGCTCAAGCCCTGTGCCTTCCTTTCCAGAAAGTTTTCTGAAGCGGAAAGGAACTGGAATGTTTGGGGAAAGGAGGCTTTTGCTGTAAAAGCAGCTCTCACTACCTGGAGACATTGGTTAGAAGGAGCCTGTCATCCTTTCGAAGTTTGGACGGACCATAAGAATTTAGAGGCCCTACGCAGCCCCCGCAGACTAAATGCTAAGCAACTGCGGTGGGTGGAATACTTTTCCAAATTCAATTTCACGTTAAACTTTCTACCGGGCAAAACTAACTTTCTGGCCGACGCTCTATCATGCATGCCCCAACACAAAAGCAAAAGGGAGGAGACAATTGACACCGTCTTTTCGCCTACGCAATTAGGGGGTGTGGTAACCACACGCAGCCGCACAACCCAACCCCCTCAACCCGATCAGGGGTGGAGACAAAAACTGAAAGCTGAAGTGGAAAAAGGGGGGGGGACGTGTCCAAAGACAAACTGCAACAATCCAATCAAGGGGAATGGCTTTGGGGAGACCGCTTCTATGTACCCAAAAGTTTAAGAAAAGAAGTTTTACAACGCTGTCACGATGCCCCAACGGCAGGGCACTATGGGTACTTAAAGACGCTTCATTTAGTGCAACGTCAATTTTGGTGGCCGGGCATGCGCAAAGACATTTCCCAATATGTAGCGTCTTGCCCCATTTGTCTCAGTGCCAAATCCCGCAAAGGCAAACCACCGGGACTACTGCAGCCTTTAGAAACGCCAAGCAGGCCGTGGGAAATATCATCTATGGACTTCATTACTGATTTACCTCCCTCCAAGGGGCACAACTGTATTTTAGTCGTAGTGGATTTGTTCTCCAAGCAAGCTCATTTTATACCTTGCACCACTATACCTTCTGCTAGAAAACTAGCTGATATCTTTCTAAAGCACATTGTAAAAATACATTCTTTTCCATCAAAGGTGATTTCGGATCGTGGCGGACAATTCGTTGCCAACTTCTGGCGGGAGCTTTTACATATGCTGGGTATTGAACAAGGTTTAAGTTCAAGCCATCATCTGCAAACCGACGGACAGTCAGAAAAAACTAATCAAATACTAGAACAATTCCTCCGCTGTTATATTAATTTCCAGCAAGACAACTGGGTCGATTTACTCCTACTGGCAGAATTCTCCTACAATAACAGTGTGCATGCCTCCACAGGGGAGACTCCTTTCAAAGTCGTCTATGGCTTTCACTTCAAACCCTTCCCGTTTGATGCGCTCCCTCCTCCAACTACAGCATCCCAAGACGTCACAGAATGGTGGGGGGAAGCGGCTCAACAATGGACTCAAATTAAAAAACACCTTGACAAAGCCAAACAGGATTACAAAAAATACGCCGACCGCCACCGTGCGGCTGAATGGGATTTACAACCTGGTGATCTTGTCTATCTTTCCACAAAGAATCTGAAAGTAGCCCAAACCAGCCGCAAATTAGCTCTAAAATTTTTAGGACCTTTTTCTATTCGTAAAGTAATCAACAAAGTGACTGTTGCCCTAGATTTGCCAAAAAATCTTCGCTACGTTCATGATACTTTCCATGTCAGCTTGCTGAAACGAGCTCCTCCAGCAAACCAATGGCACACCCGTGCCCCTCCTATTCCAACTTTAATTGATGATCAGACCCATTACGAAGTGCAGCAAATTTTGGACTCTAAAATAAAATGAAACCAGCTCTTTTACCTCATCCGATGGAAGGACTTTGACTCTGGGTTTGATGAGTGGGTGAACTCTGTCCATGTACATGCTCCTAGGCTTGTCAGAGCATTCCATAAGCGTTATCCCCATAGACCTGGGGGAGGGGCATCTTAGAGGGGGCAGAATGTCATGTTCAGAATATGTTATGCTATGTTCATTTATGCTAGTACCAAAGAGACTCCATTTATTCCTTTCAGTATTATGAGTGCTTTCTTCCCAGGTGCCAGGACGTTCCCATGCAGCTATCTCCAGAAGAGGAATGTTTTGGCTACCGCTGTTCCAGCCTCGAAGGACTTTTGCTTTCCAAGCTTCAAAGGGATTGTTTTGAGAACTCTGAGAACTATGGGGGGGAGGTTGGGCCTGCTGAGATCTGTTACTTTGTACCTTATGCTTTGCCTGTCAATGGTAACAATTCACATGTACCATCCTGAATATTATATTCAGTCTCGTGGACTATAATGCATTCTTTCTTCAGTAAACTTTTACAAACAACGGGCTTTTGTCTGATTGCAGAAGGTAGTCTGGAGTAAGGACATTATCTAGCCACAGTTCTGACACATATCATGCATTATACAAACATATTTATATATACATACATACACACACTTCACCCTACTCTTCTTACTTGCCCATAAAACTCTGTTTCATATACAAATTTCGCAGGAAAACCACTTGCACTGGAAAGGACTGAATTTCTGCATTGTTTTTTAATAAATAGGTTTTAAAAACACAGTCTTTCATTGAAATCATTAATAGTTAATACAAGAGCATGAGTTAGGAATAAGGTTGCTAGGTGTCTAGTTTCCACCCGGACAGTCTGGGTTTTTTTGGACTGTCAGGGGGAAACCCAGTTAAAATATTGGACATATAAATGTCTGGTATTTTTGTGCGTGGGGGAGGAGCAGCTGGCCACAGCTGGTGTGCACAAGCTGGCAGCAGCACCAGTAGGCCTTAATGCCCTGTCTCTGCCTCCTCCCCCATCTTGCTGCTTCTAGGCAGCTCTGCTGCTCGCTCACCTGCCTGGCTCACCTGCCCTACCTCCTGTGTGTTGCCACCAGGGGGGTGGCCAGTCACCCCACCTGGCCTCCTGTGTGCTGTTGCTGGAGTGGCCCGCCCGCCCACCCACTTGCAACCTGCCACCTTGCCCCACGAATGAGCCAGCGAGGCTGCTACTGCAGTGGTGGTGGCCCTCTGGTGCTTAGCAGGCAGATGTAAGCCAGGAGGGTGAGTGCAAGGGAGCACACCACAGTCAGGAGTCAGGACCTCCCGAAGCAGAGCCCTCTGAAAAAGCTGCCCCAGCTGTGGGGTGGCACAATGACATCACTTCCAGTAGTGACATCATCATTCTGGGTTGGGAGTGCGCAGTGGGCTCTACTATGGTGAGTACTGGGTGCCCAACTCGTCCAGTATTTTTTAGGAAGCCATCTAGCAACTCTAGTTGCAATTCTTTGGTTTTTTATTTTTTTACCTTTAGGGAAGAAAAATTAAACAGAGCAATCAAATCTCCCTATGCTTAAAATAATCAACAGAGTATTACTTCTGAATACAAAATTCTCCATCATAAACCTCATTACGATAAAGCTGACAATCACATCACTTTAAAAGATGATTCACAATGTTTGAAAACATGAACAAGTAACTGATGTACACTCAGATTTAGTTTTCGCCTCAAAACTATTTATAATGCGCAGTTGTGAAACACTGGATGTCACTTATGGCAAATAATGAAAGCAGAAAAAATTTTAAATGTTTTTTTTTTGCAGAGCAATCATATTTTGCTACAATTTATCATCCCAGGCATGATTGCAATTTATTCTGTGTGAAAGGGGAGGAAGAAAAAAGCATGCGAGCCCAAGGGATTTGGGCTCATTCATTTCATGTACAAATTGCGATGGATTTGCAAAAGCTGAATCCCACCTAAATATCTAATCCTCTCCCAAATAAAAGTAAGATACAAAACCTCCATACTATTATACAGTTAGGAAGCAATATGGCCATATTGTTTGATGCTTTAAAACAGCGATCAAAGGACTTCTTTTTAGAGAAATGACACTTCAGTACCTGTGTAAAAACTGACAAGTTAGCAATTTGCACTCTGAATGTTCAAGTAATCAAAAGGTTGAAGAACCACCACCTCCCACCCTCGTTCTTCCTTCCAAACTGCAGTCTGCAAAGATGGCAGAATGGCCACTCCTGTGTTAATAGAGGTAGCCCAGAAAATAGTAGACTTGATCCCTGCTTGGGGCAGCTGCATGTAAGCAATGGAGACTATTGGAACTTCCCAGTTTCTGCATAGTAACTTGCCTCTAGATAGCAGGGGAGTGGTCAGCATAGAGACAGGGGGAGACTGACACAAAGACACACAGAAAGATGTTATCTTTTTGGAGGCAGCTAACAAGATGACGGAGATGAACAGAGCCTGAACAACCAATCTGGAAACTCTAGGATTAGTCTTCCCTCCTCTTTTACCATTTAATGTGGTGAGTGTGTGCATTACATTTTTAGACTGAGGAGTGAAGGGCAGCATTTGTTGCCGATTTTATTTCCTTTGCAACAGATGTTGTTAGTCAGTTGGCTGATTCCGCACACGTTGGGTAATGCACTTTCAATGCACATTATCAATCATTTGAGGTGGATTTTTGTTCTGCACACCAAAAAATCTGTTCCAAATGATCTATAAAGAGGATTGGAAGTGCATTATCCAACGTGTGCAGAATCACTTTGCTCAGCTTTATGGTTTTGTGATTTTTGTCCCCAATGACTGTTTATTCAAGTAAAGTTATTTTTTTCTTTGTCTGAAATTGGTCTTATTTGGTTTTTGCACCTTCATATAGAGCTTAACTCAGCTCACACTTACCAAAATATGAAGATAAGATAGGGAAATGCATGCCTGAGTGAACAGCACTAACAAGGTTTTTCCTATTTTCCTGGTGGTTTGGACTAAGAGAAGGATTCTCTTAAGAGACAGAAACAGAGGGTTTGGGATCCAGGTTACTAAGCAAACGTCTCTGACTCACGATCTGGTGGTGCCACCTGAGAAAATGCCACATCCCTGTGCTAGAAACTGGTGCCTGTGAAGCCATTTTACCATATTTTTCTCTTTGCTGTTGCTTATAACCAAAAAAAAACAGAGACAGAGTCAGTGCTTTTTTTCTGGGAACAGAGGTGGTGGAACTCAGTGGGTTGCCCTCAGAGAAAATGGTCACATGGCTGGTGGCCCCGCCCCCGATCTCCAGACAGAGGGGAGTTGAGATTGCCATGTGGCGCAGAGGGCAATCTCAACTCCCCTCTGTCTGGAGATCGGGGGCGGGGCCACCAGCCACGTGACCATTTTCAAGAGGTTCCGGGACTCCGTTCCACCGCGTTCCTGCTGAAAAAAAGCCTTGGACAGAGTAATGAAAGAAATGAAATGATTATTTAGAAGCTACTCATATCTATCTTAAAGGAACGAAGGAGGAATAAAATCTGTGAAACAGCAGCTAGCAAGAAAGGATTGGAAAACTCATAACCCCTGATCACAAAAAACAACAGGTGGACAATCTAAAGATCTAAAGTGAGGTTCAATTTCCTAAATTATCAGAATAGAAAAGAGTCCAGTAGCACTACTACAGACTAACACGGCTAACTCCTCTGGATCTAAATTATCAGCTGAAGATAATAAAAAATGTCATGGGCTAACAAGAGCGTGCTGCCCGGGAACATGCCATGCCACCTGGGAGTGCGCCTCAGGAGGCACATTTCTCCCCTGCTGGCTGAGTAAGGGGGGGCAAGGGATGGAGGATGGGAGCGCGGGAACCCTCACCCACAGCAGGGGTCTGGCAACTCTAGACTGATGTGTGGTTGAAGTGTGGCTAACACAAGGTTAAAGTGAGGTTGAAGTGTAGGTAATGTGTAGCTGGAGTAGCTAAAGTTGAAGCACCCATTGAGAAGTAGAAACATGTATTGATAAAAATCCAGTAAATACTACTACAAAAACAAACATCTTATATCCCCTCTCAGGTTATTTATTTAAAATATTAGAATAAATACAGTCTAACTATTTTACCCTTATCAATTGTAAGTGACTTCAGATTTAATAAGGATAATACCACAGGGGATTTTCACACTGGGAAGCGCATCATTTCTTCAGATATACTGAGTTCGTATTTGAAATCCTAAATTTGTTAGGATTAAAATAACTGAAACTATATGAAATCTTGTTAAGGTTTTTTTTTTACTCCTTTCACAATGATCACATATTTCATAATTTGGTACTGAAAAAAATTATCCATTTGGAGCAGTCTGGCCAAGGGAGATGTGGAGCAATTATATAGAATGGAAAAGATTATCTTTCTATTAAGAGAATTTCATACTCCTCCTTCCTAAGAGGAGATCAATATAAGGTATTATATAAATGGTGCATGACTCCCCAAAACCAAATAGAATACTCAGAGTTAATTCAGCTGTTTTCTGAGCCCAATTCAAAGCCCTGTTTTTAATTTTTAAAGCTTAGGATACCGCAAGGACCAACTTCTGCAGTATGAGCTTACCTGCACATTCAGATCCTCTTCTGTAGCCTTGCGGGAAACAACTTGGCATGAGATTTTTTCGTTCGAGGAACCCAAACTGTAGTATACCTTCCATTGCTCCTCGCGTTTATGGAGCAAGCAAAGGCGGAACCCTTTCAGAGAGATTTTGGGATATTCTGATTGCTGTATAATTTCTTAGTTATATACTGCTGTTTTTCTTACATTGCTTCTTTTTATAGGGTCCTCAGTTTTTGCATTTTATTGGCTGTGTTTAGTTTTGTTTTCAGCTTTATTTTGTAGTTTCTATGAATACTGATAGTTTCCTTGTGGATTTAAGGCACCAAAAAACAAGATGCAAATATAAATGCACTGAAACAAGAAAACCACCATCATAATACCCTTAATTTATTTCCATTAGGAAGCAAGACAGCACCAGGTTTATAACAGCTGCACTAAAGACTGCGACTCTGTTTACTTCCAAGTGATCCCCAACAAAACCAGTGGTTCTGATCTAAAAGATGTTTCAGAGCAAGCTCGCAATTTAAAACACTTCTGTTTGCAATTATTCAGTGAAATTTTCAAAGAGACAAAAGTTGTTTGCACTCATGTTGACCCCAAAGCAAATCCTCCAAATCAAAAACACAATCCACGTAACACTTATCAGGGGTCATTTCGTAGAAAAAGAGCAGGAGGAACTCATTAGCATAACTCAACAGCATATGCCACACCCCTTGACAGCGCCGGAAGTGTGTCATTAGCATAACTGATTTGCATATGCCACGACCCCTGACATCACCTATCCTGGCTTTTTTGGACCCAATCCTGGCCATACAGGGCCGAAATTGGGCCGAAAATGGCAAAAAGGGGCTGAAAATGGCCGAAATGTACCCAAAATGGTCAGGATTGGGCTGCTGTTGAGTGGGAGAGTGATCCAACATCCGTCAGAGGCCCAATCCGGGCCGTTTCGGCCCCAATCCAGGCTGAAACGGGCCCCAAATGGCCGAGTCAGGTGGGCGGGGCCAGCTGACATGTGACCTCTTTGGGGAACTGCGTTCCTGCGCATTCCCCCTCAAAATGAGCCCTGCTTTTTATTACAAGCAAGCAAAATGACACAAAAATAGCCTCAGATTTCGGCTCCCCCCACCCTTTTTAATTTTCGGTGAACTCATCAAAAGCTTGCATACTGTTTTGTGCCATTTTGGTTGGTCCTAATAGAAGATATCATGTGGCCTGCATGTTCTTGGTTTTGGATTTTCAACGGTGGTGTGGGTGGCTGTGGGGAAGGGAGATTGTTCCCTACCTGCCTACAGGGTTTTTCTTACATTTGCCTTTAGTGCAACCACAGCCTGAAAGCATAATCCAAAAACAAAAGAAATAATATTTTCATTAAGACCAACCAAAATGACACAGACATCTCAAGCCCTACAGATATTCAAAATAACAAAAAGGAGGGAGGGGAAAAAAACACATTTTCCAGACACAGTGTTGAGTCCTGTTTGTCTGCATCCTGTCGGGTGTCTTGCAGGATGCTCAGATAACATCAAAGGAAACAGTGTGTGGCTATCTAGTATCAGACCACACCCCTAGCACGGGCAGAAGAAATAAAAAATGGAAGCCTCCCACTGAAAACCCAAAATTCAGCAGTTGGACAACTCTGAAAGGAGATATTGTACCAGTTTCTTCAAAATGTGAGCAATTCTCAAGCATATTTGGAAGCATGAGAAATGTGAAAAAAATTCTTTTTAAAATAAATATTCCTAAGGATCTGTGTAAACGTTAACGAGTGGAAACCGGATCTCCATTTTTTTCAATGACATTCCACTTGTTTCAGTAGCATTACACTTATAGCTAATATGAATGGAAATGATCGGGACAGGCCCCACTCCTTCACAATGTAAGGAACACTCTAGACAACAGCAAAAACAAAGGAAGAGCCAAACAGAGCAGAACTAGACCGTTATTTGATGAGGAAGTGAAGAACTACTTTCCTCAGGCCTGACTAGTTTCCTGGAATAATTAACTGCTATCTTTGGGGACATTCTCCCAGTGCCCACTTAATTGCTGCTGTTTGAAAACAGTTTGGCAATACTTTCAGACTTCATATAATTGGCCCAAACGATCTGCTCATAAGAGCAGCTGCTGTGCTCTGGTTTTGTGCCATCTGATACCACTTGATTTGCAATAAATATGCAACAGCTGGCTAGGAATCATGGAAAAAAATATGAGACTACCCAGAGACAACCAATCATATCAATGGAAGACCACAAAGTCTCCTAATAAGGTTCCTTATTTACTAAAAGGACATTCAACTGAGTACTGAGTTAATACCATAAAGCAAGCTGTCATACGTTTTCACACTGCCTAACCCAGCCTCAAAGCCATATATTGTTGTCTGCCATTTCCAGCTGCTGTCTGTTGCCTTCCATTTTACAGTTCCAGGCAGGCAGCAAAAACAGGTGGTCATTTATCCCTAGGGGGCTACTAGGCATAGATGTGGGTTGCATTTAGTTTGGTGAGCTACAAGTACATGCTAGCATTAAAGCGACTGTGGACTCAGTCAGGTTTCCTTCTGCTTCACTGGATATTTACTGTGTGTCTCAACATTTTCACTTCATCAGTTTGTGACGAATGCGCAGCCCAGGTCTCTGAATCTTAAGGGCTTGCAAGTGCTATTCTAAATAGAATTTCTTCCTTCTCCATTTGAAGTCAATGGGTATAACTCTTTTCAGCATTGCATTGCAAGACTGTCATAAAGTCAGAGAATGTCATTAAGAAATTATGCCACAGCAGAAGCTAATCCAATCACATCTGGATGCCAACATGGCATCTATATCAAGCAACCTTCTCAATGATCATTATCTTGATATAAGACTGAATTTGCTTGGCTTTTGGATCCTCTAGAATGAGAGAGGGAACATACAGAATTGTGAAAGAGTTTCTGTCTCCTACTCCTCCAAGACAGGAAAAAATATACTTCACTAAATAGAGATGCTCAATAAAGATGTTATTTTTGAGGGAAACGGGCTGGAGTATTATTTTATTAATAAAAATGAAATGAACTAAACCTCTGACATTTACATTGGTTAGCACTACCAAATTGGTCTGGGGGAGGGGAGATCATGTATGCAACTATAAAACCATGTAGAAAAAGACTAGGATGAACGGTATTGTCCATACCTGGGCTCCTCGAACATGGCTGCTTGAAAAACAAAATCCTAATAATGGACATTTATTTTTATTTATTTTTTAAAATTTATTAAATTTATAGTCTGCTCTCCCCGCAATAATTGGTGGTGGTGGGGAGTGCCAAGTCATAACTGACATGGTGACCCCTGCTGAGGTTTTCATGGCAAGAGACTAACAGAGGTAGTTTGTCATTGCCTCCCTCTGCGACCCTAGTCTTCACGGGAGGTCCCCCATCCAATTACTACCTAAAGCCAACCCTGCTTAACTTCCAAGATATGATGAGATCAGGCTTGCCTGGGCTGTCCGGGTCAGAACAAGGAAAATACTTGCCAGCTCTGAAATACACAGGTTTGCTTAGGGTCGTTTTTCTTCACAGGTCTTTGTGCTAAGATACGCACAATTGCAGGAAAGAATTTAACTGCAGAAAACAACTCTTAGCCAATGCAAAGTGTTGAGAGGCGATCAGACAGTTATGCACTGAAAGGCGAATATCAAATCAGTTTAACTGAAAGCCTGCACATTCACAATTGCGCCTCTTCACTACGTATAGATTGCCTTGGGCCCCCTCTAGATGCATGAGGGGACAATGTGATGGAAAAGTGTTGAGGTAATAGAACAGACGGTATCAGTTCAGGCTGCAAGGGTGCAATGGGAGCAGGGTATACAAGGAACTAAGTTAGAACTTGGCTGGTTTGGGGAACTCATTGGGTGGCAAAACGACTCAGAATTTTTTAAAATAAATCAAGTATGGTAGTTTTTGAGAGAGGAATAAAAATGTGATGTTTCCACCTATGATCTGAATTAGTACCACCCCATTCTACCACCTCATTGTGCTGCATGCTTAAACGTGGCCCTCCTAGTTGGGGTGACCATGAAATGTGTAATTAGCCTCCAAAGTAACCGATAGTTGTGTGTTCTACTGCTCACCAGATCAATACAGATTCTAGTCAAAGGTTTTCATGCCATCTATATATATTCCTGCTATGTTCTGTTCCTAGCCCTGCAATTGTACTAGCTTCCTTGTTCCTGTCTCCTTGCTGGTCTCTTCTCCCAGCCTCAAAACAGATACTCGGCAGCAAATGATTCTTTCATTGTTTTACAGTTTAAATATGCCTCACTACTAGATGAAGCTATTTATGTCCCGCATGGGACAGATGACTGGTATTAGTGTATTTAGCCTAATGTTCAAAAGAAAGTACGTGTGGTGGGAGTGAATCTTTCAGTCCCAATCGAACAAATCAATAAAATATCTTGTGTAAGCCAGAGCCAGTGGCACAAGACCCTGAGATGAAACAGGATTTTACTTCCGCAACCCCCTAGCTAGCTCAGTAACTCTAATCTTCAGCAGTGGGTTTTTTAATAAAAATTTTAAAAAGAGATGACCCCCCCCCCCAAAAAACCCCCCACCTTTGTGGAAAGCACATTACCACTACTTCCAATGACTTTTATACCTGTAATATTTTCTTTTTCTGTTTTTTAGCCTGTTAATGAGGGATTCCATTAATGCAAAACAAAATTCAAATCCCTCCTTCATAGATATTTTTGAAATACAGCTTATCATGAAGCTATCAGAGCACTTAATCTTTCAGATCTGAAATCCAAAGCACAATAAAGTCTGAATGAATGTCTACCACTGAGATAACACACTGTATAAAGGCAATACACAGTCTAAAATAACTATGCAGGCAAATTCTGTTAGTGTTTATTCAGACAGAGAAATTACCGTCTAAAAATTACTTCCTATTCCCCTTGATGTGTTCTTCCTTAGCCACTGCCAGTATTTTATATCTTCTATCTTTTTATAACAGTAACAAACATTGAAAAGCCCAGAAGCATTATGGAAATGATGGCACATAATGAACTCAAAAAGATTGTCCAGTCTAATTCCCTCTCCTTGGGGCAGAAAAATCTCATTTTCTGGCTGTTCCTATCCATGATTATCAAACACAAGGAGGCTATTACTAGCGTACTTTGAGGATATATTTCTGTCCTGGGTCTATTTACAGATCCAGGCAGTTCTTGATTAATACCTTAGGAAATACCAAGTACTCACTCAAGACAAATACCCCTACTGTATTAGATAAGGTTTGAATGTTTGAGGTTCCGGGGTCTGTACTCTGGGTGGAATTTACTTTAAAATGCTGAAAAATAAAACTTGTCATGGACTAGTTTTGCAAGGCTGATTTTGGTATAGCAGGAGGTTATTTGCTGTTTTATAACAAAGATAACAGCAACTGGAGGCAGGAGATCGTCAATTAGTCATCATCAAACAATGCAGGTGATACTCTTCCCTCCAACCTGAGGGGCAGCTGCCATTGTCCTTTTGGAGAACAACATGCCAGTTGACATTATCATTGCTGTCTTTAATAGGCGAGGCATTCTTGGAATAAATGTGACCATGGACACAGCTACTGCAGCTTTTTACTCTCATTGTTAACAATGAGGATTAAATCGGGACCGTTTGGAGTTTTTTAAATCTTTGATTCCTCCCCTTGCTAAAGTCAAGCTACTAAAACTACAAATCAAGAAGAGAGCATATATTTTAAAAAGACAAAAGATGGGGGTGGGGCTGCTTTCAGCAACAGTAGTATAGATTCCCTTTGACATACTCACATGCAGGCTCCCTAACTATGACTCCAGGACTGGAGTCTCCTTCTCCCCCATTAGCACGGGTATGACTTTGCTTAACAGCAGAACAGATTTCCTTCGGACAGTCTGACAGGCAATTTTTGACAAAGAGTATCAAAATTCAAAAGTAATTTTTGGCAAGAAAAGTCAGAAATAACAATGGGATGGTGGAGTTTTCATCTGCTAACACTGTATACTGATTTGTCCTAGAATACTTTTAAAAATCCTGCTAAATTTAGGGTTGCCTATAGACCCTGTAGAAAAATTTCTTGTCCCTTTAACAGAGGCTAAATGGGATGTTATTTGTTGTTCCTTACCTTCATGCCATGAAGAACCTTCACGTGCCTATCTCCACCTATTAAACCTTTGACAAAGGGACAGAACACTTGTCTCCCAGTTTGTTGACAACCCTTACTACTGATACTTGAGGAACAATCTGGTCTGTGCTCTCCTCACATATTACTGTGGCACAGTGGTTAAGTGGTTTGGCTAAGAATAGGGTTGCCAGCCCCCAGGTAGTGGCTGGAGATCTCCCGGAATTACAACCGGTCTCCAGGTCACAGAGATCAGTTCACCTGGAGAAAATGGCTACATTGGGGTTGGACTCTATGGAATTATGCCATGCCAAGGTCCTTTTACTTCCCAAACCCCACTTTCTCCAGGTTTCTCCAGGTTTCACCGCCCCCCCCCCCAGATCTCCAGGAATTTCCCAATTTGGAGCTGGCAATCCTAGCTGGAATCAACACTCTCCTGGCTTGAATCCCACTACTGCCATGAGCTCAGTTGGTGGCCTTGGGTAAGCCACTCCTCTCAGCCCCAGCTCCCCGGCTGCATTGTGGGGATAATAATAACTCTAATTAGTTCACCACTCTGGGTGAGGTACTAATCTGTCTAGAAGAGTGTTGTTGTTGTTATTTGTCCAAACTTATTTCTTTGCACATGGATGTGATGGCAGTATCCAGTGGTAGATTAATACAAAACAGCACATACAGGTAGAGGAAAGAAGAAAGCAGGGAGGGACTGGATCCCCTTCCCCCCATACACAAATATTCACAAAGCATTTTTTTTCATGCTCAAACCACTTCACAAACACTTTTACAACAACCCTGAAAAGCAGAGGCATCCCTAACATACAGCTGAAAGGTAGAGTCCTCAAGGGCGGGAGAACAGAGACGGGCATGAACACAAACAGCAAACACAGGAGGGTGGGTAGTTTTTTGGTTTTCCAATTTGATCTTCAGCTCAAATTTAAACTGGCAATCATGGGAAAGAGAGCCCGCAGAACAAGACGTATGACTTAGGCCTCCTCCTCCTCTTTGGAAAAAGACAAACGTCCTCCCTACTGCATAACAATTTCATTTTCTCCTAGCCTGAGTTTGAGTTAAATGTCTACTTGTTCACTGCCCTCCTCCCTTTGCAGAGTAAACACAATAGCTCACTCTCGAGGCCATTGAGAGTCTATTCTCCTGGAAGGTTGCTTCCCTGCAGTTCAAAGAGAGAAGATGAATCCTGAGTCACTTCACGGCTCAGGCAGATTTTCCTTTCTAATGCCCAAGTGTGAAATTGTGTGATAGGCCTGGCCTCAGCCAGAGTTTGGGACAGCTCTCCTGTCCTGTGCTGCATACCTGACCCTCCACTCCTACCTGGACAATTTTCAAAAAGAGAACCCATATTATTAGGACCAAAACAACACAGTGTGAAAGCTTTCAAATTCTTCAGAACTCTTCCTCAGGCTGAATGCTAAAAAGAAGGGGACGGGGTTGGAAAGGAGAAAAAACAGTTCCAGGCTGTGATCTTAAAGGTCTGGTCTTATAAGAATCCTGTGTAGAATACTGAGCAGGTACATTCTGATTTAAAATGATGGCTTTCCAGGAAGAAAAAAAATGGAGACATCCCACTGCAAACACAAAAACCAGCAGCTGGCCAAATGCCTCTCACAAAACTGCAAGAGTTTCCCTACTTCAATCCATTAGTATTTATTATTTAAAAGGGGTCTTGGAGGACAGAGGTATGAGCTTGCATTGATCTTCCTTTCATTTTTGTGTTGTGGGAAGTAATGTCTTGTAAGGTCACTCAAAAATTTCAGGAAAAATTCTAAATGATGGGAAACAAAGCACTGATTGTGCAGCTCACTGTGTAATGCCTGCCTTTCTCCTGCCCTGTTAGAGAGAACAGCTTGTCCCTGAATTTTTAAAAATGAAAACCATGTGATCGCCACCCTGTCTGAATCTCTCACTGACTGACACCCATATTCCCCCCACTCCCCCCTACCTGGAAGACATTTGCCCTAATGCAAGGCGAATGGACACTGGCTGTAATTACTGGGTGGCAAAAGAACTCCGTAGAAGGTCAGAGGTGATCTCAATTAGGGTTCTGAAAATAAGTTGTGAAGCAAAGCATTGGTTGCCCCGGCTCTAATTAAACTCTTACATTTGTGACTATAATGACTAGGATTATTTTTCAGTTTTAATGGAAAATGTAGTTTGGTTCTGAGAGGCTGAATTATTTTTTCTGGGAAAAACTGCGAGCAAACAGAAGCAAGCATTCTCTGACATTTTAGCAAATTGTCTATACTTCTTTTCATAGTTTTTGGCAATTAGGTATGTATCTTCTCTCCCCTTCCTCTCAATGCATGTGGTTCAGGAATTGGTATTGCTTGTGGTATTCCCACTGAGAGAGGTAGTAGAGGTCAACTTTCTCTAAAAAGGACCGCTCGTGCTCTTCTGCGTGGAAGCCATTTATTTCCCTTATCCATGGTTAGATGATGTTTCTCAACAAAGAGACCATGGCAATCAGTATATATTTAAAGATAACCTTTCCTTTATAAGTGCTGGTATGTGGACTGGAGTGGGTTTAAAAACCACCACCACCACTAATGACAAGTCACCAGCCACATCTTCCTGTAAAGGGAAAACTTTATTGAGATCCAGTGGGGTGAGTTAGAGGGCTGAATGAGGAGGATCCGGGAGACTCAGGTTTGAATCTGTCGTGGAAGCTTGTGGGGTGACTTTAAGCCAGTCGTTTTCTCTCGGCCTAATATACCTCATTATTTGGTGGCTGTTGTGAGGGGGGAAATGGGGAGGGGAAACTGATGTTGCTAGCTGCTTTGGGTCCCCATTGGGGAAGAAAACGGTATAAATATGTAAACAAACTGCGCATGAGAGTTTAAGAGAACATTCATGAGGGAGCTGACACATGATCCAGGGCATATGCCAGCTCTTATTTCATTTTCATAACCAACATGCTGTATCACCAAACAATAAGAATAGATTTTCATTATGCACAGAACACACACCAACCTTATCTAGTGCTTCTTACTATAGCAAACTCTTTCGACTCACACCTGACAGTTTTAATCAAACATAGATCCTAACAGACAGTTCTGCAAATCACTTATTTTTTATTATCAGTAGTTTGAAAGATACGGTGTCTTGTTGCTCACTTTTGGTTTCCTAGATGATGCTCCAAACTTAATTTGCAAAGTCCCCTAATCCACAAATTGGTTGCCACTCTTATCTAGTGGTTCGCAGCACCAACTGCTTCAATTTATGACATTAATTATGCATTTGTGATCAAAAACAGAGCAACAAATAACAGAAGAAAAAATAAGTACACAGCAAGATGATGAATCATAGTAAACTGTTATTGGGGGGAAATGTGTTTGTCAGTATATTCCTCCCACACTTGTCTCTAGGATTTAATGGTTATATTATGTTTATAAAGTAAGTTTTTAAAAATAAATCAGACTGAAATTGGGCAAAGGGTGGTGACTAGAGGTGGGCATGGACCGAAAAGCGGGCCAAAATTTGACACGGCCCGGCCTGGTTTGGGTTCTGGCTGCCTCTGGTCTACTGTATCCCACCTCCCATTTCCTCTGTACTAAAGGGGGAACTTACATGCCTTGAGGAAGGCTTAACTTGCAGACACCCCCTTGGGATGATAGATTCCTGATTGTTGTGGCAACTCATGGGGTGGACGGGCTTTCGTCAATGTTGTGTTCCCCAGGGCGGTGGCTCCCCCACCCCCGAAAGGGCTCTTAGAGTCACCTTCCCCAAAGTTGGGGAAGGTATTCATTTCCCTTCTGATCCGTTGCAGCCAACCCGTCGGTGAGGTGGGTTCCAAGGGCCACCTCTTTTCAATTTGTGGGGCGTCCTTAGGTCTCAATTGTGAGCTTGGGGAGATAAGAAGACCCCCCTGCAAGGGGAATTAAAATTGCCTTCCCCAATCATGGGGGAAGGCATCCATCCTTTCCCTTTTCCATTGTGGGCATCACATTGGTGAGGTGGGTTTTGGTTGACGGGAGGCAGGAACGCTTCTTATTTTGAGCAACTGTCCCTCACCATCTACCGAAAGACATGCTAGTCTTGGCCCCTGAGGTTTGCTCTGCCACAGAGACTGTTGGGGACAGATATCAGTGGGGAAGGCATCTATCCATTCCCTTTTGTCAACACCAAGGTGAGTTTTGCCTGTGGGTATCTTTACGTTCCCATCCCGTTCCCAGGGGGAGCGGTGCCCCCCCAAAGGAACTTCAAATAACGAAGGGGAGTCCTACGGACTATGGAATTCATTGGTAGTTACTTCAAAATACAGCAGAATGAGGACTGTTATATTATACTCATCTGTCAATACTGTTTCAGTCTGGCTTTCTTCCATGTTTCGTGCAGCTTACTTGGTTTTACTATAATATTTGATTTTTTTTTTTTGGATTTTGCAGTCTTCCTCGTGCGGTGCAAACATTTCATTCTGCTTCCATAGGAGCGAGGAAGGATCCCCTTGCATCCATCACGTTGCTGTGGAGCTTTCTGGTTGCTGCCAGTTGAGTTTGTACCACCTATCGTTTACTCAGGCACTTAACCACACACCACTGGGGGAAATTTACATGCCTTAAGGGAGGCCTCCCTCTCAGACACCCTATTGGAAAAACAGTTTACTGATTTTTGTGGAAATTGGGGGGGTGGTGGTCGATGCCACGTTACCTAGGGATGGAGAGCCTCCCGCAACCACAAAAGGGCACTTTGATTTGCCCTCTCTGAAGGTTGGGAAGGCATTTGTTTCCTTCTTTTCCATCGAAGCAATCACGTCAATGAGGTGGGTTCTTTGGAACACTGTGGCAATTCCAGGTCCCTTCTCCCTGGGTCCTTCTGTCCCCTACTCCACCAATGCCTGTTAGGCGCCAGTTCTCTCCGCCCAACTCCTAGGGGAAGCGCAACCTACTTCCCCATGGGTCCGTGAGGGAAGGCTTTCCTGTGGGCCAACCTGTTGGTGCAGTGGGTTCTGGCAGCCTGGAGGGGATCACTATTACGCGGGGAACCGTTTCTGGATGGGAATTAGTTCGGACGGGTCTGAGCTCTCTTGACCACTTACGTCTCCTTCCTCTGTGGATGGGGAACGCACCCCTTGCAGCATCACTTTATGGGAGTTGTGTTCTAGCAGTCCTTCCAACTACTGCTCTGCCAATGGACTCCATCCTTCATGGCCGGGCAAAGGGCCCACCCCAGTCTCTGTGCAACAGGCATACTCAGTTGCAAGGGGTGTGTCCCCCCCCCCATGCTAGAGGAATTGAAGTATCTTTCACACTACATGAGGAGGGCTTTACTCACGTCTATCCCGTCTGTGAGGTAGGTTGTGCCTGCCACAGACTTCCTCACATGTTGCAAACGCACCTCACCACAAGGGGAGTTTCATTCTGCTTCCCCAGGGTTAGGGAAGTCCGCCCTCTCGCCCAGCCTGTAACAGGGGGTAGACTCTGGCAGTCGCCAATCCTGCCTATAAGGGATGGTCCTACCAAGGACTCACATAACACTTGGTGGCTTCTCTCTCTTGCAGCCCTTTGGGGAGGTGGGTTCCTGATTGCCATCACCACTCTTTCTTAGAGGGGATGGTCCAGCCTTTCCATTCCCGCTCCTTTCCGACTGGAGTTGGAGACAGCCCCCCAAAGTGGAGTCTTAACCAGTACCACCTTTCCCCCAGATTGGGAAAAAAAACTCTCATGGCCACCACGTTGGTGAGATGAGTTCTGGGGACCGACAGACACATCCTGGAAACTACACTTTCAGATGCATTAGTTCCGCATTAGCTCCAAATCAGCCCTTTAACCAAATGGTACGTGTCCTGAAGAAGTGGGATTCAGGATACCACCTACCTCTTCCTTTGCTGACACCATGTTGGGGAGGTGGGTTTCGGTAGACAGGAGGCTGAAAAAGTTCTTATTCTGAGCATTTGTCCCAGCTGGTTGGGGAAGGCATCCATCTATTTATGCCGCGTGCACTGTAGCTGTCACAGGTGTCCTGTGATGGACTCCAAATAGCCTTCCCTTAGGTGTAAGGAAGGTGCCCTTCCAGACCCATGAGGAGGGACGGATACCATAAAAACCCACCTCACCAATGCAGTGGCTGCCCCTCAGTCACAAGGGGAGGTGTCCCCCCCCCCACTACAGCAGCAGTCTCCTTCCTCCAGGCATGGGGAAGTGTCCTTCTGAATACAGAAGCCCAATACAGAAGGCGTGGGGAAAGGTTCCTTCCGAATACAGGAGCCCTAGCCTCCTTCCCCCAGGTGCGGGGAGGTGTCCGTTCAAATGCAGGGGCCCAAGTCTCCTTCCCCTAAGTGTGGGGAAGGGTCCTCTCAAATGGAGGAGGCCAAGTCTCCTTCCTCCAGGTGCAGGAAAGAGTCCTTCTGAATAGAGGAGCACAAGTCTCCTTCCCCCAGGTGTGAGGAAGGGTCCTCCTGAATACAGGAGCCCAAGTCTCCTTCCCCCGATGTGGGGAAGGGTCCTTCCAAATGAGGAGCACAAGTCTCCTTCCCCCAGGCATCAGGAATAATCCTCTCGAATAGAGGAACCTAAGTCTCCTTACCTCAAGCATGGGGAAAGGTCCTTCCAAATAGGGGGGCCCAAGTCTCCTTCCCCCGGGCATGGGGAAGGCACCCTCTGAAGAGTGGAACTCAAGTCTCCTTCCCCCAGGCACGGGGAAGGGTCATTCCAAAAAGGGGAGCACAATCTCTTTCCCCCAGGTGTGGGGAAGGCACCCTCTCGGGCCCGCGAGGAGAGAGCAACCATCGACGAAACTCTCCTCACCAATGTGGTGGGTGTGAGGTGACCCCCCCCCACTACAGGAGCCCATCATCCCCGGGGGAAAGAAGGGTGGCGGGCCCCTGAAGTTTCCCAGGCCCATGAGGAAGGGGTGGCCACCAATGAAATCCACCTCATCAATGCAGTGTGGCAGCCTCTCAGTCACAAGGAGGGTGTTGGGGGCCACCCTACCCCCCACGACTGGACCCCATCGCCCTGGGGGAAGGAAGGGCGGCAGACCCCTGAATGCTTCCTGGGCTCATGAGGAGGGGGTGGCCACTGGCAAAAGACAACTCACCAATGTTGTGGCCACCCCCCAGTCACAAAGGGGTTTTGGGGGGCCACCCCACCCTCCGCTACAGGAGCCCGTCGCCCCCAGGGGAAGGAAGGGCAGTGGGCCCGATGCCTCCTGGGCCCGCAAGGAGGGTGCAGCCACTGATGAAACCCACCTCAACTACGTGGTTTGGCCACCCCCCAATCACAATGGGGGATGTTGGGGCCATCCCATCCCCCCCTACTGGAGCCTGTCACTCCTGGGGGAAGGAAGGGTGGCAGGCCCCTGAATGCCTCCTGGGCCTGTGAAGAGGGGGCAGCCACCGATGAATCCCGCCATGCCAAAGTGGGGTGGCCACCCCAGTCACAATGGGGGGTGTTGGGGCCACCCCACCACCCACTAAAGGAGCCTGTCGCCCCTGGAGGAAGAATGGGCAGTGGGCCCCTGACTGCCTCCCAGGCCCACAAGGAGGGGGCAGCCACTGACGGAACCCACCTCTCCAATGCAGTCGCCACCCCCAGTCACAAGGGGCGTTGGGGGCCACCCCACCCCTGCTACAGGAGCCCGTCACCCCCAGGGGAAGGAAAGGCGGTGGGCCCCTGAAGCCTCCCAGGCCCATGAGGAGGGGGCGGCCACTGATTAAACCCACCTCTCCAATGCATTGGTTGTCCCCCAGTCACAAGGGGGTGGTGGGGGCTACCCCACCCCACACTACAGAAGCCTGTTGCTCCCGGGGGAAGGAAGGGCAGCAGTCACCAATGAAACCTACCTCACTCTGGTGGCTGCCCCCACAAATGGAGCCCATGGCCTGCAGGGGAAGTAACGGAGGCAAGCAGCACTTGACTGCCTCCCAGTCACGCGAAAAAGGGGCAACCACCATCCGAAGAACCCATCTGCTCCAGGTGGCCACCTCCCAGGCACCTGAGGAGGTGTTGTGGGCCACCCCTGCCCCAGGAGCCCATCCCCTCTGTGCACCTGACCGTCAAGGTCATGATCAAGGACCAGTAGGTGTCTTGCAGGGTTGGGATGGGGTGAACTGAACTGCACTGCTGTTTATCTGGTTGCAATGCACAGCTTGCTCCCCCTCTTTAAAGTCTAAGGGCCTCTTGCTCCTGGAGACAGCTGCCACTCCCCACCAGTGCAGCCTCCGTACCTCTTCACAGACGTCTGGCTTCCTTCATTGGTGGAATGTAATCCCAATGTCCAATGGAGACCTGCTGATGCCTGGCTGTCCACACCTGCCTCCTCCCAATTTTGGTCTGTCCCCCACAAAATCCTCACTTTCATCCTCTTTTCCACATCTGTCCCCTCAAGATGTCTGCCCCCCCCCCGAGTCCTCCTGTCTTTTAGTCTCCTCATGCCCAAGTCTGCCTCCTCATGATGATTATTCTCCTTCCCAGTGTCCCCTCGGGCAGCCCGATGGGGAGATTTCTATTCCTCCAAGGAGACTGTCCTTCCCCCCAGGTTCGCCTCGCCTCTGTCCTGTTCTGTACAAGGATATTCCTGTCTCCCCGAAGAACATCTTCCCCACAAATTTAACCTCCTCTCATAGTTTCTCTGTCCTCGTGTTCTTTAAAAGCATATTCCTCCTGTCTCTGGGGGCCATTATTCCATTCTCAGAGGAAGATTCTCCAACTCCATCCCACGTTTTCATTGCAACCTTTTGGTGCTGCAAGCCAATGCAAGTCAATTGGCGTTTGCAGCTCCTATTCTATTGACTGGAAGGTTCCTGGGAGTGGCTGCTTTGGGGCTTTGTAACTCAGACGTCTGAAATGCAATCAGACCAAACTTGGAGGGTGGCTAGAGGAGAGCCTGCTGAAGATTTGCTGTGAGTTTGGCATCTCCGAGTGCAAAGGGGGCAGTTCTAGGGCCCCTCAAAGTGACGGATCACGGACTGGACGAACTGGTCCGCAAACTGGGGTGGGTCCGTGAAAAGTTCATGGTCCGTGGTCCATGAAATGCGATGGACCACGGGATGACAGTCCATGGTTTTTCCCCAGTCCATGCCCGTCTCTAGAGCTGACAGAACCAAGGAGCAAACATGCAACCTTTGCATATACCCCAAATGGTCCGCATCCAAAGTCAAGAGGGATTTAGGCGGCTACTCCATGCAAGAGACTGAGGTGGCAGAATGCTAAAACGAATGTACTCACTACAGGCTACAAGTGGTGCACTACTTTTGACTGCTCCCTCATGGAAACAACTGCCTACAAATAGAGACTAGCACATCAGGAAGAAGAAAGGTTCAGTTCTCCTGCTGTTCTGGTTTGCAGAGAATTTCTTTTTAATAAATGGGAGCAAGATATAACGCAGATCACGCTGCATCTCTGCCATATTTTGGGGCGGGGGTTAATATCAAAGGCAGAGCATGGGTGATCAGGAGGAAAGAGTCAAATCCTTCCCCTTAAGCTTCTCCACCACCCCTTCCCTGCATTTTTAAAAAACCATTTTTCCTCCAAGAGGTCATTACAGTGTTGCCAACAGGCCTGGAGAAAAATGTCCCGCCTATTTAATAGAGACTGAGAAATGGGCAGTTGAACCTTTTCAAGGCATGTAGGTAAATAATATCACCTAGAAAAGAACATCCCATTAAGCCTCAATAAAAAGGACAGGAGTTTTTTCTCTCCAAACAGCTGGCAACCCTAACCACAGAATCCTCCTTGGAAAACAATTCCTCCTCTTCCCTTCTGTCATTTTCCTTGTAAGTATTCCCAAAATTATTTCTTTTCCACCTATCTGAAGCTCTGACTCACAAAAGCTCATATTGAAATAAATCAAGATGGGTAACCGTGTTAGTCTGTCTGTAGCAGTAGGAAAGAGCAAGAGTCCAGTAGCACCTATAAGACTAACAAAATTTGTGGTAGGGTACGGGCTTTTGTGAGCGACAGCTCACTTCTTCAGGAGTGAGCTGTCGCTGTGCTGTGGCTTCTACCACAAATGTTGTTAGTCTTACAGGTGCTACTAGACTCTTGCTCTTTTCTATTGAAATAAATGTTACTATTTAAGGTGCCACTGGACTTCTTTTTTTTTAAACTGCCACTGGGAAAACATGGGTTAAAACCATGTAGGGAGTGAGATGAGAAGCATGGGCAGGGAAGAACTGGTCACCAGTTGCAGCAGTGGGGGAAGGAAAGCCAGCAATGGTGGTAAAGCAGAGAAATGGGATTTCCCCTTCCCAGTAGTCATCATGCCCATCCATCTGTCTAGACTAGAGGCAACAAAGAAGAGCTATTTGTAACCTCTGTGTTTGTTCTGCAGCCTTTACTGTTATATGAGAATCACAGTCTGAGAGCCTCACCTAGGTGGTCATAACTACGAAAACAGACACAGGTGGCCCAGTTTCTGCAGATCAATCAAGGACTAAAACCTGAGAGGAAAACAGAAAAGGAGCCTACACTGAAAGGTATTTTCCCCTCCTATAAATCACTGTATCAGTTGGTAGAGCAAGGACAACCTTGCCCTGCTGAGGAAGAGGCAGTTATCTAGGGAGTACTACTCGAAAGACTGGCTAGAAGTTGTTAGTTGACTGGACATGAATTTCCTTCAGTAAACAGAGACCAGAACACTATAATGTTTTGCCCTTTATTTGAAGAGGAATTAGGCAACCCATTCTTCCGGTGGGGGATGCCCTGCTCCCAGCCTCTGCCTCCTACCACCGCTTACCTGGCTAGTTGGGGGGGGAAGGCAGGGGGGAACAGTCCCAGGAGGCAAGAAACCTCTCGAGCAAGTGTGCAGTGGGTGCACTCCTGGCGGACACGACAACATCACTTCCTGAAGTGACATCATCACGCTCAGCAGTGTTCCTGCTCCCATGATTTGCAGGGGCCAATTCTGGCCCCCACCGGGCTGAATTGACCCCACACAGCGCAGGAGCATGTCTTCTGCCGGTGCGATGATGTCACTTCCCAGAAGTGACTCCATTGTGTCAGAGCCGGGAGGGCACTTTGTGTGCATGCAGGAAAGTGACACACACAGTAAGTGCCAGGTCCCCCCCTCCCCCGCCACTCTCACTGGGAGGGTATACGAATCCAGCAACCCTAAGAATAGAGGATACAATAAATAGAGTTCTGAAAACTATAATGTTCCCCCCTTTATTTGAAGAGGAATAGAAGATGCAGTAAATAGGGAACAGAATTCTATAATGTTTCTCCCTTTATTTAAAGATTAAAATACACTGAATGTATATTGTGAATGGCACAATGAGCTTACATTAAACTCTGACAACGTTTGAAAACCTTAAATACTCAGAGCCCTGTAGGTTTTTCTAAACACCACCAATAGAACAGAAGCCTTTGCTCAGACAGACTCACAGTCCTTGCCCCTGAGCTAGGCCTCATCCCACACCTTTGGAATAAAAGATCCCAAATGCTGCAAACATGAAAATTCTCTGTAAAGCATACCAATAATTTCAGTGTTTAAAAAGGCATTCCTATAGGATATTCCTAAACTGCACTGGAGAACAACAGCTGGTCATTATGAATCCACACACTGGGCTTATCGGCAGCTCAGGATTAGAAAGCCATTAACAATGATTAAGCAAAAGACTGCAACGAACAGCACACTCATATGCAAAAATACTCCTGAGTTACTCGTTGTAATCACAAAGCTCTGACGGGAGTAACTCTGCACTGGACTGTGCTGTGAGTTATTACTTTATTTCCTTCATTTATACCCTGTCTTTCTGCTCAGGGGGGACCCCCATGTCTTTTCCTGCATGAACTCATTGGGTGGCCTTGCCCAAACCGCTGTATTCTCAACTTCCCGTGTGCTATTTATTTATATATTATATGCTTATACCCAGCTCTCTTCCCCAACACAGACCCAAAGCAGCTTACATCATTCTCCTTTCTTCCATTTTATCCTCACAACAACCCTGAAAGGTAGGTTAGGCTGAATGTGACTGGACCAAGGTCTCCCAGCAAGCTTCTATGACTCAATGGGGATCTGAACCTGGAATTCCCAGATCCAAGTCCGGCATTCTAACCATTACAGCCCACTGGCTCTCAATTGCCTTCCTTCTCCCAACCCAAAGAATTCATAATTCTTCTGTTTCCAAAAATTATGTTCCCAAGGTATAGAAAGCTCTTACAACAGCAATGTTGGCATTGTGCATGACACACATTTCCTCTGTTCCATTTTTCTTTATGATTACTTGAAGGTGACCAAACCTAGTGCAGAGTTATGTCATTCTCAGCCCACTGAATTCCATGGATTCAGAAAGGCATGGCTCCGTTTAGGATTGCGTTGTTTGTCTTCCGCTGAAACACACATTTACACAAGGCTGGCAAGGAAGAAAGCAGTTTTAGGGCCACTTACTTCCCACAAAAGAAAATCAACAGGCCCTTGCTACATTCATGCTCATTAATTACATGCTGAAGGAGAACATGATCGGAGGGCATTCAACGTCTTACACTTGCTCTCCCCTTCACACCATTTTTATTTTGAAATTATTTCTTGGAAGGGAAAGTGGAAACAATAAAGAAATGCCAAAGGAGAAGAAACACTCTGTACAGTATTAATGAGCATAAATTGCATCCTTTCAAAAGGTCATTTTGTTTGAACTTTCCAGAGAAAAATGAAAGCAAAATGAAAGCTTAAGGATATTATTGGTGGATGCAAGGGGTACTTTCTGGGCACACAGTCGCTCCATCTACTCCTTAACGTACAGCAGTGTTTTGATTGGTGACTTGTACGGCTGTTTAGCTATAATAAATGAATGGACTGAGGAGAGTCAGTGAATAGTCTGGGAGCAGCCGATGGATTCTTTAAAACCACTGGGTGTGTAAAAAGTCTGGAAGTCGTTTTCTTCTCTGGGTGCATAGCAACATACATGCAAATTAGGTCTCTGTGGTCCCCTAACCCCCACAACTAGAGTTGCCAACTCTGACTTGGGGAATTTCTGGAGGCTTCATGACTGTATCTAAGGAGAGCAGAGTTCAGCATGGATAAAACAGGGTTGCACTTACCTGTGACTGGTGTTCATTGAGGGGTCTTCTGTGCAGGCACACATGGGAACTGTGCATGTGCAGGCCAGCCACGGATGTTCCAAAGCTCCTAGTGGCACAAGACACTCGCCTAGCTTTTTCATGCACTCTTCCCCCAGGCCTGGCTATAAAAGGCGGGGAGAGCAGCTCCCTCCCTCAGTTCTCTAAGCTGCCGGTGCAGAAGGAAGGTAAGGGGGGAAAAGCTCACAGTGGGAAAGGAGGGAGGGATGGGTGCCTGCACCGAAGACCATTCAGTGAATAACAGTTACAGGTAAGTGCAATCTGTTTTCATCGTCGCGTCTTCTGTGCAATCCCACATGGGAGATTAGCAAGCTAACTTACCCAGGAGGAGGGCATGAAGGTCTTTAATGGAAAGGACTCTTTAGAACTGCCTTGCCAACAGCTGTGTCCCTTCCGGAGTCCATGTCAATGGCATAATGTTTTTTGATTATGGCTGATGGCGTTGTGGCCGCCTTGCACAAATTGAATAGAGTGTTGCTCGATTTGAAGGCTGATGAGGTGGCCTGAGCCCTCATGGAATAAGCCCTTTCTTACATGTAATGGACATGGTTGCTTAGATTCTTTATACCAAGGCTTAATGAGCCACACCATTCATTTTGAAATAGTCTGTGCAGAGACTTTCTGGCCTTTTTTGCTCCCTTTAAATGACACAAAGACATTAGGGTCCTTCTGGAAAGGAACTGTCCAGTCTAGACAGAAACACAAGGCACGTTTAACAACCAGAGTGTGCATCATCCTGAGGTGTCAGAAAGAAAACGGACAGGACAATATCTTAGTTCATGTGAAAAGCAGAGACAACCTTTGGCAGAAAAGGGAGACTCGGACGGAGAACGATCTTATCAGAGAACATCTTAATGAAAGGAGAGTCAGATCTCAAGGCTTGCAATTCACGCACCTTCCTAGCTGAGGTTATGGCCACCAGAAAAGCTGTTTTAGCTGCCACCATCTTGAGGGGGTAGGTAACTAGGGGCTCAAAAGGTTTATGCACGATTGAGGTGAGAACTAAGGAGAGACTCTATTGGGGAACAGATCTGGACACTGGAGGATATAGGTTTGCTAGATCTCTAAGGAAATACTTGCATTCTGGCTGGGCAAAAGAGACTTCCCATTTATATTATAATGGTAGGCAGAAATGGCCACCAAATGGACCTTAATGCAGGAATCAGCCAAACCTTGGTCCTTTAACTGGACTAAATAGTATAGAACAGAAGGCACTGTTGAGATTGTTGTCTTTGGCCCCAAGAGAAGATCTTTTCAATTTTGCTAGATATGATTTTCCTGGTGGGCGGTTTCCTAGCCTCCAACAAGACCTTTTGGACTGGGGAGGAAAAAACTAATTTAGGTGAGAGACAAACCAGGCTATGGTTTTTACAGTGCCCAGGTCATGGTGGTGAACCATGTTTTCCTGTAACGGGTCTGGGTGTAGGGGAAAATGGTGCGTCATGCCTTATCACAGTGGCAAACCAGGTCTGTCTCAGCCAGTAAGGTGCTATTATGACTGCTGAACAACCTTCCCTCACCATCTTGTTGAATGTTAGCATCATAAGAGGCAGAGGGGGGAGGATAAAGGAGGATGCAAAGAGAGGCCGGAGGAACTTCGTGTGTGTGGACCACTCATACTTCTGAGTTTTGGACTGACTAAGGGCATTTGCCCAAACACTGTCCTTGCCTGCTATGTTTAGGGCAAAGAGACCGATTTGACACTGGATATCCCATTCCCATATTAGTGAGGATTCCCGGGAGAGAGCTAGGGAGGCTGTATCCCCCCCCCCGACTGTTTAAGTAATGCATGGCAGCCGTATTGTCCATGCATATCTGAACATTCTTGCCCTCTATTAATTGTAGAAGAGCTTTCAGAGCATACCTTATCACCCTGAGTTCGAGGAAGTTGATATGCATAGGTGATTCCTGAGGGGACCATGCTCCCTTTACCTGGTTGGTCCGAGAACAAGCCCTCCAACCCAATAGAGAGGCATCTGTGTTGACTGAGATTTGTATTGGGGAGGAACCAAAAGGAGTGCCCAGTAGGTGGTTCCGTTTGTCACCTCATCACTTCAGGGACATCTGGATGAGTCTTGGGATGGAGAACTACTTGTATAGGTTCTGGCTATGTGGGTGGAACAATCTGATGAACCAGTTTTGGTGAAGACAAAGTCTCAATCTGGCAAATGGAACTATCAGAGTTAGGAAGGAAATAAAAGTCTTTGAATTTGTTTTGCACTCTGTTGCCTTGTTCAGGGTGAGGAGAAATTTTGTTATCCTGTCTGCAGTAGGGAAGACAAGGGCTTGAGAGGAGCCTAGGATTGTCCCCAAAAAAACCACCTTCTGTTGGGGAACCAGAGATGACTTCTCCAGGTTGACCATGAGGCCTAGTTGGTCCAGGACCGTTAAAACCAGAGATATAGGTTGAGACAGTGATTCTCTGGTTTGGCTCACTAGAAACCAATTGTCAAGATAGGGGAAGATGTTTACCCTTTTTAACTGAAGTGGCTCACAACAATTGCCATGACTTTCATAAAGAGATGAGGGGCAGAAGAGAGACTGAAAGGAAGAACCTTGTATTGGTATTTTTCAGAGGCACACTGGAAGTGAAAGAATTTTGTGAAGTATGTATGACAGGGTCCAATGTTGGTTACCAAGCAGCATTGTCTTCTGGAACCATGTTAGGAATCAATGAAAATTTTAATTTATGCCTTGGTTCTACTGGCACATACAGGTCTTCATCATGGAAGAAGAAATGAGGAGGCATGTACATATCCAACAAGCCTTCATATCTGTATGCATAGTAACAATAAGGGGAACCATATAGAGAGTAATGGAACCGATGACATCTTTAATGATGAACCAGTTCCAGTTGATTGTTATTGTCAGATGGAACCGAGGAATCTCTGTTCTCTGATTGGCAGCTTAACTCAAGCATCAAACAACGATCTTTCACAACTCAGCTATTTAAGATCTTTTCCAGTGGGATTAATCCTGGAACCTCATGCATGCAAGAAAATGTGTCTGCCAATGAACTATGAGTTGTGCACGCACAGATATCTGTCTAATATTGAGGTGAACCACAAATACTCTGGCAAAATAGCAATGACAGGATGAGAAAAGCAGCGAATATGTTCCATATCAGATAAAAGCCAAGAAAAGATCTTACCCACAATTTCATTTTCTTCTAGGTTGATGGTTTCAAGAGCTTTCAAAGAAGTCAGCTGCTCTGGAAAGTGCCGAAATTTGTTTCTAGAAAGGTTGATGACTTTCAGATGGAAAAGAGTCTGGACCTCTTCTGGCAGGCGATGAATGTAATTCCCTTCCAGATTCAGTTCTGCATTTGGAAAGGATGAGACATTGTGAAAAACTGATCAGTTTAGAAAATCATTCAGCCAACCTCCCTTTTGCTAGAGGCAATGGCACTGGTCCTGTGGTAAATTTCCACTAACTGAAGGGATTTCCGTCAGCAGAACAGGAGTTCTACGCCTCTCCCTATCTGCTGCTGCTCAAAATGAGCCTGGGTGGGGAGAATCGGAGGTCTTCAAGGGCAGGGGAAATTGGCAAAACTCCCCCCTTCCATTAGCAAAAATTTTCTGTGAGATCTAAGCCAGTGCTCCTATTGATAAGTATAAAAGCAGAGAAAGGTCAGGATAAATGGTGTCACCTACTGGAGACCTAGGCCTCACAGATGAGAAATCAAGATGTACCAATACGGTTACCAGCCTCCAGGTGGTGGCTAAAGATCTCCCAGAATTACAACTGATCTCCAGGTGACAGAAAACAGTTCCCCTGGAGAAAATGGCTGCTTTGGAAAGTGGACTCTATGGCATTATGCCATTCTGAGGCCCCTCCCCTCCCCAAACCCTGCCCTCTCCAGGCTCCACCCCCCAAATCTCCAGGAATTTCCTGAACTTAACCTGGCAACCCTATGTACCAAAGACCTATAAATACAGCCAACCTTTAGGATCTATCTGATTACATGGAAAGCCTGTTGATACTCTGCTATAGAGAAATGGAAACATCTGCCCAACAACTCTTTACGCAGAATGCGGCTTTTCTGCAGAATTCTAGAAGTCTCCTATTGGAGACTAACATGCCAGGAATTTAGGCAATTAGGTTTAATTCCTGAACAAACAATGGCATTGAATCAGCAATGGGTTCCGACTTAAGAGCGCTAATTAATAAAATTCCTTTCTAGAAAAATGCTTTAGAGACAGAGATGAAACATTTCAACATATACCAGGGTTATGTCACAATGTGAAGTTCAATTTTCCCTTACTTTATGGCTATGGAGGAGAGAGCAAGCAAAGCATGCTAAAAGATACATCTAAGATTAATTGCTGCTTGATATGTAAGTATTCAGCTGAGATCTCTCAGAGTCATTTAAAAAATCCCATACCTATAGCAATATATTCTTTTTGTCGATTACTTTGCTTTTTTCTCAATATTCTTTCTAATGAGAAGTCTGCAAAAACCGAAGACCACTTTAAATGGAATATGTCATCTGTGGTATGATGTTCACCCATTCATTATTAACACTATTCAATATTAAGCACCACTTTGTAGCAAGGCTTCCTAACTGGAATTATATATAATACTGCTTACACCCTATGTTCTAAATCCCAATTCAAGTGTATTGTTTTGTGAAACAGATTTAATGACAAGGAGAGAAAGAAATATAGCATGCTGCAACTTATGTCTGCAAAACTGGGATGGGGGCTGCCAGATGTTGGGATCCAGCTCCCTGCTCTGGATGGGACACCACTGGCAACTTTGCCAGAGGTGAGGAGTCTGGGCGTGCTCCTGGATGCCTCCCTGTCGATGGAGGCCCAGGTCACAGCGGTTGCCAAGTCTGCATTTTTCCATCGTCAGATCAGGCAACTTGCCCCCTACCTGACGCCCCAGGACCTGGCTACAGTGACCCATGCAACAGTCACCTCCAGGCTAGATTACTGTAACACTACGCTGGGCTACCCCTGGGCCTGATCCAGAAACTACAACTGGTCCAGAATGCGACGGCGCAGTCCTGATTGGTATATCCTACCAGTCACATATTACACCTGTCCTGCGCCAGCTGCACTGGCTTCTGGTTGAATTCCGAATCAGGTTCAAGGTGTTGGTTCTTACCTTTAAAGCCCTAAGTGGGTTGGGACTGGCATATCTTCGGGACCGCCTCTCCCTGTATGTTCCCCGGAGACCGCTTCAATCAGCGGATAAATGTTTACTGGTGGTCCTCAGCCCTAAGGAAGCCCGCCTTGCTTCAACCAGGGCCAGGGCCTTTTCAGTCCTGGCCCCAGCCTGGTGGAATGCTCTGTCAATGGAGACCCAGGCCCAGCGGGACATATTATCGTTCTGCTGGGCCTGTAAGACAGAGCTGTTCCGCCAGGCGTTCGGTGGTTGAAGGGGGTGGTGCCATGTCGGCCTCCTACCTTGGGGTGGGGGGTTCTCCCCACCATTGCACCTTAATGTATCTGGTTAATTTATTTCATTATTGTATGTTGATTTTAGAATTGTTGTTTTCTTGTTTTTATTGATTTTAACTTGTTCACAGCCCAGAGTCCCTGAGGATGAGCGGTATATAAATTGAAATATAATAAAACAGGCAAAACCATAACGATAGAGTCAGTTTGGTGTAGTGGTTAAGAGCAGTGGGACTCTAATCTGGAGAACTAAGTTTGATTCCTCACTCCTCCACTTGAAGCCAGCTGGGTGACCTTGGGTCAGTCACAGCTTCTAGGATCTCTCTCAGCCCCAGCCACCTCACAGGGTGTTTTGTTCTGGGGATAATAACAACATCCTTTGTAAACCATTCTGAGTGGGTGTTAAGTTGTCCTGAAGGGCGGTATATAAATCAAATGTTATTGTTGTGGTGGTGGTGGTGGTTGTTATTCATATAGGAGAATGAGGTACAACCGAGGTGGTAGAACAGACTTCACCATCAGAATGCTGATGAAGGATCACTAAAATGAAAACTACCTGCAAATATAAAAAAATACAAAACCACCACAGGAACTGGGGTGGAAGGCAGAAGCTTCTTCTTTTAGGCTAAGTTTTTAAATGTAATTTTATTAAATTAAAAATTTTAATGGAAATGAGCGTTCATAGCTGGAATCCATCATCTGCTAGGAGAAAAAACATGTAGGACTTAAGGCAAGTCTAGTTAAGGAAGCTGGTGCTTCTATAGTGATTCTAAGCATTGCTCCCTCATGAATGTTGAGGGAGAACAGCACGGTGACGATCTCTTTTCAGAAATGCATTGGTAAGAAGATGCCTATTGTTCAAGAGTTCGGATTGTCCACCCAGAGCTGTCCATACAACAACTTATGATGCTGGTAGTGACTTTTAAAGCTCTAAACAATGTATATTAAATTTAGTGTTGATTTACACATTACAACATCCGTGTGGTAGAAATGCAGCTGCCATGAGACATGCCCCAGGAGTTCCCAGCTGACAACATAATTCCCAGACATGCACAGCCTGGATCAAGGAGAAAAGGATTCCAAGCCCCCCCCCCCCCCCCCGCCCAGGAACCCCCAGAGCATGTCTGGGGAAAGTCCATATGGAAGACCTGCCAGCTTATAACGTTCAAATCAACCCTCAGATACTTAAGTGTGTTTACTTTTATTTTTAGAATGTGCTACTACAAGGAACCTCATTTTAAAAAAACAACAATTCCATAACACTGTCAACATGGAGAAACTCAATCTATGCCTAGTGTCTGTATCTATTTATTTATTTATTTAATCTACTTTACTTTATTAACACCCCACCTCTTTCCCCAATGGGTACCCAAGGTGGCTTACATAATTCTCCTCTCCTCCATTTTATCCCCACAAGGTAGGTTAGGCTGAGAATGTGTGACTGGTCCATGGTCACCTAGCAAACTTCCATGGCAGAGCAGGGATTCGAACCTGGATCTCCCAGATCCTAGTCCAACACTCTAACCACTACACAACACTGGCTCTCTTATTTTTGTATTTTCCTTGATCTAACTACAGCCATTTTTTGTAGTATTAGGCCAGCAAAAGTCTAAAGTGAAGCTTTTAGTTAAGCTAGTTGGAACAAAAATATCTTTTGTAATTGCTATATGCATTTTATTCATTCCACAACCATTCGGTTCTAGCATTAGACAAAAAACACACATTATACACATACTTCCTCTGCGAATTCTTCACCATGTACAAAAATGCCCCCTCCCTTCATCAGTACATAACAACATCCAGCACAATGACATCACTTCTGGAAGTGACATCACCACACCGGGCCCAGGACCAAGCACAAAGAACCTTCTTGCTGTGAATACTGCCACTCCCACCCCTGTGTCCAGTGTTTGTGTTGGGACAATCTGGCAATTCTAGCTGAAGCAGAAGAAGGGATGTAGCATTCTGGGTACATTCTTATCGGTACTCATCAACAAGGAGGCCTATTCCAGTTTATTATCACCTGTTTATAGGAATCTCCCCCATCCCATGGTAACACATTCTGTTTTGTCACCTGCAGACTGAAATGGTATGGAGAAAATCATTTATCGCCTCATTTATTTACTTACTTCATTTATAGCCTGCCTTTCTCCCCAAGGGGTACCCAAAGCAGATTATATTGCCCCCCTTTTTTCTCACAATAACCTATGAGGTAAATTAAGCGGAGAGAGTATGATATGACTGGCCCAAGGTCACCCGGTGAGTTTCCACGGAAGAGTGGGGATTTGAAGCGGGATCTCTCATATCCTTGTCAGAGACTGGACTACACTATACTGGCTCATCTACTCTTTGTAAAAGACTGAGCTCTGTCTTCTGCCTAATATTAAAGTATTATTATTATTCATTGCTGTGCATGCTGCTTTACAGACCTCTCTGCTGAAGAGTTTACAGCTTATATTTCAACTACGGGGGAGACAAGGGATGCATAGAAGGAAGTATAAATGTAATAAAAACATGCACTGTTAAACCCCATCAGCCGTGAGAGCCTTATATTATAAACCTCAGAGAATCTTTGACTATAAAAAGATGTACCTCTAGTTACTTTACGTTTTCTGCACTGTTACATGAGATACTTCAAGAGGGGCATAAAGCATATGCTTATTTATTTATTTAGAAAATTGGTATACCACTTTATTGGGCCTACTCAAGGCAGTTCACAACGATAAAACAAAACCAAGCATATAATAAAAACAAAGAATACTAAAAACATATTAGTAAAACAATTCAAGTCAATAATAAAAAACAGTTAAAAACTGCCAATAAAAGCAAGTCATGGCATAAACGCACATAAAAATATTGCAGTCTAAAAAGATGTAGAAAAAATACACCTCAGGATAGCAGAGAAGTTAGCCGTGTTAGTCTGTGGTAGCAAAATCAAAAAGAGTCCAGTAGCACCTTTAAGACTAACCAATTTTATTTTAGCATAAGCTTTCGAGAATCAAGTTCTCTTCGTCAGATGCCTGATACAGAGACTGGTCAAATACAGAAGAGGAGGAGAGAGAAGAGGCAATTAGGGGGGGAGGGGGAGGGAGCAATCAAAACATTCCTTTGCTAGTATATGTAAACATCTCCTTTTGGTGTGTGTATCAGTTGGCTTCAAAGGAGTTTGCCCTGTTAGTTTGTGGAAGCCAAACAGCTAGACCATCCAATTCCAATGCAGTATGGGCCTTCGATAACCACAGCTCTCCCTGCCAGATGCATCTGACAAAGAGATCTGTGGTTCCCGAAAGCCCACGCCAGGTACCACTGAGCTCCCCCAGACCCCACCTCTGTAAAGGAAATCTGTTACCTGTGGTAATGTGATAACCATTCATAGTCCCTATTCAGTCCCAGATTGACAGAGTCAAATTTGCATATGAATTCCAGTTCAGCAGCCTCCCGTTGGATTTTGTTTTTGAAAGGTTTCTGTTGAACTACAGTGACCTTTAAGTCTTTGATGGAATGTCCTGGTAGGTTGAAGTGTTCTCCCACTGGTTTCTGGACGTTTCCATTTCTAATGTCAGATTTGTGTCCATTTATTCTTTTGCGTAGAGGTTGGCTGGTTTGTCCAATGTACAGAGCAGAAGGACATTGTTGGCACATGAGGGCATATATCAGATTGGAGGATGAGCAGCTGTAAGAGCCAGAGACAGTGTAGTTGATGCCATTGGGTCCTGTAATTGTATTCCCTGGGTAGATATAGGGGCAGAGCTGGCATCTGGGTCTGTTGCAGGGCCTGGTACCTGTGCTGGTGACTCTGCTGGCTGATTCATGGTTGTGAGTGAGAAGTCGTTTAAGGTTGGGGGGCTGTCTGTAGGCAAGGAAAGGTCTTCCACCCAGGGCTTCTGAGAGAGAGGTATCATTTTCCAGGATGGGTTGTAGCTCACTGATGATACGTTGGATGGGTTTGAGCTGGGAGCTATAGGTGACAACCAGTGGTGTTCTGTTGTTAGTTCCTTTAGGTTTGTCCTGGAGTAGGCTGTTTCTGGGTACTAGTCTGGCCCTGTTGATTTGTTTCTTCACTTCATTTGGTGGGTACTGTAGTCCCAAAAATGCTTGTTGTAAATCTCTTAAGTGTGAGTCTCGGTCGAGAGCATTGGAGCAGATACGGTTGTAACGTAAGGCTTGGCTGTAGACAATAGACCAAGTGGTATGTTTAGGGTGGTAGCTGGAGGCATGTAGATATGAGTATCGGTCTGTTGGTTTCCGGTATAAAGTGGTATTTATTCATCCATTATGTAGTTGTACAGTGGTGTCCAGGAAGTGTACCTGTTGTGTAGAGTGGTCCAGGCTTAGGTTGATAGTAGGGTGAAAGTTATTGAAGTCTTGATGAAATCTCTCAAGAGCTTCCTTCCCATGGGTCCAAATGATGAAGATGTCATCCAGGAATCTTAAGTATAGTAGTGGTTCCAGTGGATGGGAGCTGAGGAAGCGTTGTTCCAAGTCCGCCATGAATATGTTAGCATATTGTGGTGCCATGCATGTGCCCATGGCTGTGCCATTAATCTGTAGATATAAGTTGTCACCAAATTCGAAGTAATTGTGAGTGAGTACGAAGTGACAAAGTTCAGTGGCGAGGTGTGCTGTGGTTTTGTCCAGGATAATATTCCGTATGGCTTGCAGTCCATCCGCATGTGGGACATTGGTGTATAAAGCCTCCACATCCATGGTTGCTAGGATGGTGTCATCAGGTAGGTTGTCAATGGACTGTATTTTCCTGAGGAAGTCAGTGGTGTCCCGTAAATAGCTGGGTGTGCTGGTGGCATAGGGCCTGAGGATAGAGTCCATGTATCCTGAGACTCCTACCGTGATAGTGTCTCTTCCTGAGACGATGGGGCGTCCTGGGTTACCCAGTTTATGGATTTTGGGTAGTAGGTAGAATTTTCCTGGCCGTGGTTCCTGGGGTGTGTCCGTATGGATGCATTCTTGTATGTCCACGGGAAGAGTCTTCAATATTTTATTGAGTTCTCTTTTATATTGCTCCGTAGGATCAGCAGGTAGTATTTTATAGAATGTTGTGTTGGAGAGTTGTCTTTCTGCTTCCTGTATATAATTCTGTTTGTCCATGATGACCACTGCTCCACCTTTGTCTGCTTCCTTGATTACGATGCCAGAATTGTTTTGGAGGCTGTTTATGGCATCTCTTTCTGCATGAACAAGTAAAAAGATAGAGCCTCTTAGTTAAAAGACATTGGCCGTTTCCACATGGCTTACCTTGTTCCAAAAAACAGCGAAATCTTGCAAGATGCTGTTATTGCGTCTTCTCGCGAGATTTCGCTGTTTTCCGGAACAAGGTAAGCTGTGTGGAAAAGGCCTTGGATAAAGAGAAATCTTTTGGCCTAGTACCTAAAGGAAAGAACAGTAGGCAGCAGGCAAGCCTCAAGGGGGAAGACTTTCCAAAGGCAAAGTGCCACCTCCAAACAACCTCATCTCTTGTTGTCACTATCCTTTCCTCTGTAGGCAGGAGCACAGAAAGCAGGACATGAGGAGAAATCCTCAACTGGCAAGCCGGTCAATATGGGATGAGGTGGTCCTTTAAGGAACCCAGGCCCAAGCCATATAGAGTCTTAGACACTGTGCAAAAGCAAGGAGCTGTGACTTGGAAGAGGGTAACTATGGCCTCTGATTTATTCACATTTCCTTTTAACTCCTTTTTAATTCAAAGTATTAGATTTTGTTTTAGGCATTTCCCATAAAGCTAAATTAACATTTAGCTAAGTAAAAACACAATCTTTTTCTTACATGAGTGGATTTATCTCATGCTTCCTCCGAATAAAGCTTTCTCGTTATTTGGGAGCCGTTCATGCTATGGAAGCTAAAGACAGATCCCCTTAGGGGACACTCTCTAGCTCAGAATCCTCTTAACCACGGGTTTTTATCTTCCTTTTGCACTGAGTGGCAGGTGAGTGACAAACCAAGTATAAGTAGATGCCATTATAGATTTATGTAGGTATTGAGTGGCAACCAGCCTTCACACACAGGAAGGGTCTGCTTCACATTCTCCTAGATTTCTTTTAAAGATACGTCATTTTCCTTCTTTTAAAAACCAAATAGCAAATTACAGTTAAGCGCTTTCTCCAAATGTAGCCCTTCTTGCCTGAGAAGTTGAACATAACAGGGAAAAAAAGGCCAAACTTAAACTAAGGAGGAACTTGAGCTGTGTTAGAGAAATTCCACGATAACATCACAGAAAATAGATTTCTGACAAGAGGGTGGTGAGAAAGGTTTTTGGTCTCTAGGTAAATTAGAGATAGATTAAGCTCACCAACTCTTACTGGCCATGATAACTTCTGTTATGGAATGATTAAGCAAGCCCCCATCTTGACCACGAAGCAACCGCCTGGCCTAGCTTACTTGCGTCACTTATCGGGGCCCCATCCAAATGCTCCTCTGAGATCTGATGCATTCCTGAGGGCATCTGTTTAAGAATGCACACAGCCCCCACTGGGCTAGCAGTTATGGTTAAATGGAGCTGCCATTCATGTGAACCCATAGCCACCTTATGTATCCACCTATCTGTTTCATTTTTGTCCTGCCTGTCCTCCAAGGACAGCATGTGTTTTTCCTTCTTCCATATTATCACCTCAATAATCCTGTGAGACAGGGTAGACTGAGAGATGCCAACTGGTTCAAGAGGACCTGGTGAGTTGATGGAGATTTGAACCCAAGTCCTAGTCCAACATTCCAGCCACCACACTCACATTTAGGTACAGTTTATGCACTACTGCCTCAGTTTCCATGGCAAGGACTCATTTCTTTCTGCTGCCATAATAATATACAAACTGGCCATACTATTGACATCATCAGGGCCGGCGTGCCCATTGAGAGGTAGGCGGTGGCCTCAGGACGCGGGGTGCCGGAGGGGGCGCTGGAGGAGGTGCGTCACATATGACATCATCACGCAGGCTGGCGCATATGCATGTGCGCGCGCAGGGGTGCTTGGCCTGCAGGCCAGCTGCGAGCGCCGAAAACCCTGGCACCGCTGCTGGACATCATGTGTCTCTGGGTCTCTCTGTTCTTGGAAACGTTCACTTCTAACGTAGCTGTTTATTGACCCCAGAATTTCTTTCTCCCTTGATTTGTAAGCCCCCCTACTATTCCACATGATGGCATACATATCACTGTGTACTGAGCAGAACGTCATTTTGCAGCACTAGGCAACAAATATGTGCCTTTCTGAAGCAGGAACCCAAAATGTAGAGAATACCTGTTATTTAAATTTCATGGGAAGCACCAATAGTTTTTTACCTGCAAGCTGTGAAAAATACATTCATTTCATACATTTTTAATGCACATCCCACATTATCTTGCCTAAACTTGGATGATTTCCTCTGCCCTATTGATAAACCTTTTCTGCCATGGATCATGCCTGAGAGGATATGTAAAGCTAATCCCTTTTGGGGCGGGGGCTTCCATAATTCATTTCCATAATGAATTGTACAAATTGCTATTTTGCAAGCTGCTATCTCCACAAAACATTCTCTCGCTCAGAAAGTGTCTCTGGATCCATGCATTATATAACTGAATGCTACTTTTTTTGTTGTTGCTGTTGTCAGTAAAATATCCTGGTAATCTTGTTTTTAAATGCAGACAAGAAAAAAATATTCTGGAAAAGAAATGCAGTCACATTAGTGAGCATGCATTTTAATAAGTAAAGAGAAGGTGTTAGCAATCAGACTTTCCCCTCATACTAAAAAAGCAGTTTATGGATATGAAATATCATAAACCCCTTGCCTTAAGTCCTAGACACTGCTTGGCCCCAGGCAGAGTGGATGCCAGCTGGCCTGGAGACTGGAAAGTTACCAAGACATGAGTCATAGGGGAATGACTGACTGAGCGGCCCCCATGCCCTGGAGAGAAGCAGAGATAATGAGGCTTCCTGAGGAGACTCCCAGCTTAATGCCATCAACGTCCTTCTGTGCTTCCCCTCACCCAGCCAACCTAATCAGGCTATTCAGCAAACCTGATAGCCTTCCTGTCCAACACTTACTAGGTCATCAAGCAATATTTTTACCTATAGTCCAGCTCCGATAGTCATATCACACCTTTCCCAATTCATCGGTCCTCCTCCGGAGACAGCCATCAAGCTATTGTCTTTGGCTGCAAGATGTTAGTCTTGCCTGAGGGCATGTTTCACTATGGGCTGTCCAGCCATGTGCTCAGTGTGTGTGTGTGTGTGTGTTCTGGATACAAACATCAACCCTCAAGTTTGCTTGAGCCCCCTCTTCTCTCAGTGAAATGCTGGTCATTTTGCTACTGCTCCCACAGGCCTCTCCTCTCTTCAGGACTGGTAAATATCACCCCATCCCAACTACTCTCTCCAACTTTCCTCTGTTTTCTTATTTACTTATTTATTTATATCATTTATCACTGAGACTCAAGGCGGATTACACAGTGTGAGATTAGTACAATCGATATCTAGGACATTTCCATAAACAATGCCATAGGGTAAATTAACACAAGTTTACAAAGACATAGCATTAGCAAGAAGTAATATAATGCCATTTATCTGTGATCGCTTCATGTGACATGTGAAAGGGTGGGCTTTTTACATTTTCCCTCCATTATTCTAATTATATGCTAGGAAATAGGAACCATAGCCTTCACTACTATGCTGCTTTACTATTATGCTGCTCTATTGTTTTAAATGTGTGCTCCTACTTAATTAGATGCGTGTATTCTGTGTGTTTGTCTTTTTATTGCTCTGCTAATAAAGAAACCTTTCCTTTAGAACATCTGTCTGTTTATTTGAGAGTTCTCTATGGGAGCAATCCTGGTATACAAAGGTGAAAACTGCCTGTTCATCTCCTCTCGCTACATCTCCTTGAATGCAAGGAGCTTCCCCCATTGGGGTAACAAAGGTAGTGTAAATCCCCCCAGCAAGAACTTTACTTTGTCAACATACAACTACAACTACTAATCTGCCCTGCAACTGGCACTCAAAACAATCTTTCCAGGAATGAAAAAATTGCTCTGTTGTTTGATCTTGCCAAGCAGAAAAGACCTCCAGTCATCTCAACCTGTAAAGAAAGGAGGTATTCCCCCAAACAGCTCAACTAGGCAATACATGTGATGTGAATCTAGTTGGGGATTGTCTGACCAGACTCTTGTCACTTGTCACATTAGTGAACTAACATTCCCAAGTACTGCAGGGCTGAATCTGGCCGAGGAGTGAGGTGCAGGGAGAGGAGAAACTTCAGAAACGGCAGGGAGTGGAGGTGGGGGGTGGAGTCCCACAACAGGGCAGATACTCACATGGCTCCTACATGACTGTTTCAGTTCCAAAAAACAGTGTAGGGGGGAAGGTTGAAGCTTCTCCTGCCCCACACATTGCTCATAAGCCATATCCAGCCCAGTAGTATTTGGGAATGTTAGTTCCCTATGCTACATATAAAAGGAGTTGGGTTGGGGGATCCCCAAACCAATACATGTCACACATTGTCTTGCTGGGCCCAAATATAGCCAAACTTTCTCTTGTTATGGCTCTTCTTATTTAGAAAGCCTCTCCTATACCTTACGCATTCTCAGATTCTCCCTTCCAAGCCAATCCAGTAGCTTACTTCAGATACCCTTGCCGCCATTCAGCTCTGCAAAATCAAACATCTGTTCTTATTATCCTTTGACACACCTATACAACAAGCAGCCTTCATCATTCTCTCTCCTGGATTATCACCTGGATCTGCTTGCTTGGATCCCTAAATGACCTTGGACAGCACTCCTTTCCAGATTGTATAGATCTCAAAGCGATCCCTAGTCTAGATGCTTGGAAACTACCCGATACAGCTTCCCTGTGTGGAATCATGTAAAGAGAGAAGATATAATCCTTTACTTTCCCAGCTACCCTCTTTATTTTCTCCCCTCAGCCTGCCTGTTGAGTTACACATGGCACGTTGTGTGTGTATGTGAGTGAACATAGGAACAGCTAATATCTCCTATGGACAGTTTGGTATTTGGTACTCTATTGTGCTTGATTATCAGTCTGGTTGCTTAAGTATGTTTCATTGCATAAAATCTTCCTTGGTTATTCTTTGAATTCCAATCTCTGTTTCTATTTCCAAGCCTGCCCCAGAAATTCATAGTTTTAAAACTCAGAAGCACATGTGTTTGATTCCCCTTAAGGTAAAGGTAGTCCCCTCTGTAAGCACCGAGTCATTACTGACCCAAGTGGGGACGTTGCATCACATTTTCTTGGCAGACTTTTTACGGGGTGGTTTGCCATTGCCTTCCCCAGTCATCTACACTTTACCCCCAGGAAACTGGGTACTCATTTTACCGACCTTGGAAGGATGGAAGGCTGAGTCAACCCTGAGCCGGGTACCTGAAGCCGGCTTCCACCAGGATCGAACTCAGGTTGTGAGCAGAGCTTGGGCTGCAGTACTGCAGCTTACCACTCTGCGCCACGGGGCTCAGTACCTTTACTGATTCCCCTTAGCCTGATGTTAAATCCTAAGCCTGCAGTTTTGTTAGGCTTGAATCCTGACTAGCCCTTCCCCTGGTGCAAGGGCTTCCATTTGCACTGATTTTCCTGCCTATACTGTCAAGAGCCCCAAAATCCCCTGAGACAGGATTTAGGGGAAGCTCTTGACTCCCATTGGAGGGGGAAAGGGAAACTTGCACTCCACAGCTTGTGCCCACAGAAACGTTAGCCAGGATTCAACCCTTATAGAGAGCAAGAGGTAACAGAAGACAGGTTTCTAGCTTGTGTTTAGGAAACAGACCTCATTCAAACAGGTGTGTGGCTACCACAGATGTGCTTTCTTGAGCACATGTGAGCACTTACTTCTGCCACGCTAAAGGAGCTCAGGTTTAACATCCAACTGAGCAAATGCCCAGTAGGTGATTACACATAAATGGCAAAAGGGAATTGCTGTAAAAGTGCAACTCTTTCACAAACCTTGAAAAAAATCCTGAGAATCAGAGACAGTAAAATCAAATATGTTTATTAAAAGGAATAATGCAATAAGCTGAGCCAGAGAATTAGCAACTCATTCAGTCAAAATAATGTCAAGCATGGAATAATAATACTCAGCACCAGAATAACTATGTTAAGCATATAAGTATTCCAAGCACATAAACACACAGGGGTTCATACAGTTCGTTTCTTGTTCAGCGCTGTTGGATATATTTTGATATATTGTCTGTTGTACGAGTTTGTATATTAACTACTATTAGAATTTTCATTGTTTGTGGGTGTAGGTTTTTGTTTCCCTCCGTGTGGTTCCACATTCCTTAAAAGTGAGGCAATAGGTGGGGGTGGGGAGAGGAAACCCAGCTGGTTATAGATATCTATCTATGCAGATTCCAGGCAAAGTTATGATGCCCAACACAGAGGTATAAGCATACAAGGCAACCAGTAATCCTAGAAGGTAACCCAGGAAAAGCACAGGTAAGACATATGATGAGACAGGCACTTTATCATTCATAAGACAGAAGCAGGCCGGGGAAGCTCAACACTCTCAGGATCCAAAGCCGCAACCCTAGTACTGATCCAAAGGGAAAGAGGAGCAGGGAATCATATAACGTGAGCCAGGAACATAATTTTTCTGCTCACTAAAAATGGAAGTCTTACAGGCAAATCTCAATTTGGGTTCTGGCTCCAGTTATAGGACCGAGGCTTGCATCATCATTGTCATCCTCCTCCTCAAATGGAGTCCCTGAAGTATTTCTCCCCTCCCAGGGAAAGAATCTGGGAGCCAAGGGGAGGGTATGCCAGAAAAACACCCCAACCCTGCTCCTGCAGCAGTAGATGAGAAGCCCCTCAAGACGGGTAGACAAGGGAAGAAAAAAAAAAAGACTGTGGAGGACAGAAGTTACTACATTCTTTGCTGAGCACAAAGAAACAACCACTTATCTGCAAGCCAGACAGAACTAAAATTGGGAGACTGAGAGCCAAGCTACAAGGGACGCCTGACACAGGTTGGACCCTTGGCAGCTTCCCTCAAGTTTTGATGGGAAATGTAGGCATCCTGGTCTTGCAGCTGTAATGGAGAGCCAAGCTGTAAAACCAGCACGCCTACATTTCCCATCAAAACTTGAGGGAAGCTGACAAGTGTCCAACCTGTGTAAGGCGTCACTTGTAGCTTGGCTGTGAGGGAGAAGCCCTCAATCGGCAAAAGGAGTCGGCAAAAGACCAACGAACCTGCCTGCCTCCAGGGGAGGAGCATTTACCAATGAGTTGTGACTGTTCCACCCTGGACCACTAAAGAAGGTGATTGGAGGAAGTCTTCATTACTATATAGAGCTGGACTTTCAGTGGGAAATTCCAACCAGTCCAAACTGGATTCGTCTGAATGAAGAACCTTGTTCTATGGAATATGAATGGGGGCATAGTGCTGTGCAGTTAGGAATACCAGCGCAGCAAAATCCTTTGTCTCTACCTTGATTAATAGTGACAAAGGCCCTGATTAATATTGTCTTTCTTCCCAATAACAATGATTAAGTGAAGTGCTTGCTGTCAGTCCTCTGAAGTGTTAATGGCTAGTCACTCTGTTTCTTGGCCTTATTTGCCTAGCCACGTCCCACATCCTCAAGATGAATGGGGGAGGGAGAGAAAAGAGAAAGGCCAGCAAAAATGGAGTGATGTCACTCAATTTATAATAAAGAGTGTACTGCTCATGCTGCTTTATTATTTTTATACATTTCCAAAGAATTTTATGCTGCAGAATCTGGAGTGGAAAATTAGCCTCAGGCTACCCGAGTGCTATTTATCTGAAGACTCCAAATTGCTATCAGTTCTGCTGACGATATATATGTTACATTGCGACACTCGTGTGATGAGCAAAAACTTCTGTATGAAACTGTGAATAAGCTTTACTCATGAATGCAGAACCCAGATAATATGCATGCAACGTATTTTTGTATGGCCTTGCTCTGGGCCATCAGGACCTCTTCTTCTCCCATTGCACAGAAAATTTAGGAGAGCAGAACACTTGTCTGGCAAGCAGTTTCCCTCAGTGTTCCGCTCGGAATTAAATGGTATGCAGTTCTGGTATTTCCTTCCAAATTCTTTCACCTAGCGCCCCCCCCCCATCATGATGCCAGGTGTACTAACTTCTTCATACTTTCCATTGTGCAAGAATATTACACCTATCAGAAAACAGAATCCTCAAGGGGCAACTTTTATTGATCCATTTTTATGCCACACACACCAGTGAATCCAAGCAAAATGACCCACATGTTTCTGTTCTTCTTGAGAGAGTAACAATGGGCATCTTTAGGCCCTACAATTTCAATGTACAAGGCTGAAGGATGGGCTTAATTTCTTCAAGTGAAATAAATGAAACTTGAAAGTGCTACCCTTTGGCTGAATCATGCCCAAGATGTCCCCTAGTGCAGCAAGCAAAACAAACAAACCTCTAAAACTATCCACTGAAAAATGAAATCTTCAAGTACAAAAGAAAACCTTACTTCCAAAAGAAAACTTTACTTCCATAATTCATATATTCTTTGCAACATGGTTCAAAAAGCGGTCTTCTTCAAAACAGCAGTAGATGCTTGAAACTGACTAGGAACCTGTCAAAGAATTTGAAACTAAAAGCAGCAAAGAGAGAGATTTTGATTTTAATCTCATGTGCCAGTTTCATCACCTTGCTTCTGCCCAGTATAACCGGCCCATATTGTCTACTTGCTTTCTTTCAGCAAGAGAAAACAAAACCAAATTCTAACTGAACTACGCAGATATGACCTTTGGAACCTCTCTATTTTTCTAGCTTAACTGTAGCATGCAATGAAATATTCTAAACATAAAAAATGATGACTGACAGCGTATTACAAAGAACCAAATGTCTTCCTTTCATTTTAGGATAACTCAGTGTCAGCTATCAACATCAAATCAGTGATCAAACATACGCCATCATTAGAGGTGGTTGCCAAAACTAATAAACCTTTATTTTGTTGGCACAACTTCCTATCATTTTGGCTAGCACTGGGCCCAAGTACCTTTGTCAGCTCCAGGATGGTTGGCCAGGTTTTAAAGAAATCTCTAGGCAAAAATGGAGGTGGGCTGATGAAATGAATGCAAGGCCAGGACTAGCTACCAGGTTTGCCTGAATCCCCCCCACCTCTGATCCGTTGTAATGGCTCTGTATGCAGTCCTGGGAAGCAGATCCAACAAAGCAGGATCAAGGCAACATATTATATTGTAGATTTTCATTTAATCGAACACTCACAGCTACAGACTAAGCAAAGACTACCTTCACTCCCTTCATACCAAAATCACAGTCAGCTTGTAGTTAAATGGACCAACCTGCTTCTTTCACATCTCCAACCCCTCACCTCTGATCAGAGGAGTGGCAGGCCTCCCATTCGCCTGGCTCTCCCACTCGCTGATTCTACATCTAACTTTCCCCGACTCCCCTCCAACCTGCCTCTTTGTTTTCTAATGTGCTTGAGCCCTGCTGTAACTGAGCTCCCTTCCCAATGCCAAACTGCACATTTACAGCAAATACCACCCTGCACACTGGTGATACATGCATGCACACAGACTGCCAACCTGCATGCACTTGTCAGTCTGCACACAAACACAAGTGCCTGCTCCCTTGGTTGCCTTTTATTTGTGTGCCCTGGGTTCTAACATACTGATCAGACCCAGCCTCACTCTTCCTTTGCCTGAATTTCTGCTAGACGGGGGGCATGGTCCCCTTGTCAAGAACCATTCTGCACTTGGGGCCCCAAGCCACAGCTGGTGCTGTCAAGTGGAAGATCAGAAAGAACTAAACCACCTGAAACAATCCCCCAACTTAGAAAACGACAGGAGGGAAAGGACAGGTTTTCTTTCCCTTCTCCAATTACTTACTGCCCCCTTTACTCTCTGAGGTACATACTGTTCTGTGGGGTCACAACTGTGTGGGTATTTGTTTTACAAAATATTTTATAAGGAAGTACCTCCCAATATTTCAAAAGGTCAAATACTGCATTAAAAAAGAAAAAGAAAGAGGAACCAAATAACATCTACCTAATAGTAAGAAAGAACAAAGAGGGATATTCACTGCAGTGATTCTCTGGAACACTGATTGCAAAATCACTGCTAAACTCAGTTATTTGACTAAATATAATAACGCCCTTCAATTTTACCCACAGATGAGCTTAGTTTCATAAACAGAAGACGCTTTACCGATAATTAAAAACAAATATTTGAACTACATTTTTTTAGCCATGACTTTCAGTACAGAAAATACCTTTAATAAGGATGAATGGCAGACCTAAAATATGGATTTCTGCATTTGATTAAAATCCTGTACAATATACACTCAAGTATTCTTTTCTACGTTAATCCTCTACACTAGTGCAGAATGTATTCCTCAGTGAAAACTATGGTACTGGAAGAGGCGTTCCTCTCTGCACCAGGAAAATGGAGAATTGACCACTATCTGAAAGTAGATCCAGAGGAGTTAGCCATGTTAGTCTGTAGACGCAAAATAGAAAAGAGTCCAGTAGCACCTTTACAGTAGCAACCAACTTTATAGTAGCATAAGCTTTCGAGAACCACAGCTTATGCTACTATAAAGTTGGTTAGTCTTAAAGGAGCTACTGGACTCTTTACTATCTGAAAGTAGAGCTCATTTGCATACTCGTCTGGGATTAACTCTGGGCCAAACTAGACATGCTCTTTTTTAAAGAGTTCGGTCTAGCTTCCCTGGACCCAACTCTGTTTCTCTGCAGCTGCTGTTAAAAAATAAAGGAGAGCCTGTTAGGACTTGGAACACTGTTGCGAGGGGCCCCTCCTGCCTCACCCCCAACCAGCCAATTTTCCATGCTGAAAAAGTTCTGGAGAGGGGGAGTTAGTTCTCCATTTTTGTTGCTCCACATATACAGGATACTCCATATAGAGCAGATAAAACAGAGGAATAACTCCCCTGCCAACATTTTAGCATGGGAAAATGGCTGGAGGGGAGGCAGGAAGCCTTCCTCCCTCTGTAGTAGCATTCCAAACCCAAATGGGCTTTCCTTTACTTTTTTAAGTACCGTGCAGCTGAGGAAAAACAGAGTAGACAGCACAAAGTGCCATCAAGTCACAGCCAACTTATGGTAACCCCATAAGGTTTTCAAGGCAAGAGACAAAAAGAGGTGGTTTGCCATTGCCTGCTTCTAAGTAGTAACTCTGGCCTTCCTTGATGGTCTCCCATTCAAGTACTAACCAGGGTCAATCCTACTTATCTTCTAAGACCTGATGAGATCTGGCTAGCCTAGACTATCTAGGTCAGGCCTACTTGGCCCTCAGTAGCAATGTTAAAATAAGAACTATCCTAGTTGCTAATTAAGCACTCTAAAGCATGCCCCGCAATACAGGCAGCCACAGCAGCTTCCAACTTTCCCACACCAGGGGTTTTAAAAGTTGCACTTAACTTTACCCACAAACACTAGAGAAGTTGTAAAAAATATGTAAAATAGTCAACACGCAGAACAGTGATGGGAGTTTTCTGGGATAAAGAGACCACTAAACTTTACTTACTCCTGCCTGAGGAGAACATTTGTACCTACAAGCAACCGTGAGAGAAAATTAGACATTCTGATCTGATTTCAGATATTTCCAGTTAAGACAGCAAGGTAAAGGACAAGATGTAACAGAAAACAGCTGCAAGAGAGGGACAACAGGTCTCTCATTGACATTTCCTCCTTCAAAAACGGAAGGGACTGGGCGGATGCAGTTCTTCCTCTCCTCTCACCCCTCTGAGGCAGCTGTAGAAGAGTGTCCAGGCTAAAAGAACACCAGGGTCTTCCATTGCTCACACAAATGTTGAGGTGCACAAACTTTTGTTCAGCAGTCTCTATTGAAACGGCAGCAAACTCATAACCGGGGCAGATATTGGCTTAGTTTAGATATAAAATGGAATACGAGAATTGTTTTAACTATGGCTGACTGAAACTCAGCTTGCAGACAAACGCTACAGAATCCTGGTTTTCCTTAACCAATGCTGGTTGTTTCAGTTTTGCTCTAGCCAGACATCTCTCTAGCCGACAAGTATGCAAAGGACAGCTCTAGGGAGCAAGCCTGCATTGCAGCCTAATGCTGATGGTGAGGAGGAAGGCGGGGGCACGGTGACAAACTAGACCACACAGTGACTGGAATGAAAATTGGCCACAACTTTATTGGAAAAAACAGCAAGTAAGGAGCATTGGCAGTCATGGGGATCAGAACCCCAAACATTGGCAGACCTACCTGCCAGCCGATGGCCCCTTCCCCCTCAGACCCCTGCTGAGGGGGGGAACCAAGGAGTGGCATTAAGGGGGAGATCATATGGGTGTACACCCCTACATGATTCCCCTGCCACCTGGGAGTGAGTACGCCCTGGCAGCCCCCAAGCTGGGCATGCACCTCCGTCACTCACTCCCAAGATTCCTTATGGGAATCCCCTTAACAGGAAGCAGGGCAGAGGCCCTGATTCCCCCCAAAAGAGATCCAATCCAATGACCAACCACTATGTAAAGTTGTGACAAAACAAGCAATGCAATACAAAACAGAGAGGGAGCGGAGGGTGGAATTTCGCAGCCAGGAGCGGAATGTGGCAGCGCAGGGCGGGCGCTTGCTTAAATGCAAAGCAGCTGGACCAGAGGGAAGACTGCTTTCCCAAGGCCCAGCAGTGAGCCCTGCTCCACTGCTCGCCTCCCGGGCCACCACTGATTGGCCGGCCGGGATTTGAACTCATTGGTTGCTGGCTTGCCCAGAGGGATGCCGGGCAAGCTGACATGGTGGCCGCCGCACCTGCCTTGCCTCCCCACCCCACCCCACGGCAGCAAACCGACCGCCTAGTAAGTTGGGCACTCGTGCTTCTTACAACATATGTAACCACAGTTAAGACTAACTATGGTGAATAAACCAACTTGAAACCATAGTTGCAGACTCTACTTTGATGGATTGTAACTAGACATGGGCATGAACCGCATTATGAACTTCAAAAACCCACGAAATTGGCGATCGCGCGATCACAATCCAGCAGATCGTGACTGTCCTCGGCCAACGAACCAGCGTTTGGAAGAAGCCTAGTTCGGTGCATTTGGCCATGGTTTGGGGAGCCAGGCACTCAAGCGCCATCAATCAATTCCCCTGGAAACGGAGCCGGGGGAATGCCTGAACTCTGTCTGTGCTCCTTCTGTCGCCCTGGAAACCCGAATGGAAGCCCAGCTTACCTTGATCGGCAGGTCTTCCTTCCAACCATGGAGCTGCAAAGCGGTTACAAGTTGGGAGAAGACACCCGGGGGATGGAGGGGGTGTTCTGTGTGGGCACTCCAATCTCATCCCTGCAAACCCTGATAGCCAGCTCTGACGGCCAAACACAGACCTCCTGTGTTGCTCTATGGGACCTCAGCTTATAAAAAGCACTACTCTCCCAGTTCTGGTTTCACTTTCAGTGAGCAGTGGAGTGCGACAGAGCTGCTGCTAGCTACTTGCTAGGCTTTGGGGAGAGAGACAGAGTATAATCGAGCTTGGATTTTGGGGATAGGGATCTATCTCCTCTGGTTCCAGGGCTGCTGCCAGGCCCTGGGGTCAAGCTCAGTGGGCATGTCGGCTGAGGGCTCACAGTATTACAACTAGTGCCTGATCTGGACAGGCCTCTGGGAGTGGTGGGCTAGGGCTCTAGTCCCTCCCTCCCTCTGGTGCCAGGGCTGCTGCCAGGCCCTGGGGCCAAGCTCAGTGGGCACCTTGGCTGAGGGCTCACAGTATTATTACTAGTGCCTGATCTGGTCAGGCCTCTAGGCTGGTGGGCTAGGGCTCTGTGGGGTGAGGACCCCTCATGATGGACATCCTCATGATGGACATCCTCATGATGACATGTCCTCTCCCTCCCATCCTTTCCGACAAGGCAGGAAGGTGGGTACTGTTGGCTGCTGTCGAAATTTTCCTCCGTGGGACCCTAGGGTAAGGACCCGCGGCAGCTGGGTGATCAGGCCCCCGTCCGAATGCCATGTCCTCTCCCTCCCACGCTGGGAATACCAGCGCACTCCACTTTGGCCTGGCTGTTGCAGGGGGATTTCCCCCCCCCTCCTCCTCATGATGATATATCCTCTCCCTCCCATCCTTTCCGGCAAGGCAGGAAGGTGGGTACTGTCAGCTGCTGTCGAAATTTTCCTCGGTGGGACCCTCGGGTGAGGACCCGCGGTGGATGGGGGATCAGGCCCTCATCCGAATGTCATGTCCTCTCCCACCCACGCCAGGAATACCAGCGCGCTCCTCTTTGGCCTGGCGGGCAGGCACATGGCGAGTGACGCCGGCGAGCGGCTAGACCCCCCGCCCCCTGAAGGGAGGCGGTTCGCTGCTGCCTCCCCGTTCCCGCCAGGCCCAGCGGCCGCCAGCAGTACCCACCGTTCCTACATTGCTGGGAATACCAGCGCGCTCCTCTTTGGCCTGGCGGACGGGTACATGGGGGGTCCCGCCGGCGAGGTGCCAACCCCCTGCCCCCTAAAGGGGAGGTGGCTCATCACCGTCTCCCCGTGCCCTCCAGGCCCAGTGGCCGCTGTCAAAACCCACCTTCTGTACACTGGGCCAACATCAACCAGTGGCTCTAATTGTATCGAGTGGGAGTTTCCTGGGGGGCTTGGATTGGAGAGGGTATAACTCCAAGATCCCTTTTGCAATCTTGTCCAAACTTGGGTGATGGTTGTAGGAGAGCCTGCAAAACACTCCCCGGGAATATGGGCTCTCTAAGTGCAACGGGTGCCGTTCTGCGCCCCACGAACCGCTAACCACGAACCATTTTGGCAACGGAAAATGTTCGTTACAGTTCACGATCTCAGGATTGTTGTCGGCACTGAACCACGAACCGCAGAGTCGTTAAATTTTTTTGGTTCATGCCCATGTCTAATCATAACTAACTTCTGTCAGAGGACTGACCAGTGTTCAGACAATCATATTAATTATCTCTTTATTAAAATTATGATTTAATGTTATGTCTGAACAGAGCCACTCTGAACAAAAAAATAAATAAAAAGGAGGCTAGCATACATTAACAGAATTGCTTGCAGATAAGTTGTTCTGGAGAAACGACTCAAGGCCTAGGAACGGTCCTCTCATTCTTGCTTTCAACAAGCTTTAGCCTTTCTACACTGAGAAAATCCAGTATTTCAGAACAAAAATAGGATAATCCTTTCATTTTCTGAGTCACTCCATTCCTCATTGTTCTACATTTATCCAGGATGCACTGTTTTGCTCAATTGGCATTTGTTTGTTGCTGCTGTTGGCTTTCACCTGAAGATAAAGGTCTACCTGAATATGTGCATTACAGCAAATAATATATCTCAGTTGATTGTCAGCACTCAGTACCATGAAATGTATTGTGGCTGAATTGTAAAGGCTCATTTGAGAGGGTTTATTTTTTTCTGATGACAGCACTCAAGATCTCAGTGAATTATGTCAGGGGCGGGAGGAGATAAACATTACATTTTCATTATACTGCCAGGCCAAGCATCTGCCCTGCTTTTATGACCTAATAAGGTTTGTATGTGTGCATACTTGCATTTCTTAGGGGAGGGAAAGCTGTTAAGACTGATTTTTTTTATTCAGCCAGGGAGAGGGAATTTTATAGTCCCCCCCCCAAAAAAAAACCTATGAAAAAGTCTGTTGTGATTAATAAGACAACTTTAAACAGTAGCATCAGATCTTGGTTTTGATGTACCCTAACTAGCTGCAGTTGGTAGAGTGCCTGCATTTAGAGTGCGCTATAGTTTCGAGTGAAGCCGTTCTCTCTGCCCTACAAGAAAAAGTCTTAGCAGAAGAGGATTCAAACTACTTTTACCATACTTTGGAATGTATGCACATACAGTATGTCTAGCTCTGCCAATAGTTAATTTTATTTTAAATATTTATTCCCTGCACTCCTTGTACATTTGCTGCTGAGACAGTTTCCACCTATCACTCAAATCAGCAATACAATTTTTATTTCTACTTTTGTTTCCACTGTGGCTTCAAGTATAAAGTTTGAGACTTAAAATAGGTGTTGCATTCTTAACAGGCAGTCCCATCCCACAATAGGGGATAGCACAGCGGCATTGCTCCTAGGCAGGCGAAAGAGAAGGGCAAGAGAGAGCAAGCAAGACTAATGAGTACTAGCCAAGTTTATACGCAAAACGCAGGTATGTGTAAAAGCTTTATTTAAAAAGTGTATGCAGCATTCTACACCACCCAAGCAGCATACAAAGTAATCTATACCCTAGAGAATGAACAGAAAACCAGCATACAACATTTAAAATGCAACATGGGATGTGGGGTGTTTTAAAATGCAGTCATAAAAATGTCATCAAGCTTCTCAGCAGCAAAGAGAGGAAAAACTTAATCGGCCTCAGCCAGCATAAAGCACATCCTGAAAAAGCCTTGTTTTAACTAGACTGTGAAATACTAAGGGAGGAATAGCGGGACGGGGTTCTGTTAGAGCATTTAAGAGCCGAACTCTGCTAGAGAAGGTGTGACTTTGTGCTCTCACTTCTGTAGGAGATGCCGCACAGAACAGTGACTCCCCTATAGGCTTGAGGGAACAAAGAACCATGCACCCACACAGCACCTGATCTAAAACAGAGGCTGGCAATATTTTGACCTGAATTTTGACACACACACCCAAACCCTCACAACACCTGCCTGGGCAGATGATGATGGTGTCCCAGAAAACAAAAGACGAGAGGAAGAGAAAAGGGCCACTCTTGCCACTTGCCTAGACCCACAGAGCAAGCTGAGTGCCGCTGGCTCTGTCATTTCCTTGGGGTTCCCCTATTCATTTGATGGAGAACTAGATTTACTTGATGAGCAAAAAAGAAGAGATATTTGGTACTTATGGTGGAGGTGAGGCCCTACCCCGATGTAGAACCAGCTGGAAGCCGGTACAGTTCAGCTAGGTGGGGAATGCTTACTCCTGTCAGGAGGCCTGGCACTTTTGTTTTATTGAATCTTCAGAAACAAAAATATGAGAATTAGTCAGCAGTCTTCTGCCATTACTACTGTAACAAATGGCAGGTGGGACTTAATATTGTGACCTCTCCCAGGAATATTTTTACCTACTTAAGCCCTTAATTTTTTGTAAAGCATCCAGCCACAGAAAAAGCTCTACAGAACTCAAAAGGCTGCATGCAGTACTGTGAATAATCATTTGTCCTAATAAAAATATTATTTTGAGTTTTTAAAAACCCATCTACTCCCCAATGGGGAGCCAAAGCTGTTTACAACATTTTCCTCCCCTTCTTCCATTTGTATCCTTACAACAATCCTGTGAGGTAGGTGACCAGACCACTGAGAGAGCTTCCAAGGCAGACTGTGGATTCTATCCTGGATCTCCCAAATCCTAGTTCAACCTTCTAACCACAGCAAAAATGCTACTTAGCCTTTGATTCTTTCCACTTACTGGTTGCTCTGAAACGCTGAGTACCATTTAACCTAACACTGACTGATTTGAGAACTGAGGATGCTGAGCACCTAGCAGGGAGATACTCTGCACCTAGCAAAAATTGCATTGTTTTATTGATTGCCAGTTCATGTAGAGTCTTACATTCAACTCTGCTTTGAAGGCATTGGATTAGAACAAAAAGGGAGACATTAAAAAGTCTCAAATCTCCAAGATGATCAAAATGCACAATGAGAAGTCTGCTATTTGGCTTTGAAAAGACAAGAAATTAAAGAATTTCTGCCTAATTTGACAGGGGATGTGTTTCTTCATTCCTCTAGCTCCTGTGCAATTTTCTTTCATATAAGAAAGTTTTCTGTGGACTCAAAATCTTTGATGTCAAATAGAAGACACTTGTTGCTAAGATAAAGGCCAAAGGAGATACCATTTGAAAACCTGCTAATTTGGCTAAATAATTTTTAGAACTATTAACTGCAGGAGACCAGAAGATCAACAGTTACAGTTTCATTGATCTGGATACTAAAGAATATATCTTCCTGGAACTGTATTGCTCTGTGACCCATAGAAGTATTTTTATGCGTGAGCTCTAGCACAGAACAGAAAAGTTTAACCCCCAAAAGGGACTAGAACAGAACCTTGTTTTATTCATTCGTCGTAAGGAATAGTTGAGATGGAATTACATTAATATTGTTTTAGTGGTGGAATTGTACATGAACAACTGGTTCCAGAATCAAAGCCCCTTTGAGCAACTAAGTTTCCAAAGAAGCCTTTGTAGTCTATCGAGGCAGGCTGCTAGTGCACACCAGACACCTGAACATACCATATGCAAAATTTAAGTTTTGTGTAAGCTTTTCTCCAAATGTTCTCCAAATTCCCTAATCAGTTGTGAGATGATAATAACCTCCCTTCCACCATACTGGGGTGGTAGGTGATTAAAAAACATAAAACTCTACCCCAAACACTGCCATAACCTTCGTTCTACAGACGTAGCATTTGACGTAGGAAACCCATTTCAGGGCTGTACCAACTCAGGCTGCAGTGGGAGCTCACATGATGGAATACAAACTCAAATCCTTGCACATAGCACCCCTGTAGCCAGGGGAATGCGCTCTGTCATCGGATGAGTCTTATCTACGATCTGTAGCAGTTCAGTCGCCTGGTTTTCTGCCATCAGAGTGCTGATTTGCAGCCCAACCATTTAACCACTATACTGCAGCCACTTTAGGTCTTTACTGGGGAGAAAGGCAAGGTATAAATGAAACAAGTAAACAAATAAAAAGAAACAGCATCTATTTCACATGTTGTGCCATCTCATCATATCCTACATTACTAGAACTAGTAAGGAAATTGATATATTAAAGTTGACATTTCTCCATAACAATAAAACTACCACATAAAACAACAGACAGGATCTTATCAGCACAGCTTCTGTTTCCTTCCTTCTCTGATATATCTTGATTGGTTTGCACTTAAGGTTGCTTCCCAGGCAAAGATAAGAGGATAAATACTTCATTTCTCCCCTCAGTCTGTGTAGGAATCAAAATGATAAACTCCTAAGAAATTCATTCCTTTGCAAAAGGAGGAGGGAATCAGGAGCCATCAAGAACGCCAGAACTGTCGTCTGCAAGAGCAGGAAACTGAGCAGCTGGAGGAGCTGAGGGCAGAATTGGGGGAGATATCGCATACAAGAATTTTAAATATACAAATAACCTTGTAAAAGTTTTTAAAAGCAGTGATATAAAAAGTGCACTTTGCATCCATACAGACAGTTCCTATATTTCCAAATTGCTTTCAATTGCCTTGAGAAATCCATCTCAGTTGATGGCAAAGGGAAGTACCAGGTCAAGTGACTGGGACCTTTTTAAAAAAACAGAACTGCAACAATTGCACGCCATGGAAAGGGAGAATGAAAAACACTCCCAGGTTCCACTGCTGTCTTTTAATTGATTTAATTAAGTGTTGTTGCAGAACTGCTCACTGACACTCAAGTCCTGTTCCACTCTGAGTCCTCTGAGAGATTGAGGGCCAAGCTACACATGACGAATGACACTTGAACGGCAAGTGGATTGAGTGGAGGGCAAGTGAACAGGGAGAAATACACTTGCTGTTCAAGTGTCATTCGTCATGTGTAGCTTGGCCCTCAGACTAGAGATGGGCACGAACTGGGAAAAACACGAACCATGCGGTTCGAGGTTCGTCAAATTTCACGAACCATGAACCACAAACTTTCACAAACCTGCCCCGGTTCGCGAACCGGTTCATTTGGTTCGTGAAAATGTCACATCCAGGTCAGAAAACCACCACTTCTGGGTCAGCAGAAGGTCACTTCCGGGTCAGCAGAAGGTCTGCAGGAAGTCCATCCCCTTTTGCCTAGAAAACTGATTGTTTGGCACCAGGCTGTCTGCAGTCACGAACCAAAAAATCCCCAAGGAGTTCTTTGCTTCTCTTTGGGAATCTACACTGCCACCAGTTGGTCATTTACAGTATCTCCCGTGAAGAGGGCCAGCACTCCTAGCACTCTATCTGCATAGTCATTTACAGAATCTGCGTATGGCATGGGTCTCCCACTCACTCAGCCTAGTTCCCACACAGAGATGGCTACCACACTTGCACATTTAGGGGATCCGGCAATCTACTGACCAATCACCTCCATTCCCCTGGCACCTCTTTAGTAACATGTTTGATTGGAGCTTAATATGGTTTACAGAGAACAATCTTCCAACATAAAAACAAGACATTTAAAATAAAAAAATCACACATACACACTCTGCACAGCAACAGGTCAAGAGAGGAGAGAAAATAAAGATGTATACACACAGTCTTCTGTCCTTCTGTTATACATAACCATGACTGTTGTTATTCTAGGGTATGCTATTTATTCTTAAAGTTACAGCATTCTAGCTGTCATCCTTGACCTCGAATTCTTGTCCAGGTTGCCTGCCTTTTGTTAGCTCTACATGGTAATGACAGCTGTCAAGATGGAGCCCAGGTGCGAAAGTTCCCTCCTACAAGTTATGCCCCGATAGGACCTTGCAAAACGGACCACCAAAAATGGACCGATGGGTTGGGTGAGACTTGAGAGTGATTAACTTCTCTTCTGTTTCTTGTCCTTTTACAGAAAGAGAAACTTCTTGGAATGAGTTTGTTGGTTTTGCAGTCCCAAAACTCCCCACAGTGCGATGTAGCCCAAAGCCCATAAGTGCAAACTATATTTACAGGCAAAATGCATAATGAGGGCCAACAATTTTGTTAAAAAATAACAAAAACCTCTGGAGGTTGCACTTTTGACTGAAAGAGCAGCTGGAGAATAGGAAGAGAAGAAACAATCTTTTTGCTGACTACAGCACTCCAGAAACAAAACAATGGGAGTTCACCGGTACCAACTGACTAGAACAATATACAGACCGGGAAAAGCAACAAATGCTCAAAGCAACAATCCACACTCTTTATATATTTCAAAGTGCCAGAGTGCAATAGTGTCAACAAACAATGTGCTAACAAATACAGAACAAATACTCAAATTTTACAAATATCCACAAGCCACACAACACAAAGTCATCCAATACAGCCTGCAATTTTCATGAACTAATTTTGTAAACAGGGTCAATCACTAAAGCATGAGGAGCACAGAGCTGTGATCTCCGGTATAGACAAACACCAGCCCCAAGAAGAGGGGTTCTAATGCTTTTGAGCCATTTGCCGACGGGATGGTGATGCAGAGCAACTTTATCAAATTCCCGTTTCGAAAATCTTCATCTCCGGGCAAATATCTGGTGGTACAATGGTCTCCTGCACTTCAGCAACCTCTGTGCTCTACCAAGTAGCGAGGGGGTGTGTAATCCAAGGCTTATGGCCCTTCGCTACTTGGCCATAAGTCTTGGAGTGTGATTGTTGCTTTGAGCATTTGTTGCTTTTCCCGGTCTGACTACAGCACTCCGACAAGTTGCTGTTCTCCTGCTGTGGAGTTCCAAATAGGCTTCTCAAGGGAGGTAATTGTGAGTAAGCAAGGCAGGGAGGGTGTTGAAACTGTACACACCTTTATCCATTCACAACTGCACTCTCCCAAAGTGTTGGGGCTTTGCTCTTAAATCTACCTTCCAAGTGAAATAAGTAAAATGAATGACTGGTGAATGAAGCTTTGTACTATGTACGGAAAAGGTTTAAATATGTATGATCACTTTTTCAAAAAAATCAGAGTTTTGAAAAACACTAAATTCACAAAGAAATTGATGATTGCCTTCTTTAACTGCATGCTTTTATCATGACAAAAGACAACCCTCCAACCCCCTTCCTCCAGCAGTATTAACTTCTTGACCAAAATGTGCAGATGTACTGCTTATTCTAGCTCTTACTGCTTTTGTATCCAAGAACAAGGAGCTATTCATAACAAAATGAAAAAAATAAAACATAATCACCATAAGAGTACTGACTGTACCTTAATTTAAAATTCTGTAGAAGTATCTCAATTTGACCATTAAAAACAGATGTGATTTTTTTTTAAAAAATCTGCATTTCTGGTATATAATTCCGTCTACACTTTAAAAGCATATAAAGACCCTAGAAAATTAATCTCGGGCTTAACTGCACTACAGACTCTTCTTCTATTATACTGTTACATGCTCCTAAACAATGAGAAGTTCCTGGAGCAACACTACAAGGTTTAATTTCCTTTACATGAGAAAGTATTGATGTTGTCTCTGTAACATTTTTATTTTCAAATACACAAGCAAAAGCATATCAAAGGCTAAAGCTCTCAGAAGCCTGCACCAAATTCTCAGCCCCTTCCAATTCAAGGCTGAAACTCAGTCAGACACATGAACCTGCCTTATCTTAAGTCAGACTACTGGTCTCTCAAGGTCTATGTCCACTCTGTCTAACAGTACCTCCCTAGAGTCTCCGATCTAGTTATTTGTCATCACCTTCTCCCCGAACCTTTTAACCAGCAATGTTGTGGATTGAACTCCGGATGTTCTGCAACTATAGTGTGTAAAGCAGCGCATCTGCTCTACCTCTGAGCCACAGACCCTCTTAAGTTTACAGAAAGAAATAGTTCTTAGCGCTCTGTTCAAACTATATACTGCTTTTAAATAATCTCTCCATAGGCAGGCAGGCAGGCAGGCAGTGCTGCTGTAAAGATCCGGTATGCAACTGGATCACTTTCCAAAATAAATACTGTAGTCCTGACAAGGAAGTCAGGATCATCTGCAGACCTTGCAAGACCCTTTGAAACTTGGTTTGTGCAAGAGATGCAACTTTATGATTGGTTGGGGAACTGTTCTGGCTTTCAATCGGCAGCCTAGGACTTGTAATCGGAAGCAATAAAGATGATGAGCAAAACAGTCAACAGTTTCAGTCAGCAATGGATGATGATTATTCTGCTTATCTGCACTTCTGACGGAAACCAAGTTTTCAATAGCAATTTTCCCCATGGGAATGTTCTTCAGCTACCAACCTGTCACTCCAGTTTCTCCAGTATAACAGTTTGCTTCAGTTGCTCCGGCTCTGATTTTGTCACAGTGGTTGCTTAATCAATCTTCACTCAGTTCACCTCCTGGACTACAAATATAGGTCGTTTCTACATGCTCCGTTTTGGGGGGGGGGGTTTCTCTGTCACAAAGCTGTGTCTTCCCAATCCGCTTCGAGAATTCACCTTTCACATGCATCGTCCTCATGCGTGTTTTGTGAGTGTTTGTTGCAGAAAAAAAGGGCTCAAAACAGAAAATGTGTTCTTTATCTGTGCCTTGTCACAAATGACGTTGGCGCATTCCCACCCAACTTTCCTTTTTTTTTTTGAGCGCATGCAGGATTGGATCATCATCCTGTCTTTCAGCTTCTGTAGAAACTGGCCATGCGTAGTGCAGCATTCTCTACCATTGATTTCCCACTCAAAATTTTAAATGCAGAAGTGTTTAATAAATATGCGAACAGTAAAGTAGTGCGATCGCATGATTCCATATCCTACTATATAAAAGGCAAACTGACCAATGTAGCAAGCACTGCAGTATGATTCCCTTTATCGTAATAGTGCAAGGATTGTTTTTAAAAGGGGGAGGGGTTATACAATTGAGCATGCAAGCCAGACGCTCACATGCGTCTGGGGGTAGAAGGGGTAATGGCAAGAGGAGGGGTTGGAGATTTGTGGGAGAGCTCTTCTGAAGTGGAAAAAAGCCTCTAGATGCATTGATATGGTAGATAATTGCATGAAAAAAGCGGCATCAAAAATGAAAACAGAACAAAACAAGTTTCACAAAAAACGCTTAAAAATCAGGACCTGCTTGTGCATGGGAAACGATGACGTATGTAATGAATGAAATAACTCATCAAAGGTCCGTTAGCAGGCCATCCCATTAAGGTCATGTGGAAACAACCATAATCTAGCTCACAGCTCTAACCTCTGATTCCATTTCTCTGGTTCAATGCACCCTTTGCTGGCTACACACTAAAATGGGTGTGTGAATACGGGCTTCTGGTTTAGACAGCCCCATTATATGAAATGCTGGCCTTGACTGAATAACTGGACTAGTCCAGTTCTCAGAATGGTGGGATGGACAATTTCAATCGACTATTAAAAAAAGAACCTTATGGCTGGAAACTCAATCCTAGAAAATAAACTAGGTTGTCAAAGCAAAGCAAACCAGTTTAACTGAGAAATGCAACACAATCAACATATGCAGGATAGACGATGTTATGAATGAGAAACTATTGTAAAGTATTGCTAGGCAATACCTTAACTATTCCTTTGTAAAATAATGTATTTTTATGGCAAAATGAAAATAATAATTTTAAGAATAAAAATAATAAGGGTGCAAAGGTGAAGACACCAAGAAGGGACAGAAGCTTGGTGCAGTTGTTGAAGTGTAGATTAGGACCCCAGGTTCAAATCCCGACATGTCACTTTTTGTCAGTCACTCACTCTCAGCCTAACTTACCTCACAGGATTGTTGTGCATCTAAAACTGAGGAAAGGAGACTGATGTACTCTTCCCCGAGCTCCTTGGACAAACGATAGCATAAAAATGTAGCAACAAACAGAAGTACATTAAAGGAGATTACAGAATGAGGATGGCATGGGAAGTTCCACTGGGGTCCAAGGAGCCAAAGGGCACAGTGGGATGGTTGAGAATCTGGATCAGTGAGGGTATCATTTTAATAAGAGCATCAAAATATTTACTGCAGCTCTCCATGCTGCTCAGATTCCTTAGCATCAAATTTATGCTAACTTCTGAAACAGTGAAGACCTCCTAAAAACAACCTCTGTACACGTCACTGCTTGCCACTCATCTATAAGGCTCCCACCTTAGAACCTATGGTAATTCTATAATGACCAACGCTGTTGTACCACCAACATTAGTTACTGAATGGTGTGGCAGAACAGCCTTGCTGACCCATGAGCACTGCTCTTTGGCCCTCCGTGTCACGTTGCGCCCCCAGCTCGCCTGGCCCACAGAGGGGTTTTCTATCTTCTCCTTTGCTCCCATCAATTGGTCATTTTAGGAATTTCCCGCTGAGAGCAGGGTTCCTGCGGGATTCAGTTTCGTTTTCCCGGCCATGTCAGGCGCTCCTCTCCGCAGGTCCGGGGGGAACCGTCTGAGCAGCCTGACCAGGCGGTTGACCCGCGAGGGTTAATCCCCAGGACTCCCAGTGAGGGAGCCTGGATCCGGGGCGCCGCGGGAAGAACCCCCTGGAAGTCATGCAGGGGGTAAATTGCCCGCTTGCTCCAACGGAGGCCGGCAGACTTGCGCAGCATCTCGTGTGCTGCCGGGCCATGGAGAACGGCAATAAGCAGATTTAAGGTGAAGACCTGTAAGTAAGCGAATCCCTTCTGATTTTTAAGTGTATGCGAAGGATCGGTGGGAGTTGAAGCTAAAAAGGCGCAGACTTCTTCCCCTGCACCGAGTTTCGGAACTTAGTTGGCGCCCCCCCCCAAGATGGCGACGAGAAAGCAGAGCCCAGCAATGAGTAGATCGGTGATGGCGACGTTACAGGGGAAGGGGGAAACTTTGGAAGAGATGGTGAGACGAGCAGTCTTCGATGCTGTGCAGCCCTTTGTAGTGAAACTGAATGAAATGGGGCAAAAGGTTGATTCAGTGGAGAGCGAAGTGAAAGCCATTAAAGAAACAGCGACCGGAGCAGAGCAGTCTGCGCATGAGAACGCACTACTCATGAAAGCAACAAGTAAGGAAGTGAAGCTTTTGGAGACTCAAATAATAGGATTACAAGTGGACCGTGCCCAAACGGTATTGCGTCTTCAAAATGTAAAAGAAGAGCAAAGTGAAAATTTAAAAGATTTGGTGTCTGGACTTTTGGCGCCATTCGCAAAGGCAACTAAAGAAGAGATTAAAAAGCGATATTTTGGAAGTCCAGCGGACATCTTCAAAGTATGCAATGAAGCGGCAGCTGCCTCGCGAGATTATTACTGATTTTTCATCTAAGAAGACTCGGGACACCATCTTAGACAATTCGTATAATGTGGACTTGGATTATTTGGGCAATAAGGTTAAAATATTGAAGGATGTTCCATTTTTGGCTCGTAAAAGAAGATTCAAGTATAAAGGACTTGCGACTTTCTTGAGGAAATGTGATATAAAATATAAATGGCTGTTTCCAGAAGGCGTCTGGTTCAGATATAAGGATCAAACTTACAAGATCACATCGGACGCGCAGCTGACAGACTTTTTGTTCAACCATCAGGAGTTTCAGCAAGAAGAAAGTTCGAAGTCTGAAGGGGAAAGTGGGGGGGAGGAAAGAGCGGGCGCAGCTGCTCCAGCTGCGCAGAGAGAATTGAGACCGAGACGTAAGGGGGGGGGGGGAAGAAGTCCTGATCCTGAATATAATCTGTATTGTATAAGACCTACCAATCTGATAGCATATTAGAAAGTTAACTTTTAAGAAAATTGCAGCATGAAGGGAATACAAGACGTAGTGTAGTGTTTGTTGTTTGTATGTTGATTTTCCCTTCTCCCAGTCCTCCCTTCCTTTTTTTTTTCCCCCTCCCCTTTATACTTTTGTAGTCTTTTGTAGTTTTTTATGTTAGATATTAAATATATATATATATATACATAAAAAAGAGAGAGAGAGAGAGCAGGGTTCCTGCGAACGTGAGTTCCTGTGCTACGGCGCAGGAATTGTCACAACTCAGCGCAGAGCTGAGAAGCCCCAGCGCACGGAAGGCGCTGGAGGAGGAGCCGCGACTCTGTGGGAAGAGCTGCAGCAGGCGCCGGATTCTTTCCCTCGCTGGGCTCTGGAGGAGGCACCGCAGCCGCTGCCCGCACGGCCTTTCTCCAACCCCTCGCCAGGCTTGGGGGGGGGGAAGAGCCGCAGCAGGCACCCAGGCAGCCTTTCCCCCTGGGCTCTGGAAGAGAAGCCACGGCAGGTGCCCGGCGCAGCCTTTCCCCAGCCCATCGCTGGGCTCTGTGGGAAGAGCTGCGGCAGGCGCCGGTGTGGCCTTTCCCCAGCCCCTCGCTGGGCTCTGGAAGAGGAGCCACGGCAGGCGCCCGCGTGCGGCCTTTCCCCAGCCCCTCGCCAGGCTCGGGGGGGGGGGAGATCCATGGCAGGCGCCCATGCGGCCTTTCCCCAGCCCATCACCAGGCTCCGTGGGAAGAGCTGCGGCAGGCACCGGTGGGGCCTTTCCCCAGCCCCTCGCTGGGCTCTGGAAGAGGAGCCACGGCAGGCGCCCGCACGGCCTTTCCCCAACCCCTCGCCAGGCTCGGGGGAAAGAGCTGCAGCAGGCACCCGCACGGCCTTTCCCCCCTCGCCAGGCTCAGGGGAAAGAGCCGTGGCAGGCGCCGGTGTGGCCTTTCCCTGGCCCCTCGCTGGGCTCTGGAAGAGGAGCCACGGCAGGTGCCCGCGTGGCCTTTCCCCAGTCCCTTGTCGGGCTCTAGGGGAAGAGCCAAGGCAGGCGCCCACGCGGCCTTTCCCAGGCCCCTCGGAGGAAAGAGCTGCGGCAGGCAACCGTGCGTCCTTACCCAGGCCCGTTGCTGGGTGCGGAAGAGGAGCCACGGTGGGCATCTCCAAGGCCTTTCCTCTCTGGCCCAGTGCTGGAGAAAAAGGTGGCAGCGGCAGGCACCCATGCTATTTCTCACCAGCCCACCGAGCAGCCTCTCTGGCCCAGCGCGGGTGCTGGAGGAGGAGGAGGAGGAGATGGCGGTGGTGTTTCACACTCCTAGGGTTGCTAGCTCCAGGTAGGGAAATACTCTTTTTGTGTGTGTGTGTGTAAATTCATGACTAAGGAAATCTATTTTACATGCACAGAGAACATTGACTCCCTAGTCACAAAGCCAGAGGAGAATAGATCATTGCAATACAGTGTAATAAAACAGAATGGCAAGCAAGGAGAAGGCAGGACTCCAATGCTGACTTTATGCTTTATGACTTAATTTCATTTCAAAGATTCCATGACCTTAACTCACAAAGAGAAAAGGAAAGAGTTTTAAAGCCATGAAGCCTCTAGGGTGACTAAAGGCCAGTTCTAGGCTGTTCCAATGAGCAACTTCTAGGCTGTTCCAATGAGCCCCTGCAACTTCAGCCAGCTTCCTTCTTCTTTCTGCAGACCTGGCCACAGAAGAGACAGGAAATGCCAATCGACAGAGCAGAGGTAGAGGAAGGAATGACTGCACATCACATTCTGTTTAGGATTTGCTTGTGGGCAAAGAGGAACCCTTACTGAAGCTCATCTGCCTGATGTTGCCCAAAATGCAAAGAGAACTCTGGCAATACACTGATGCACATGGAAAGAAATGGTGTCTGAGCCATTTGCAGGCATGCTTCACAACACCTTTTTATATAAAACATAAAAGGGAATAGCCAGAGAGTGAGTGCATTGCGGGGCTGGATGATGCACAATTCTTCTTCTCCGTAGATCCAGAAGAGTTAGCCATGTTAGTCTGTAGTTGCAAAATAGTAAAGAATCCAGTAGCATCTTTAAGACTAACCAACTTTATTGAGGCATAAGCTTTTGAGAACCACATGCCTAAGTGGGTGTCATCAACATATTGATGGCACCCAATACCAGTGCCTCAGACAACCTAAATAAAAAGTCTTTTAATCAAATGGATTCTGGTTTTTGAAAAGGCGCGCTCACAACTTGCAAGTTGCTGCTCACAAATTGGATTTCTGGCTCACAACACTGCACCGCTTAGAGGGAACATTGGCTGAGAGGGCTGGCACTCTCGGCTTCCTATCTTGTGTTGCTGTTCTATGGCTCTGCTTAGCTCCTGGGTCTCCCATTACCCAGCGACTGCTTACCAACGTGATGGCTTGCCATACTTATGCACTCCAAGGGAAAAGGTAATTTAGCAACTGATTGCCTCTTTTACTGTGGCACTCATTTTAAACAGCGTGTCCAAACAGTAAAGTTCTATGTAGTACTGAGACCTATTAACATTTAAAATAGTAAAGAATTTATTAAAAGTAAAAAGTCCACACACAGAGTCTCAACAGCAATTAATTGAGCAAGGAATACAAAGGAAAGTCATAAACACGCAATTCCCCTGTCCCTCACTGTGCATACACACGCTGATTTTATTCTATTGCAGGCTCCTTAACTTAAAAGTTACACCATTCTAAACGTTTCCCATTCCCTTGGAGTCTTTGTCCAGGCAGCAAACACTTTCTCTGCTCCACATGGCAATGGCAGCCATCAAGATGGAGCTCCCTCCTCCAGATGTATTCAGCCAGAACAGACCTGTCAAAATGGACTCTTTCCTTCTGTGCCAAGGGTTTTTATCTCTTCTGTTTTCCCACCCTCTTGGAGGTCAAAGAATCCTTTCCTGAAATTTCTAGGAAGATACCATTTAGGCCCTCACACCCCCAAGTCCCTGTATGGTGGAAATTTCATAACTAACTTTTGCAAACAAAATCCAGAATGGAAATAATAATAAATCTGTCGGAGACACTTTAGTAAAGAGAGAAAGCTATCTTGCTTGGATTCCAGCAATGAAAATGTCAACCAGAAAAGTGGAGGAAATCCAAAGTAACAGGTAGGGTTGGCCAGCCCCACTTACTTCAAAAGACGTGTCCGGGGGGAGGGTTGCTGGCAACTGTGGGAGTCTGATCCACATCCCTTGTGTGCATGCAAAGCACATGTGCTCTGGAGGTCCTGAGGACATCCCTTCTGGTTGAAAAATGGAAAAATGGAAGCTACAGGGTCTCGTTATGTATGGGGCTGATTTGGCCCTGCTGAGACCCCGTAGCTTCTTTTTTTCAACTAGAAGTCATCATCTGGGCCCCTGGAGCATGTGTGCATGTGCCATTTCACCACATGCTCCAGTGGCTTCTTGCCTGCCTCCTTGTTCCTCCTCCACACCAGCTAGGTGAGTGTGGATGTGGGATGAAATGTGGGAACTGGTAACAAATTAAGATAGCCATAACTTTAGATGTCGTAATTTTAGAACACATGGCCAACCCCCCCCCCCAAAACCCTATTTATTAAGCATTATTCTATTGGGAGCTCTGAAGAATATTAGAACAGCACTTATGAGATTAGAAGAGTGCTTATCAGGTTGCACTGGCCTCCAAGTACTTTCTTGTCTCTGGTTATTTAAGGGGTTTTAAGCAGGAACATGAAACTGGAAGTAGCAGTCCAAGCTCTCACATGGCAGACTCACTAAGATGCTATCATCATGTCTATGAATAATTTGATGCAGGGGTCATTTTGTAGAAAAAGAGCTGGAGGGACTTATTAGCATAAATCATTAGCATAACTCATTAGCATATGCCACACCCGATGATATCACCGGAAGTGTGTCATTAGCATAACTGATTTGCATATGCCACACCCCCTGACATCACCTATCCTGGCTGTTTTGGACCCAATCCTGGCCATTCAGGGCCAAAATTGGGCCCAAAATGGCAAAAAGGGGCTGAAAATGGCCAAAAAGGGGCCCAAAATGGTCAGGATCAGGCCATTGCTGAGTGGGAGAGTGATCCACCACCTGTCAGAGGCCCGATCCGGGCTGAAACGGGCCCAAAATGGCCAAGAGTCAGGTGGGTGGGGCCACCTGACATGTGACCTCTTTGGGGAACTGCCGGAATTGCGTTCCTGCGCATTCCCCCTCGAAATGAGCCCTGATTTGATGCTCTGCTGCAGCGCTCACAGAAACACAAGGGTGCCTCCCACACAGCCAGGGCTCAGTGTCTAGAGTAATTCCTGAGACTCAGCAGACAGGTGGTCTCCGCCTCCCCGCCTCAGCCAGAAAGTGTGCCGGCAGAGACAGCAGACAGGACTGTCTGAAATTCAGGGTCATCAATTTTGAGTTCAACCTTGTTAGGAGAGTCATCTTATAGTCAGGGTAATCTTTGGGGGCAAATATAATAGTGATGAAAAGTGCTATCAAATCGCAGCTGACTTATGGTGATCCCATAGGGTTTTCAAGGCAAGAGACAGAGATGGTTCGTCATTGCATAGCAACCTTCGTCTTCCTTGGTGGTCTCCCATCCAAGTACCAACCCTTCTGAGCAGCAGATCTTCATAAAATGATGATATTTTAAAAAATAAATTCATTCATTCTTCATTTTCTTCCCTGCTCCTTTTCACCCCAACACACTCCTCCACCTATATTCTTTTCCTCTTCCTGCCCTTGCCTGATCCCGCTTTGCACTTCACCACTCCACATATTATTTGCTTCTTACACAGTGTAGTCCCAAAGCAGAGTTACACCCTCCTAAAACTATTGACCTCAATGGACTCAGAAGGGTGAAACTCCGCTTAGTACCGCACTGATAAGCTACTAGCTCTATAATACCCGTATCTGCCCCTCTTCTTTCCCCTACCTCCCACTTCCCCTTATCCTTCCCTCCTCCTTGTTCTTAATGCAAGTTGTTCTTGGGGGAAAGAAACTTGAGGAAATAAACTGATCCTTGTCCCTTACAGTGCTTTCCCTTCTTCTGCTTACTCTTAATTTATTTCAGCCTCTTTCTATTGGTATCAAGTTTCTTGAGATCCCTGAGAGGAGGACATTCACATGGGTCCCTATTCCAGATCCCCCCCAAGCCCCAAGTACCCTGACTTTGTAGAGAAAGGATAGAATGGCTGAATGAATGAATTTATTTGCGGTCAGAAACCATTACAATGGCAAAAGAAAGGATAGAAAGAATTTGAAGCAATTTCTTTTTGAGCTGCTGGAACATCGTTTCATCTAATTTTTTTTCTTTTTCATTTAGTGTACAATTGCTTCACAGAGCAGAAAAGGAGAAGGCTTCAGGCACATGAGATAAGCTCCAGGAATCCTCGGCCCCCACCCAAGATCTCTGTCTGACACAAACTTGGGCCCATCCTCTCTGCCTAGGATTCAGAATACAAGCTACAGCCCAAGCTTTTAACGAGAACAAAACAAAGAGAACAAAACACAGAACAGCAAAAGGAGGAAAGATTTAATGTTCCCTGATTAAAATCCCTTCAGTTGCAATAATGCTGATTATTTTTTTCTCTTTCTATAGAAGTACTGAATGTGGTAGAGATATTAATGGAGAGCTTGGAGACAGCAAAAGAATACTTCTGAAAAGTGCAAAGGTGACTCATTAGGATAATCTTGGGGAAATAATTAAAGTTCTCAGGGTGCTACCTTAACCTCACCTTAATTGCTCCTAGTTAATCCTTTTCTTCTAAATCCTTCCTAAAAAAATCCCCCCAAAACCTTCATTTATATTTCAAAGGAAAATGCCATGTATCAAAAGGAATAACAACATGTACCTCTAGACCTCAAACACACTCGATACTGAAGCCCATAATAATTACTCCAAGTGGGTTCTATTGCATTTTTTTAAAAACAAAGACTCACAGGGGATCTTTTTCCTTACAAGAAAGCAGTTTATGTTGCCCACCGAGAAAAAGAAGGTTAAGGGGATGCTGAAGTTAGGCACCATCAGCCAATGGTAGTAACTGGAATTGTTATCCACTGAAATAATTTGCCTAGCAAAGCGGATGGAACTCTTCCTCATCAGAAATTCTGAGAGGGGCTTTATTTTTTCACAAGAATTGTTTTTGGCTCTAGTCAGTTATGTCGTATCTGCACTGACAAGTTACAGACCATCTGCCTTAAACTCAAATGCCTGGAGTTTTTAAAAGTCTGGAAGTGCTGTAGAAATAGTTGAAGAACTGTTAAGAGTCAATCCCTCACAGACACAGAGAACTTTGAATGACAGGGTACTCCAAGGAACCTGATGGGGTAGCATGAGTTGGAAAAAGGGGTGTCTGTTTCTCAGCCCTAGCTGAGAGGAATCAAGTGTGAAGAATTGGGAGATGGAGTCCTTACTGAAAGCACTTTAACACCAACAGGAAAACTGGGGAAAAGTTGGCAAGAAAGTTTAGGATGTAGGTGTAGACTCCCACTTGGGCCAAAGAAAGGGGAAAGATCTTCTAAGGAGACTTTCCCTGCCCAGTTAAACAAGGAGGAAGCTCTGAAGAGTGCAGAGATTAGAGATGGGCACTAACAGAAGAAAAACCCGAACACAATGTTCATTGTTCGTTGCCATCCACGAACAGGGATTCACGAACATCGACGGACGTTACATGTTCACGAATGTGTTCGTAGTTGGAGGTTCATGGGAGCCAGAATGGCCCACTTGGGACTTAGCTGAACTTGAGCCGGGGAAAGGAGAGTCCACAGGTCTCCCCCTTTCATGTCATTTTCTCTTCACAGCAGCAAAAACAGGACTGTCTGCTGGAAGCTAATTTGAGGGGTTACAAACTGACCTTCCCAACATCCAATACCTACCAATGTTGTAGGGAACATAGTCCTCACTGTCCTCTGAAGACCCCCCAAGTTTCAGAGAGATTGCACCCCGGGAAAGACAAGATCCATGTGTCTCCCACTTTCATGTAATTTTCTCTTCACAGTGGCAAAAACAGGACTCTCTGGTGGAAGCTACTTTGAGGGGTTACAAACTAACCATCCCAATGTCCAATACACACCAAATCTGCAGGGGACATAGTCCTCACTGTTCTCTGAAGATCCCCATGTTTCAGAGAGATTGGGCCCTGGGAAAGCCATGATCCATGGGTCCCCCTCCCTTTCCTGTCATTTTCTTTTCACAATGGAAAAAAACTGGACTGTTTGCTGGAAGCTACTTTGAGGGGTTACAAGCCAGAAGGAGTTCAGACAGAGTTCAGACAGTCCATGCCTATGTTGCCAGGGGAATTGATTGAAAGGCATCAGACTGTCTGGCTTTACAAACAGCTGACAAACGCCACAATGAGGGCTTGGAACAAACACATGTTCGCCAGGAACGGGGCCTCATGAACAGCTGGTTCACGAACAGCGGATTGGCCTGTTCGTGGCTTTTTTTTGTTCGTATTGCTGTTCGTGCCCATCTCTAGGAGAGATCTCTGGTTGGGTGTGGTTGGAAACTGCCCTTTGGAGACCTTAAGATTCAGTTACCAAAAAAACTGAAGGAAAGCACTGGCGTTTGAAGAGAAGGAGTTTGGGGCACTAAAAAGTGAGTATCAGCATTCTTAAACCCAAAAGAGACAGAGAATACTAAAAGAAATTGTACATGAGTGTTTGGGGGAAACACGGTAACAAAAGCCTCTAAACATGAGAATTTAAGTATCTGTGAAGAGCATAAAAACTAAATTGCGGATATACTAATTTTACCTCAGAAATGTCTATGTTTAATTACCTCAGAAATTTTCATCCTCTAATTTCACCTGACCTTTCCCCTCTAAAATAAATAAAATAGTTATTTTTGAATTTTAAAAATGTCTCTGCCGCTATTTCTGCTGTTTAAGGACAAAGAAGAGGGAAAGAGGATTAGGGAACATCATACCTATATTATGAAGAACATCAATTCCAGAGGCTACACTCGCCTTTTCTGCCATACCTGTCAGACGTCCAACACTGTCCTTTATCTGGGAGAAGTTCTATCTGCTGGAGAGTTTGTTCAGCCCATATGGAGACAAACAAGATTCCTACCTTGAGTGCCAGCTAAAATTCAAGCAAGCAGCTGAATAATCAAGAAGTATTGTGAGTCAGAAAGTCCACTACCTCCGAAGAAGCATCTCTTCCACTCTCTGCCTTATGTATAAATTATAGCACATCATTATCTTGTTCACTTCTCCCAGTGCATCAGTAATGATAAGCTGATGTATAAACAGGAACTGACAGGCAGACTAGTTTAAGGTAGCTTGATCACAGATTAATTGTCCTCAGCCAGGGTGGATAAAAATCAATGATTTTTTTAAAAAAATCAAAAAAATCAGATTTTTAAAATTTAAATTGGATTTTTTTTAATAAAATGCTTTTTGAGGAAAATATATTACCATCCAAAGGTTATTCCATCATGAAATAAAGATTAGTTTTTAATTATGTAGAATAAGGCTGTATATGTTTAATTTTTTTGGTAAATAAATTCCATTAATCCATTCACAATGTCATGCTCTTCCAGAGGTTTTTGTAAGATTATTGGGCAGTTTTTCTGCCTACAAGATATTATCACAGATGCTTGGTTTTGCAGTTCTCAAAACTGAATTTGTGTCAGCTCAGCAGAGATCACATGCCTCTTCTTCACAGCAAAAATGTTATAACATGAACAGAGTTGAGAAAAAGACCTTAATCCTATTGTTCTACAAACCTATGAAAACAGAATCAACCCCTTCAGTGCTAAGTTTCAAGAAGTTCAGTGAATAGAAACAATATTTTTTTGATTGTTTGGAGTGGAATAGATCTGCACAAGAAGAAACTAAGTGTGAGGAGGGAGGGGCAAGCAGTACAAAATGAAAGTGAAACTTTTTGAGCACAATACTGCACAAGTCTTTGGATCTTTTGTGTGTATGACCTGAGGTTTATCACATTCTTTCCTTGGAGGAAAAAACCTATAATGGCAGCAGGCCATAAAAGAGACCAGGTTCGGGAATACTTTAATGAAGTTCCTTTACCTATCGGTAAGGCAGGCATGCATGCAAAATGCAAACACTGCAACAAAGAAATGCAAGGCCTGGTGGCCCAAATGAGGCAACATCATGAGAAGTGCTGTGATGAAGATGACCAAAGAAACACATCTGAACAGGCAGGATCTTCAGGTTGGTAAACATTTTTATTGAATCATATTTCTAAAGACTGCCTTGAACTGTCATGTTTGAGCAAAATTATATTTCTTATTATTACTGCATGTTACTGTCATTTCGTACAGTTATGAAGAAAAGCAAATATTTCTTTTGGGGCAGTGCTGTACAATAAGCAGAAATTGTATAAACAATAAAATAACAGCATTGACTTTTTTGTTTAGGGGAATTCATCGTCAACATTAAGGATTCTGGAAACTATCCACCTTCAAGATCACCATCCTCCTGTTCTACAGTTTCAGAGTTATCCATCCCAGATAGTGCTTCATTTGCATCATCATCAGACACCCACAGTATATCACCTAAAAGAAAGAAAAAACCCTTCCCTCCTGGAACCACCATAGATAAGTTTGTGATAAAAACTAGCAGATTAGAAAAAGAGTTAATTGATGAAAAAATTGCCCAGTTTGTTTATGCAACAAACTCTTCTTTCCGTCTGACTGACAACGCACATTTCATTAATATGGTTCAGTCACTGAGACCAGGATACAGTCCACAGTCCTGCAGAGCAGTCCTGCAGAGCAGATGTTGCAGGGAAACTGCTGGATAAAGTGTATGACAGAGAAATGGAGCAATGTGCAACAGCTCTGGAGGGTAGAATTGTTAACCTAAGTATTGATGGGTGGAGTAATGTCCACAATGATCCTGTTGTATGTGCTTGTATAACAACAGAAGAAGGGAAAGTCTTCCTTGCACAAACAATTGATACGTCAGGAAATGCACACACAGCAGAATACTTACAAGAAGTGGCAGTAAAAGCTATAATAACATGTGAACAAAAATTCAAATGTCTAGTACGCAGTTTGGTCACAGACAATGTTGCAAATGTATCCAAGATGAGAAGAAATTTAGAAGAGCAGGAAGGGAATACAAAGCTAATAACATATGGTTGCAGTGCTCATTTGCTGCACCTCTTAGCCAAAGACTTAAGTGTTCCAGAAATAAAGACTAATGTTGTTGAAATTGCTAAATACTTCTGTAACAATCATTTTGCTGCAGCAGCTCTGAAAAGGATGGGTGGAACCAAGCTAACGCTCCCACAAGATGTTAGATGGAACTCTGTGGTGGACTGTTTTGAGCAGTATATCAAGAACTGGCCTATTCTGATGACAGTTTGTGAACAAAATCGAGAGAAAATAGATGGCACTGTCACAGCCCAAATCCTCAACATTGGGCTTAAGAGAAATGTTGAACATATGCTGAGCATCCTGAAACCCATCTCTGAAGCTTTAAACAAAATACAGAAAAATAGCTGTTTTATTGCTGATGCTGTTGAAATTTGGAAGGAACTGAGTGAACACTTAAAAACAGAACTACACATGGACAGAATTAAATTACAAGCATTAAAAAAACGAATGGGACAAGCACTGTCTCCAGCTCATTTTTTGGCAAATATTGTCAATATCCAGTACCAGGGTCAAAACTTAAGTGCTGAGGAAGCTATGACATGGGTATCCAGCGATCATCCATCTGTAATGCCAACTATAATAAACTTCAGAGCTAAGGGGGAACCATTCAAGAAATATATGTTTGCTGAAGATATTTTAAAGAAAGTCACACCAGTGAACTGGTGGAAATCACTTAAGCACTTGGATTTAGAGACTGTTCAAGTAATGATTTCACTTTTAACAGCAGTAGCTTCTTCTGCAGACGTTGAAAGAATATTCTCTTCCTTTGGACTCATTCATTCTAAATTGAGAAATCGTTTGGGACCTGATAAAGCAGGAAAGCTTGTTTTTCTTTTCCAGATTATGAACAAAGAAGAAGATAAAGATGACGAGTGAGCTAAAGAGGACAGTATTTAAGTTTTTCATGTGTAGGCTGGGCTGACAGTCTAAGTTTCTTAAAATATATATATTTTGTTTAGCCAAATTAGTTAACAAACATGGATGTTTGTTTAAGCAAATAACATATGCTGTAATGTTATTGTTTCAGTTGAATAAATAAAACTATTTAAATTGTTATTATTAAGGTAATGATTATTTTTCTCCTTCCAATAAAGTACAACAGAAAAGTTGTCCAAATATGAATGATTAACCTAAACTGGGGATAATTCATCTCACAATAAATTAACTATAATGTGTTTCTAATAGTATTAAAATCAATATTTTATACAACTGTAAAACTAATATGAAAAGTTGTTATTCTAAAAATCTTCATCTACTTGCATATTAAAGTTATACCAGCAAGAATTAGTCTTTATGTAGAAAACTATGATTTAAATCAAGCCTTACTGACTAGTGATTTAAATCGTGATTTAAATCAGTTTGATTTAAATCAAATCCACCCTGTCCTCAGCTTTCTCCAATAATTGAATTGTCAGTGCTTTGGTAAACAGGCTGCAATATTAGCTGCTCTTCTGATGAGTAACCCTGCCCCCTCCATCTACTATATGGCTAGGTAGTTGTTTTTCTACTGCAGTATCTTTCAGTTCCTCCCATGTACAAAACTTAAAGGAACAAAGTGAGAGAAGTTTCTGTGTCACAAAGCCATTTTTTTTAAAAAAAAACCCTGATTGGCTCCTTGAAAATAACAAGCCTAACATTCAGTTAAACACACACACACACACACACACTTCAACTGCATCCCTATTCTGACTCCAAAACTATGAAAAGAACCTTGTGACCTAACTGAAAGTTTGCTTTGCGGTTAGGTCACAAGGTCTACAGGAAACCAACTCACACTGATCGGTACTTACACAAAAACTCCAATCACCACCCCCGACAGAAAAGAGGCATAATGAAAACATTAGTGGATCGTGCAAGACGGATATGTGAGCCGCGCTTTCTCAATGAGGAAATTAATCATCTAAACCACGCACTTCAGGCAAATGGCTACTCCAGAAATGAAATCCGAAGAGCAATCAAACCCAGGATGAATCAAACAACCAAGGAAAAACAGTCACCTACAGGAAAAGTGTTTTTGCCATATATCAAAGGAATTACTGATCAGATGGGAAAGCTTATGAAAAAGCATAACCTTCAAGCAGTATTCAGACCCACCCGAAAAATACAACAGATGCTACGATCAGCAAAAGACAGCAGAGACCCCCTCACCTCTGCAGGAGTATACCGTATACCCTGCAGCTGTGGACAAGTTTACATCGGGACCACAAAGCGTAGCATCCAGACAAGAATAAAAAAACATGAAAGACACTGCAGACTTGGACAGCCTGAAAAATCAGCAGTGGCTGAACATAGCCTAACTCAAACAGGGCACAGTATCTTATTCCAGGACACCAAAATACTGGACAACACTTCCAACTACTTTGTCAGACTGCACAGGGAAGCCATTGAAATTCACAAGCATAAGCAAAACTTCAACAGGAAAGAAGAAACCTTAAGAATGAACAGAGCATGGGCTCCAGTTCTGAAAAACACCAGGCCAACAAAACACTCCACACCCGACAATAGCCCTGCAGAGAAGATTAGCACATCAAACACCAATCCATATGCAAAAGAACCTCCTCAGGATACAGTGAAGGCTCCCGCCATTAGCATTCCACACCCTGGGAAACTCTTACAGAATGACTCAGCTCAACCCCACCCCTCCTGAGTAGATACAAATGACCTACATCTTTTCCACACTGTGACACTGAGAGATCTCTGTCTTTTGGTGCTACACCTCTGAAGTTGCCAGCCACAGCTGCTGGCGAAACGTCAGGAACTACAATGCCAAGACCACGGCAATACAGCCCGGAAAACCCCCAACAACCATTTATCCATTGGCTTGACTGGGACAAACAGTCCTTTGCCTCATTCCCTCCCAAAACTGTCTCTATCGGCAGCTATTCGACCTGGCTTGGTTGCATTTGAGAGAAAGCTGGAAAAAAAACAAGGCAGGGTAAAATGTAAATGGTAAAAATGTACCTAAAATCCTTGGGGAGGAGGGCAAGCAGCCAACTAGGGAGAGTCAATTTTGAGCAAAAAGTGGCCAGTAATTGACAGTTTTAATCTTTTGAAGTTATACATTTTCTGTGTTTTATGTCCTTGATATTGACAGTACTAATCTCACACTGTGTAATCCGCCTTGAGTCTCGGTGAGAAAGGCGGACTATAAATGACATAAATAAATAAATAAATAAATAAATAAATAAATAAATAAAATGATTGAGCATCACATCCTACAGAGCTGCTCTGCCACTCACAATTGTAGCCTCATGAAGCCTTTGATCATTTACTTAGCTCAAACCATTAGATAGCTTCTCCTACATCTAACGGTTCTTCTGCATGGTGAATTTTACATCAGGCTTACTGTATATTCAACCCATGAGGATCAGATCTGCTTTATTCATCGATTCTGCCCCATACTGATTTGTTTCTTTAATTCTACACTTTGAGGGAGTTAAACTGAAGTAGTGCCTGTTTTTATTTCTGCAGTAGCAAAATGCCCAGTTTCTTCCACGGGATTTCAGGACACGTCAGTTTCCTCAGTGGATTGGCTGAAGAAACTTATAAAGGGGGGGGGTGTCTTTTTTTTTAATGGCACCACGTTGCAATGTTGCTGTTCAGAATTGTTTTTTAAAAATGCCAAAAAGGAATCTACTAAAAAGTCCAGAAAGCACAGGTGAAAAACTTTAAATATATCGTGGGATTCAGGGTTCTCTGCAGAGTTTTTGTGTTATCCATATTGCAGTGTTCCCCACCCCCACCACCTGCCCCAACAGTTGCAAGGATTTTTTCTTTAAGGCACCAACATTGCTATTTTATTTTTTAAATCAGGGGAAAAACGGATTGGTTGCAGTTTAACTCTGGAGAGAAATCAATGTAGCATGGTGCCAGAACTGATAAAAAAGCCCCATGTGGACAAGACCTCTGTCTCACACAAATTCAAATTTTCTCATAATGACAAACGAACTCATCTACTGCTAGAAGCAGTTCTTCTCTCTCCATTGATTTCAAGCCACCAGCTAGCTCAGCTTTTCAATCATCCCCTTCCATGCTCAGATCCAGTTATCAGTGTATGTGGTTATTTTTTCTGCACTCCTGTTAACTACATCAGAGACCTTAGTTTCATTACTTCCACTACCTCTACACATAATTTTTCACTAATGCTTGTTTTATTTATACCTGACACCTTGAGGGACACTTTGATAATTGTCTACTGACCTGGAATAAGAGTTCTATATTAATGCTTCCATATTCCCTTTATTCTTAGAACCCTCCCCCTTTTCACTTAGTAACACCCAATCAGACTACAAAATTCATTTCAGTCCTTGGAACTCCAAAGCCTCAGGCGGAAATTAACTCAGCACGCTAGTCATGGATACAATATTAGTTCCACCTCTCAGATCTATTAATTCCATTCCAATTTTACTTTTCTAAGCCAAGAGGAGTCCACTGAAACTTTGTAAGTCAATATCTCCCCCCACTTTCTGATTTGTTGCTAACAAAAGCAAGCTCCAAAAAAAAGCTAAGCGCCATGAAAAACTTACTAGACCACAGGAGTGTGAAGAAATGAAAGGAATTAAAGACAATTGAGTAAGAAAAAAATCAAGTTTTCATAATACATTTAAACATACAATAAATAGACTGCCGGACAATAACTCAGAGGCTACAATGAGTCACCAATATGACAAAAATGAGGTCACATACAGGTATCAATCTGCATAAAAAGTGTGAAGTGCTTATATAAATAGTACAAAGTGACCAATGCAATAAATATAAAATGAAGAACATTCCCAATCCATCTCAAGCAAACATGGATTGGGAATGTTCTTCATTTTTGAATTGTGATTTCTTAGTGCAGCAACTGCCAAGAAGAAGGATCACAGAAACGGGACGGAAATACTAGTACCCCCCGTTGGCAGTTACTCTTTCAGCATCTTCCCTGGATTGATGGACATTTCCATATATTTTGTGTTATTTGCATCTTGGCATCTTTAAAAATTTCAAAAAAATTCCTAAAATTACTTTGAATTTTCTTGTAACTCGGGGCACTGTCACTTTATATTTATTGCATTGGTCACTTTGTACTATTTATATAAGCACTTTACACTTTTTTATGCAGATTGATACCTGTATGTGACCTCATTTTTGTCATATTGTACTCTCTGAGTTATTGTCCGGCTGTTTATTGTATGTTTAAATGTATTACAAAAACTTGAATTTTTTCGTACTCAATTGTCTTTAATTCCTTTCATTTCTTCACATTTCAGTGGTCTAGTTATTTTTTCACAACAAAAGCAAGCTCTGCATTACTATGTAAAGCTCCCCGAGCTTATATACAGCCTTTGAGGCATTTCTGGACATTTACTAGGATTAAGCAACTTAAGTGAAACAAGGCTGAAGGTAGAGCACCCCTTGCGGGACAACAGGCTCTTTCGCAAAGGAAAGCTTTCCATATTTCAGGATGATGCACGAAGCAAAGAGCAACACAAATTTCTACACAAGTCTAAGACTGCAAGATTCTCCACACTGTGACACTGAGAGATCTCTGTCTTTTGGTGCTACACCTCTGAAGATGCCAGTCACCGCTGCTGGCGAAACGTCACGAACTACAATGACAAGACCACGGCAATACAGCCCAGAAAATCCACAACAACCATCAATTGAGGTTTTATTGCTTGATGAAGATTTTTCAGTGGCTCTGTTGTAAAATTAATTTTGGTACCCACCTTTTACTTTTGGTGTGTAGTTTTATATATGCAAACAAGGTGGAAAATGGGTTAAATAAAAAAGAATGAACAACGAAACATTACTCGAGTGTTATTTCAGTAAAGAGACGGACAAATTCTGACTTGTCCCATCTCTCTGCTTCCTCCGTAGGCTTCTTCAAAGAGGCACACCTACCTCTCAGCTGGCTAAAGGTGGTGATGAATTTGCTCGTCACGGACTTCAGTTCATTATTGGCCAAAGTGATGAGATGTATCCCTTCAGTGACATGCCTCATGACTTTGTAAAGGGCGATGGGGAAGGTCATCAGCTTGCAGTCTGCCAGATCTGCAGCAAAACACCAGCAGAAAGAGAGAGAAAAACATGAGTTTCCCAGGGCAAGATGTATCATAGTCAGACATGTCACACATTTTAATTGTCTGTTCTTGATGAGTGAATATCTGTATCAGAAAAGAAAGGTCAGCAGCAGTCTCAACAATGTTGTTGTGGTAAAGTCTGTAAGTCTTTTTTTAAAATTGGGGTCAAACCAAGCAATCCAATTTAACTGCACTCAAATCTGTAAACTAATTCATAGAGATTTAATTTTTTTAAAAAAAATGTTCTTAGGGCTCCAAGAGACTCTGAAAGAGTCTCTGTCACACCCTTTTTGCCAGCTATCCATAAGACAAAACACCAACAAGTTCAATGAAGGACGCTGAATAATCAACAATTATTCAGTTTGTCCAATTGTGCAGTATACCTTCCAGTTCATCCAGTCTGAGGATATGGACAGGATTCTTGGAAGTTTGAAACCTACCAGTTGCTAGTACAACCCTTGCCTCTTCTGGCTGTTTAAATCTGTTGGGAGGGAGGGTGGAGTAGGGGGGCTGGCAAACTGGGCTCAGTAGACAGTAAATGGAGGGGGTTGTCGCCCCTGCCTTGAAGTGCATCCATTTCTAAAGAAACCTACTCTCGACCCAGAAGAGTTGAACAACTATTGTTCAGACTCAAATGTACAATTCTTGAGCAAGAAAACTGAACAAGTGGTGGCTGGACAACTTCATGGATTCCGGAATAAAGCAGATTGTTTGGATCCATTCCAATCGATTTCAGACCTGGTTATGGGACTAGAAAGGTCTTGGTCACCCTGGTGGATGACTTGCATGAGGAGATGGACAGGGAGAATGCAACTCTGTTAATTTTCCAGCTTTCGATGCCATCAATCATGATATCCTTCAGAGCCACCTTTTGAGACTGGGTCTGGGAGGCACTGTATTCTGCAGTGGCTTCAGCCGTACCTCCAAGGTAGTTTTTAGAGTGTGGTGCTGTGGCACTGCTGCTCTGCCCCTTGGCCTCAGACCTACAGGGTCCTGCAAGGTTCTGTCTTGCCCCTCAATGCTTTTCAACATTACATAAAGCCACTAGAAGAGTTCATCCGGCAATTTGGGCCACCAATATGGAGATGACACTCAACTGTATCTTGCGCTTCTAGGAGATCCCAGGGAGGCTAAAGAAACAGTGAACAGGTGCCTGGAGGCAGTTTTTGGATGGATGAGAGCTAACAAACTGAAACTTAATTCCAACAAAATGGAGGTGCTACTGGGGTTGGGGGAAGGTTTCATTCTGGACCAAGGCCATAAACAGGTGTCACCAGTGCCCAGGGGTGCTTTTCACCAGCTTGAGCTAGTGATCCAGCAGTGGTGCTCTCTGGGCAGGAAAGATCTTGATACTGTGGCGCACACTCTGGTAACATCTAGATTGGATTACTGCTATGCACTCTACTTGGGTCTGCCCTTGAAGACTGGCCAAGAGTTACATTTGGTACAGAAAGCTGCAGCCAGAATGTGGTTCATAGGGATCATATCACTTGAATCTTGGCCCATCTACACTTGCTATTGGGCTGGATTCTAAGTGCTGGTATTGACCTTTAAAGTCCTACCTGAAATCCATACCTGAAGGACTACCTACCCCTACCTGTCCACTCTGGTAATCTTTGGAGACTCTGCTTCAGTTGCCCCCTACATTTGAGGCTAGACAAGCGGCAACCCACGGAAGGGCCTTCTCGGTTGTGGCATCAACACTTTGGAAATCTTTTCCCAAGGAGATTCATCTGCTTCCATCTATCATTGCCTTCTGCCACCAGGTAAAGACTTTTTTTTTTGTTTAATTCACCCACTAATTGTAATTTACCCTTCTCTATGGTTATGTGCGTTTGTATGCTTTAAAGAACATGTTTAAATATTTTAAATATTTTTATTTAAAATGGTGTTTTAATGTCTCCAGTGTTTAAATGTTCACTGCCTTGGGGACCCTATTTGGGTAGAAAGGCAGTATAGAAATCTTATAAATAAATACATTTAAATATGATCAGACACAGAGGAAAGATTCTTTTGGAGGGTTTCAGTCACGAGTATCCAAGTTCCAACTAAAAGACTACCCTTCCCAGAAAGTCCCTAAATAAAAAAAGAGGGGAGGGGGGATTATGAGAGAGCATAGATGCCACCTCCAATCAGCTGCCAGATAACCACAATTCCCAGAATACATCCTTTCATTTCCCATCCCAGTTCATTATGAGTGCTACAGGTAGGGCAAAGCCAGAAGAAAAAAAAAACCTTGTGATTAAATCTTTGCTACAGGATTCTTTCACCAGGAGTAACTAGGCAAGCATTAGGGTGTCTAGACCATTAAGTGAGAGTTGCTGGAGCATAGTGGTTAAGAGGCTGGGCTTTGAATCAACACACAGCTGGTTTGACTCCCACAACTGCCATAAACTCAGCAGGTAGCCGTGGGTAAGACACTCCTCTCAGCCCCAGCTGTATCATGGGGATAATAATGACACTGACTTTGTTCACTGCTTTGAGCGGTGCACTAATCTGTCTAGAAGGGCGGTATATAAATGCAGTTATTATTATTTACATCTGAACTGATTTATTCACAAAGCAGTTGAATTCATTCCTGATCCATTGTTCCCAGGTACATGTGCACCTGGGCATCTGCGGGCAAAGGGTCATTTGCAAGTTACCAGTCACTCTCTGCACCATTAAAAGGAGCTCTCCAAGCCTCCTCCAGTCTGTTGTTGTAATCACATTATTTTCCTTTAAAACTACCTTAGCTGCTTCTCTCCTCTCATGTGCAAAGAAGGAGAAGGCAGCAAATGCCTGCACATGCACAGCTTTGCTCTGCATGAGAAAATGACAGCACCAGCACTAGGGTTGCCAGGTCCCTCAAGTCTCCCAGCAGGAGATTGGGACACTTGTTCTTACCCTGTCGCCGGTCAGGTTGGTTTGACCGCACACACGCGCTCCTGGCATGCGTGATGACGTCACTTCCGGGAGTGACATCATCACACAGGGTCAAAGGGCGCCCTGTGTGACAATGTCACGCACGCTGGGAAGGGCAGAGAGAGTGGGCAGCTTGCTCTCTCGCCGCCACTGCTGCTGCGCCCCTTGTCCCTGCCAACGTGGGCTGCACAGGGGCAGTAGCAGCTGCAGCGATAGAGCGGGCCGCAGCCACCACAGCTCGCTCCCTTGCCACTGCTGCCACTGCACCCCTTGTCCCTGCTAGCACGGGCTGCACAGGGGCAGTGGCGGTGGTGGCAGCAGCAAGAGAGTGGGCCGTGGTAGCCACAGCAGCAGTGGTGAGAGAGCAGCCTGTGGCGACCATGGCAGTGAGAGCGGCCTGCTCTTGCCACCGCCGCCTGCTCTCTCTGGTGGCGCTGCCACCTGCTCTTGCAGCACAGGGGCGCACCGCGCCACCTGGGAAGGGGTCACCCCAGGGAGCACGCCCCCCCCCCCGCCGACCAGGTAAGTCAGCGTGAGGGGGAAAGGGTGGGATCGGGGGATCCCCCACCCTGGGCGGGGGGGTGGCAACCCTAACCAGCACCCTTTCCCACCCTCCTCTCCCCGCTGTACAAGCACCTTTGCTCTGTTTACAAGAGGGTGTTATTGACTTGGCCCTCTACCTCAAAGCTGCTATTTGCCTCTTCCAGGGAGGTGACTATATATTTCCCCCCTACAGGGCAAGTTACAATGTGGGGGGGAGGGGGAAGTTTGCTTTGGGAAATCAGCAGAAGAAAAGTTTCCCCACCTGAACACTGCAGACCCACTCTGAAGCACTGTAATTTGTGCAGAAGCCTCCAATTTGTGATTGGCCCCACCCACCGAGGCACCGTTTTGTATAAGGTATGTCCCAGGTATATAAGCTCTGCTCTCCCCTGTCTTAGGGTAAAAGAGGAAAGATAGAAAGAGGTCTCTGGAAAAGTTGGTGCGGGGTTTCCTTGTGCTGTAGAGTATGACGGTGGGGTGCGCTTCTTCTATGAGGATGTACGTGACAAAGATCATCCTTTGCTATGAAGCGAGGGCTGCTGAGAGCTTATCTGATGGCTCAGTCAAGACATGCAATGCTAGTGGGATATATCACTACACTGAAATAGCTCTCCCCTATTCTACGTGTACCTTCCCAACACATCTTCCTAAAAGTCGAATGCTGGAAAGATTATTTTGACACATGAACCTGCTGTAAAAACTGTCTTTTATGCTTGAAAAGTCTCTCTCTCTCTCCCCACTGGCCCAGGAAAGGGTTTGCCAGAGGTTCAACTTTATTCTGTGTAGAAGACGCTCCAAGTGTACTAAATTCAAGTCTCTCTCACCGGTAAACGTCTTCTCTTTGCAGCCTCCCTGCAAACCCTTACAAAGAAAAGGGCATTCCATCTTCCACAGTGTGTGGGTGCATCCCTTTCTGCTCTGCTCTGTTCTGCCAGAGGTATAAACAGGGTCCACGCAGTATCCAACCCAACAGCCCTGGATCAACCAAGGAGCCTCTGGCTCTCATTTTAGATTCAGCCAAAGGGATATCTTTGGTATTCTTTCCGTGCTCACCTAGAAAGGACAGGAAAGGTCTGCAAGCTAACCTTCCTAACGGAAACCAGTTCCGTGGGTGGGTGGGGGAGAGGCCACATCCAATGCTCTTTTCCCTTTCGAAGTTAAATGGGGTTAAATCAACCCCGCAGGAGCTGGTACAGAAGCCAGGTAAGAAGCTGTCCCCATCTTTGTATTGGAATTCTCTGCCTCTCTGCCAGAGCCTCGGTCCAAATTTGCATCTCACAAAATATGCTGGAATTGAATACTTGGTTGCCAGAAGGCCACATTAATCAAAACAAAGCGCAGCGGTCTGTCGCAGGCAGGGTATTAAAAAAAACCCCAAATGCTTATGAACATCTTTGACTTAATTCTAAGCAGCAATGCTGTGCTTCAGTTTAGGCACAAACAATAGGTGACTAATTTGGTAATTAAAGTGCCTATTCAGTCACATATTCTTATGGTTTTTAAACATAAGCCTAGGTTACTAATTCCTATGGGTTCTTTGTTTTTTTAAATGCAAATAATTATCTTTTCTTTGGCCGTTTTCTTGGAGCCCTCTGCCCTCCCCTCCAGCTCTCACATACAGAATGAAAAATGGATATACACAAGCATCAGGAAGCAGAAGATTGCTGCTTTGGAATAATTCTGAAGAAAAGCACAATAAAGGGCAGGTATTCAGAAATCCTTGCTTCTTGATTAATCATTCTCTTCCTTACTACTTCCTTTACTTTGTTATACCCCACTTTTCTTTCCAATACAGAACTGACACAATGTACACCGTCATTCTCCATTCCTCCAGTTCGTTCTCACAACAGCCATGTTAGCAGGGCTTTTTTTCAGCTGGAATGCGGTGGAACGGAGTTCCGGCACCTCTTGAAAATGGTCACATGGCTGGTGGCCCCGCCCCCTGATCTCCAGACAGAGGGGAGTTTAGATTGCCCTCTGCGCTGTGTGGAGGGCAATCCAAATTCCCCCCTGTCTGGAGATCAGGGGGCGGGGCCACCGGCCACGTGGCCATTTTCGACTAGGGCGATTTAAAGTTTAAAAAACTCCCCCCTTGTTCCAGCTGACCCAAAGTAACGTCATTGTGCGGTTCTGAGTTCCACCACTGAGTTCCACCACCTCTTTTCCCAGAAAAAAATGCCCTGCACGTTAGGAAGGCTAAGAAAGGACCCAGTAACTGGCCCAAGGTCACCCAGAAAGCTTCCACAGTAGAAGAGGGATTCAGTCATGGTTTCTCAGATCCTACTCTGATGCTTTAACCTCTGCCAAGTCTCAGTTGTATGCACAGAAATAGATAGGCTTATGGCACCTCAAAAAAAGCAGAATTATGACAGCATATGCTTCCCTGGTCCAGAACCCACTTTATCAGCATCTGATGAAGTAGGCTGTAGCCCATGCAAGTTTATGCTGCTACTCATCTGTTATGCTTTGACGTGCCACTATAGTGTACTGGTTTTGCTGTGATAGTCTATCACAGCAACACATGCAGAATGTGTCATCTCTAGAATCTGTGCATCTATGATTCAAAAAGGTTGAAATGAACTAAAATATGTCCCAATACTATTCTTTCTCAATTACCTTCATGCTCAACTTGGTTTATCTGCAAAACAGCATTGCAATTCTATCAGAAATCAAAGCAGAGTTTAATGAGCCACAGCATTTCTCCTTACCTGGCTCATTAAATACCTGGCAAAACAGGGAACAGATACTTTCTCTTGCTGTGATCCCATCCATTCAAAAAAGAACAAAACAGTTAACTCACAAAACATACGGCAATATTAGAAGCTATTGCACAGCCTCTCGTCATAGTCTCTCATTTAATGAGAGAACTTACCAAATGTTGTAACAACTCTGGTTCAGTTCAAGTTTCTTTATAGGTTATTCATACACAGGACAAAACTGTAGCCGCTCTGTTTACTGACCATGCTGATAAATATCGATAGAAATAGTGGATTAAAACTGATGCCTATCTTTGTACCAGTTTCACATAAATGGCTTGCCAATACGTAAAAGAAACAAACCGAAATGGGAAATTTTCCAAAGAAAACAGGTGGGACAGAAGTCTTGTTGTGAACCATAGACGACAATTAAAAGACAATGAAAAAAATATACATTTGTACATCCCCCAGTTTAATGCAACTCCACTGTAGCCTCCCTTTCAAAGGCTAGACAGATTCTCTCCCCAGCCCAATATTCAGATCAGGATACACCACCTTCATTCCACTTCCCAGCAATTTATCATTTTAACTTTGAGTCCAGGTGTTTTGCAGGTCGTTCTGCACAGCAGCTCTCTGCCCTTGACACTTCGCCAGTAACGTTCTGCCTTTCGTCTTCTAGATCAGCTTGTCTTTGTAAAACTTCTTAACCCTTACGCATTAAAGTGTTGTGTCTAAATTGGCTTAAGCTCTTCTCTGTTTTCACCAGATTAACATCTTGCCTCTTGGACTCCTATTGAGTGTAATTTTTGCATGAAGTTATGCAACCAAGTACCTAATTAATTGCTCAAAGCACAAAGCCAGCACCAACGATCTTGAGAGAGCAGGTGTCATGATAGCTGAAGGCAAGCAATTACCATCTATGCTAAATGTGTACAGGAAAAAAATCTACAACTATAGGGCCTACAATTCTAAGTGCCTTCCTAAACTTATCAGCTTGAGAGTAGAGATGGGCACGAATCGAAAAACTCCTGAACCATGTGGTTCGTGGTTCGTCAAATTTCACGAACCACGAACCTGCCCCTGGTTCGTGAACCAGCTCGTTTGGTTTGTGAAAACGTCACATCCGGGGTCAGAAAATAATCACTTCCGGGCCAGCAGAAGGTCACTCCCGGGCCAGCAGAAGTTCACTTCCAGGTCAGCAGAAGGTCTGCACGAAGTCCATCCCCTGTTGCCTAGGAAACTGATTGATTGGCACCAGGCAGACTGTAGTGACGAACCAAAAACCGAACCAAACGAACCAGCCTAAAAGTTTGTGGCGGTTTGTCAGAAATGGGATCTGATGAACTGCTGGTTCACAAACCGCAAACCGGCCTGGTTCGTGCTTAATTTTGGTTCATATTTTGGTTCGTGCCCATCTTTACTTGTGAATAACTCTTGCAACTTGTCTAGTCAGTCTTAATTCAAGATTACAGCCCTGAAACAAGAGCCCTAATTCTGTTGCAGCCTACAGATGAGCATATAATAATAATGGTGTTCAAATGGACATATGTTACATACCAATCCCACTTGGGTCTCACCAATTTACAAGCCTGTTCATTAATTTACCATCAGACGGGGCTTTGGTCCATGCATTATTTAAAGACACAAATCAATACTGCAAAATTTATCTGAATTGCCTTTGGCTCTCTCATCACTTTTACTATATTTAAGAAAATTACAAACTGAGGTTTTAACAACCCATCCGCTTAGCAGATTCACAGATCTAAAACCCTATCTACATCTGTAATCCATTACCGGGGCTTTGTCTACCTAGACCATATCCTACAAACTGCAAGATTACTCTCTCCCTCTCCCATCTCCCTTAAGGGTCTGCTCTTACAACAGGAATATTCCTGATTTCCTTTCTAAGCCTTCATTTCATTAACATCACCCAATTTTTCTCCCCATGCATCCCAGTGGCTTTAAAACAAAAGGAAATGCAGCAAATTAGATGCTTGTGCAATTGCCATCCATTCTAGCGCACACTGTCTCCCTCGCCCCTCCCCCCTATGCTTTTCACAAACCCTATGTATGCCCTGGGAGGGAAAGTGCCTGATGTGAAGCACTCACAGGAACGTAATCTAAGAGGGCTCAATCATTCAAGTCAAATACATTCACTGACCCTTCTCTATGGAAATGCATCAGGCTCTCTCTTTCCATGCTCAATCAATTCTGCAGCCATACTGCAGAAAGCCACTTATTCCTACTAGTAATGATTATGGTAACTTCCTTTCTACCTCCTCTTAGGGGAAATGCTTTTATAGTAATGTCTCTCACCCTAGACTAGCATAAAAATGCTGATGCAAGCTCAAACCCCTGTGGGGTTTTTTTTTTTGGAATTCTGAGAAAGGATGATGGGTGCTAAACCACAGAATGGATGTTATGGGAAACAATTAGAAAATGTTGGGAGACTCCAAGCCAAACATCCTCCTATGATGGGGTTAACTATTTCTGAATAGGTTTTCCCAGAGCTTTTTTTCTGGAAAAAGAGGTGGTGGAACTCAGGACCACACAATGACATCAGTTTGGGTCAGCTGGAACAAGGGGGGAGTTTTTTAAAGTTTAAATCGTCCTCGGCAAAAATCGTCACATGGCCGGTGGCCCCGCCCCCTGATCTCCAGACAGGGGGGGAGTTTAGATTGCCCTCTGCACAGTGGTGATCAGGGGGTGGGGCCCACCGGCCATGTGACCATTTAGAAGAGGTGCCGGAACTCCGTACCACCACGTTCCAGCTGAAAAAAAGCCCTGGGTTTTCCATGCAGAAGTAGAAGTGATGCCTTTGGGGTTCTTCTGAAGCTCCTCCTGTTCCAGTAAGGTGGGAAAAAGCTGGGATTGGCTCTTTGCTTGGGCAGGAGGAGATGCTCTGGGGAAACAGGAAGTGGGCATCAGGGAACACATTAGTTGGGCACCACGTTGGGGATTCCTGCACTTCGGAACAACAATGGACATAGATATCCTGATAATGGCATGTTGAACAGTGAGGCAAGACCCATTCCAACATAAAACCTATTCACACATAAGCCAAAAGGACAAAACATATTCAGCAACGTGCACTGTGTTCCGATTAGAACAGAATTCAATTGTTTCAATCCTTTGACTTAGTACCCCATTTCAAAGACTCTAATGTACCAATCGCAGTGTGAAATGAAAATGTATCTTCTACACATCTAATAGTTCTGAATAATTAATTTAGCCCTCACAACAGCAGCACAAGAAACTGAAGGTTACTTGTTGGCAATTCATTTGCATAGTTTCAGCTGATACCTGTTGCGTAAGTTACTTCTGGGGTATTTCTGTATTTGCACACAGCCGTGCTTTAGCTCATTAATTAACATTTTAAAAAAGGACCATGTGAAATGTTCTGCCAGAATCCAGACTGCAACAGTTCATTCCTCTCATAAACCTGGCTGAATCAGTCCTCTGCTCAAGATGCATTAAAGAAAGCTCAGACAGGAGATGGATAAAATGCAATTTATTCCTGTTTATTTATTTATTTGTTTGTTTCCATTTCTATTCTGCCCTCCCTGCACCGGCAGGCAGGCTCAGTGTTTGGTCATGTTTCCCTTTGCTAGTCCATTCAGTTTTAATTTTTTGCTCTTACTGGGTTCGGATATTATTATAGCTTTATCCATCTCCTCCTTTAGAGAGTGGAGACTCACCCATATGAGTTTCACAATGGTCTCCTAGCCAGGCTTTGATCACCCGCTTAGCTTCAGTGCTGTAGCTCTGGGTGCTTGCAGACTGAGCCCAGGAAAGGCTTCCGTCAAGGTCCTTCTAAGTCAGGCCACTTCACCAGTTCCTCTAGCGATGACATTTTGAACACTGCGAGCCCAGCTTCACTAGGCATGCATTTCTTTTGAACGGATGGAAACTGAATTGATTCGTTCATTAAAAAATTGATGGACACATGAAGCAGCTTCATGCTAGCCCCCTACAAACCACCCATCTGGGCAGTGACTGAGCACACAGGAAGAACGAGCAGGCATGAGAGTACGGGCCACTCCCCACTTCTCCATGCAATTGCCAAGTTGTCTTCATGGAGCAAACATGATGACATGCCTCCATGTCACCAATGCATATACTCCCTCCCGGTGATCAGCAGACACTGCTTTCTGAACACTGCTGATCTCAAGGAGAGAGCTTACTCAGGGGCACTTCCTCCATGCGCTTATTCCATGCAGACGATGCAAAGATGAGGACATGGAGGCAGGGGGTCAGCATGCTCAGAGCCACTTTCTTTCCCCTTGGGGTCAGTCAACATGCAGACAGGTCATCTGTGCAGGGCTACTGAGTCACACGGCACTGGTTTATCTAGGTCGACATTATCCTAGACTAGCAGCAGTTCTCCAGGGTTCCAAGTAGAGGTCTTTCGCGTCACCTACTCCCCGATCCTTTTCAATGGAGATGTTGGGGACTGAACCTGGAACCTTCTGCATGCAACACAGGTGCTCTACCACCGAGCCACAGCCCCTCTCCTATCTTTACATATCAGGTTGTAGAATCTAAGAAACTGTACTGAATCAACAGCCTGTGCAACTTCCTCTCCACCTCTGCAGCAAATGCCCCCTTCCCATCATTCATCTGTATTAGTCATGATTTAGGGTTACTTTTATACTGATGCTAGTCATGAATCCTGCTAACCAGTGTTCCCATCTGAACAAGGATTTACAAGCCCTATGAAAAGAGGGAACCGGATCAGCATGGGACGTAATTAAGATCAATGCAATAATATAACCAAACCCTGGTTAAATCTGTCAAGGGAAGAAAACAGAGACTTCACACCAGAGTTGGCAAGAGAGAGTGCGCAGTCCCAAGGCCACACGTACCTCATTATCCACTTAGAATGCTGGTGTGGGCAGGCCATTTAACTTACAGGGAAACTTCCCAGAGGGCAATTGATGGCAAGGAGCAAGCAGAGCCAAGACCCAGCAAGTCAACCCACACCTCAAGGGCTGCTTGCTCAGACCCTTCGTCAGCAATGGCATGGTGTCATCTCACTCTATGCCTCCTCCCACTCTGCGGCCAGGGTGTCGGAAGAAGCAATAGGTGAGCCAATACCATTGTTGGCGCTGCTAAGTAACCCCTGCAGTGCGGGCTTGTAATGCTACAGCATCCACTCAGCTTAGCTCACATGAGGGCCGTTATCACTTCCCAGCCCAATGGGTTTCAACACTTGCATTTTTTCCGCATGTGAGCTGCAACCCCAGGCCCAATTCTTACAGTGCTAATTGTTCATAGGGGCAGATGTCCAAGTATAAACCATACATGCTCCATATCAAGTGCCCAGCACATGCACACACTTCAGTACTGCTTTTCAAAGTAAAATGTACAGAAGAAGAGGGTCAGACCCTTTCCCAACCTCTGCTTCTCGGTATTTTGCTGAGTAATGCAACAGTTGCTATGCGTGCCTCTATCATTGGCACATACGCTGCACCCCAGCAGCTCAAAGGCAGGCAAATAATCACCCAGAAAACTGCCTCCTTTACCTCTCCCCAACTGGCAGAGATTCATGGCAGAGTACAATTCCCAATAAGGCTGCTGAATCTCTGCTGCAGAACTCCAGCATAATGTACTCAATAGTTTGCAAGCAAGAGGGTCACCCCCTTTTCCAATAAAATACATGGTACATCCTGCTTCAGTTCCAGCTTGTGGACTAGCAGGAAAGTGTAGCCCCCCCCCCTCCTGCAACAGGATAGCTACTCGTACCAGGCAGAGTATGGCATAAAAGGATATGGCCGTATGCATGGGTAGATAAGCCCTTAACCCAGGCCTCAGCCTCATTTCTCCTCTTTTAAACTCTGCACTGCATTGCTTTCTTTTCCATTTCTGAACTGGGTACCTTGTATCCAGCATTCTCTTATTTCGTGCTTGCTGCATGAACGGGGTCACCTGCTTAAACCCTCCGGATTGTTTTACTGAACCATCTTGCAAGACACCAGCGAGGCAGTTTGGTGTATTGCCTTATTCAACAGAAGAACCTGCAGCTCTGAGCTGGGAGAAGCTTCTCCCCTGGCATTTGCCAGGGAGATGTTAAATTTTAAATCACATTCGTCATCATTTTATAACACAGTCCAAATGACCATGACACGGACGAACACGTTCTTCGAAGTGAAACATTACTCCGGTTCCCGGCAAAGGCTGGAATACCCACTACTCAGAGCCAGTGAGATGAAGCGGTTCAATGTCGGACCTGGGAAATCTGTGTTCAAATCTGACATAAAGCTTTACAGGCTAACCTTCGGCCGGTGTCTCTCTCACTCTCTCTGACTAACTTACATTACAGGATTGTTGTGTAGGAAAAGGAGAGAGCATACCACAGCATACGTTCTCTGAAGGGTAAAAACGTAGATACCTCACAAACTACGCCGACGTATGCTTTCAGAATAATTTCATATCAACTGGTAAGGAAGTTAAAAAATGACACATTTATTTTTGTTTACGATAAACGTGCAAGAAGGAGGAACACTATCAATGCGCTTCCAATTCCATCTTGAAATACTGTTTCATTTTTAACTCTGACAACTGGGAGCGGGGTGGGTGGGAGGAGACATTAAATGAACAGATTAAGGTTTGCTGCTTCGTTATTAGAGAAACTATGCCCCCTGCTGGATTTCTCACCAAAATGACACCAGAACGCAACCTGCAGGCATAAACGACAGTTCGTTCACTTTGCGATCTGATTTGTTAAAAAGACAGCCTATCATACATCAAAAAATGTATAAATATCTAATCAGTGTATTTAACAGACAATTGCTATTCTGTTTCTAGAGAAAATTTCACACAGGTCTGGGAGAACAAAAGTCAAGGAAGCTACAGAAGCTCTTTAACATTAAAGAGAACCAACACTTGAGACTTCTCTGCCTTGCTGCATATGCTGCCTGCATCCCAAAATGTGCTTCTCTGAAGGGACCAGGGGCCCCCTAAGAACAGCATGAGGGAGACTCAAATGTCTGCTGCAGGGCGGGGATCAGCAAAAACCTTTCATCGCCAGAAATGATCTCTTGAATCCTTCTCATTAATGTAAACATTTCTGTGCCACCTTATAAAACAGTTCTCAGTGAGTTACAAAATGGCAAAAGAAATACAGTCTAAAAAATGAGAAAGCAAACAATTGTTACATGGGTCCAAATGTAACAACACACAACTAGGCAGCCCACCAAAAATAAAAAACAGCAGATGGGAAAGACTCTTAAGAAAGGGTTCGATTTCAGTCTATTAGCACTCGTACATCTGGTTATGGCCTCCAGGCACTGATTCAGACTGGAATGGAAACCTGCAGCAGTTTAGGGTCATGAAATCCACCAATGAAGACCACCAGTGTGCTGATGGTACCTATTTCTCAAATTCTGGATAATTTCTCCGAGCATCGTCGCATAAATAAATTGATCTGGGGAGGAGCACTTGTCATTTCACGAAAATTACAAAGCAACAATTCCAAATGTAGATCTGATAATTTAGTAACCCCTTTTAATTTCTCGAAAGGTAGTGTATCAAGACACATCCAAAAAGGATTCCCTTGACCACAGATGTGTCATCCAGGAACGACGAGCTGCTTTGCTCCCATACCTTTGCCCATAAACGGAGAATTGCAATGCATTGATTCTGATGTATAAATTCAACAGCCTATATCCAGCCATGTTAAGAATACATAACTGCCCTCAAGTTTTCTTAAGAGGAAGTGACAATTTCCACCAGTTCCTCCTTTCCAGTACAGATTTCCACCCCCAACCCACCCCACAAGAGATCTGATGATCTTGAGCAGTGTGTATAGTTAATTTCTGGAAACACGCAAAAGAAAGAGTGTGCTAGAGAGGGATACAGGTCTGTTTACCGAGATTATCAATATACTATACAAAGCTTAGAGAGCAGGGTAAGAATCCAGTCTCATCTTGTGGGTAGATGGTGGTGCCAAGCCAATCTTGTTCCACTGGTGGCAGCCTCCTGGCATGACAAGGGCTTCCCCAGGTCCAGAGGGGTTCCTAAGAGCATTCTTTGTGCCAGGCACACCCAGCCTCAAATTATAGATGGACAGCCCCCCACCCAACCCTGCTTACGAAAACATACTGTACCTATGGAAAGCTAAACTTCATTTCCCAAACAGCAAAATTCAAAATTAATTATTAACCTAATGTAGGTAGACCAGGTAGGAAAGCTGAACCAAATCTAAAAACAAAGAAGCAGATTCTGAACCTACACAGAACTCCAAAAACGTATCCTAATAGAAGCTTCCCGTAGCCGCATCACTTTTTACATTAAAATAACAATGAAAGTTAAAAGAAATGCATGTTGAGGTACCTACCAACAAGGAGGACAACTTGCATACAAAGTGACTTTATGACACACTCCAACAAAACCATAAATTAGTCACGGATTGACAACATTCCTCAGTCTCAAAAGTCTACATGACTTCCATGGGAAGGGAAGCCTAAGGGGTTAAGTGAACATTTGGCTATGTTACCATTAATATAAGCCAGATACGTTTCCGTATTGTGACAGGAGCATTCTTTTGGAAACAGAACGTTTCCAAGAGGGGGACCCACAAAGACTCAGCGGGGAAGGGAAATCCCACCCCTCTTCCACGAGCCCTCCGTTTCCCACACCCTTCCTCTCTCTCTACTCCCCCGCTTCTCTCCCTGCATCCATCTGATTGTTCTTCCTTCACTTCCTGTTAGGTCCAGCTTCTGTCCTTGCATGCTTAGCTGCTTGCCCTTTCCAAGTCAGGTCAGGGTTCTCCCAATCCAACACACATTACCCACAACCAAACAGCACCTGTGGGGACACTCGTTTTCCAAGTATTTGGGGGCCTGATCCAGATTGAGGTGTGGGGTGAGGAGGGGCTTCTGTGTCATCTGCACCAACAAACAATTCAGCCTGGCTCTTCCAACCCTAGCTAAGCCTTGATAACCATGGATCCGACCTATGCACAACGGCCTTCGCCTACCAGGAACCTGCTGACATCCTTCAGGGCCACCATGCAGAAACAGTTCAAGTAAACACAGCAAAGAGCAATCTCTGATTTCTCTTCAGTTTTTAACCAGTTGGTGGTAGACTTTATCAACTGATGGCCAATGAACCGCCTGTTTTTAAGTTATGCTGGTCAAATGACTGTAATAAATAAATATAAAATCTCTGATTCCTGGCATACGCTCCAAGCGGCAGGAGCAATCCTAAACAGATCTACTCAGAACGAATTCCCATGTTATTCAATGAAACATACTCTCATGAAAGTGTCCTGTCTGAAACAATGGCTGTTGCGTTGACTAGTATACACTTCCTTGAATTTTACACGTTTGTATAGCCTTTCTTGGAAACATTCATGTGATTTTATCAGCTTCAATATGAAGTATCCTAAGAGCCATACACTAGTGTGCCATTCAGCAATCTGGGCTAAGAAGATGGCAGATGGGAAAAGCCCACACTAGCAAAATAGAGAAGATCTGTATTGGTTGGGAAAGAAGCATTACAAGTGGGGACCTGCAAGGACACGAGACGGACATCTCATCTTCCCTCCCGCAACGTGTCCTCTTTTCCCTTCCCTGCCCTGCTGCCAGTGTTCCCACTAATGTGAGCAGCTGAGCAACTGCTCACAGATTGACTCCTCTACTCACAGCTTCTCAGTTGAAGCTTACAGATACTAACTCTCAGGTGGCCTGCGGATGGGCCCTATAGGGATGGAGCAAGCATGGAGCCTCATCCCGCTTCTCTCCTCCCTTCCCAGCTGTGGCTGGCTTGGCCTCTGGGGTGAAGCCAGAGAGCGCCTCCAGCTGCTGCCAGCTCTCTAGCTGGAGAACAGAGCCGAGCCGAGCAATGGGGCCCAGCCTGACCTGTTCAGACTGAACCCGCTGGGATCCCCTCAGCCCCAGAGAAGAGGTAGCACCTCAGCCACCATGGTGAAAGAGTCGTTTAACTTGGCCTTAGCAGAAAAGGCAACCAGCAAGAAGGACAACGAGGGGGGGGGGAAGGAAAGTGGAGGGCTGGGCTAGGTGCTCATCGTGCCCGCCGACAGCCAAATGAGGAGGAAGGCCACTGAGGTGTCGAAGGAGGCTGGTTGAGCCTTGCTGTTGATGAGGACTCCTTTTCAAGGCCTCTTCCAAAGTGACTTTTACAGCCTGTAATGCAGACTCAGCCAAGAACCGGAACTGGCCACCCTGTCTTGGCAATCTGAGCCATCTCCATCTAAAATGAAATGGATGCAGATCGGAGTAACTCTGCTTAGGATCACACTGTTGGGGGTTTATTTTAGCGTGGCCACTTTGGGGCTGGCTCCAGCTTAGCTCTCTCGTTTTCTTTTTTTAAGCCACCTTCTTCTCTGCAGGATCACAAGCTCACAGCCCTTCTTCGCCTCCCAACCCAAATCTGGATCTGAAGCTAAAGTGAGCCCCCAAGGGCAGCTGTGCCTGACTTGCCTCCTCTCCTCCAGCAGAATCCGAGGGAAGGCCTCCTTGTTCACAGGGGAGTCTGTAGGTGCAGAATTAAACAGGAAGCCTTAAAGAATTTGCAGGGTTTAAGTCCGGTGGCACCTTAGAGACCAACAAGATTTTCAGGATATGCACTTTCCAAAGTCAAAGCTCACTGAGAGATCTCTGTCTTTTGGTGCTACACCTCTGAAGATGCCAGCCACAGCAGCTGGCGAAACGTCAGGAACTACAATGCCAAGACCACGGCAATACAGCCCGGAAAACCCCCAACAACCATCAAAGCTCTCTTCTTCAGATATGAAGGAAAAGGCAACTTTGATTCTCAAAATCTTATACCTTGCAAATCTTGTTGGTCTCTAAGGTGCTACTGGGCTCCAATCCTGCTGTTCTACTGCAGACCAAGATGGCTACTAAATTGAAACTCTTTTGGTGCCACAAAGTCTCCTCTTTCACTTTGTCCAAAACCAGAGGTTACTGGCCAATTCCAGAGGTTTAGGTTTTGATCCAATTCATATGAACTGGCTTGAAACCTGCTGACGGACCCAGTTTTAGGGTGTCCTAATGATAATAGATTGAAGCAATCTAGAAATGTTTCCTCCTGTCATCCTGACTTCTTAAAAATTATGTTTTTTGTTTGTGAGCCACCTCAAGCAGCTCTCTGTACAGGTGGTACATAAATATTATAAAGAAAATTCAAAGCTTACAATTATGTATTTGCATGTCCTATCCCTCTGAGCTGCAACACTGTGCAGATCTTGTTTATTTGCCCCAGAAAACTGACAAATGAACTTCAGGATATTGAAGTTGCATGCACTAAATTACTAAGGTGCCAGGTTTGCCATTCCTGAGCTTCTATCTAAAATGAAAAAGGTAGATGATCTGTTACCTGGATGGGTCTCCTTGCAAGTAGGGGAAATTAGCAGCAAGGAGAAGGCTATGCAAGAGGGGTAACAAGCAGGATCCTCCACCATTTTTACAGGGTCCTCTCTCCAGTGAGACTAACAAGATGGGTGTTCTTCAAATAAAGAGTAATTTTATTTAAAGAAGAAAATGCAGACACACAAGAAGTAATAAATGGTTTGCACAAACATGCAGAGTCCTAGGAAATCAGCCAGAAGTTGGAACAAAGTGAGGGACTTGGGGTATATTTACCTATCCACGAAAAGGGGTAGAGCAGTCCATGGAGAAAGAGGGTTTCAAACAGCCCACGTTCTCAACCAGAAGAGTCTTAGGGAAAGTGACCCTAAGCGTACAGCGCTTGGATCCAGGAAAGCGTGCACAGTTTGAACGGGGCAAGAGACCTGGTTTTTATAGGGCAAAATGTGTCCTGAGGCTGGGGAGCCCCCTCAGTTGTTGGGACAAAAACCATAAAGGTCAGTTCCTGGGAATGACATAGGTTTGATTACCTTTGATTGGTGCTACCAGGGTGTGACAAAAGAATAAGACTGGGTTCTCCTGTTGTTTGACAAAGAAATAATTGCTCATTAATGTCCCCAGAGCTGGCCTAAATGAATTTAGATCTTGATTACATGTCCCCAGGAAGAAATTACAAACTTATCAATGCTGATTGATGGCCCATCGACCAGAGGATGGGCTGCAAATCACAGAAACAAGGGGGATTGGAATTAATGGGTGGTGACTCAGCGAGAACATTTCTTGTCAAAAACTGCATGTCCGCAGCATGGAGAGGCAGGAACTAATCACGACCAGTCCTCAGTATTTGCATTTGCATTCCATTCATACTTTTCTCCCAGGTGGGACTCAGCAACACTTTGCCCAGCCAGCCGGAATTTCCCTAGTGCAGATCAAGCTGCATTAATTCAAGGGCCCTGTAATTTTTATATCACAGGTTGTATTAAACATGGTGGAGGCCAGGGTTGACTGCTCACAGAGCCACATTTTCTTTGTGACATGGAGAAGAATAGAAGTCTATGAGTAAAGATACTGGATTTGGACAGCTTTTATGTGTTTTGCTCAACTGTTCCAAATGTTGTATGGTGTTAGATTTCCAGGTACTTGTATAGGGTAATGGCTAACTGCCCAAGCTAAGAAATCCACAGTCAGAATTGCACTTGAACCACAAGAAAGCCAATCAGCATGAACGTAGAACAAAAGTCTAGTGGTACCTTAAAGACTAACTTTTATTTCAGTATGAGCTTTCACTTCTTCAGATGCAGAAATCAAACTTGGAATCCTTCTTATGGGGCAGGCTGGGCAGGGCAGAGATTAAGATCAAGGATGAATTCTGTCATGAGTCTTTCAAGTGCAGATTCATTATGTGGGAAAAAAAGAATGATTCTCAGGTTGATTTCCATACATATCTGAAGAAGTCAGCGCCGATTCACAAAAGTTCATCTTGAAATAAATGTGCTAGTCTTTAAGGTGCCACTGGGCATCTGCTTTATTTTGCAGCAATGGACTAACAAAGCTACTCAATTTTTATACAGAAGTATACTCTGGTTTTTGTGGCCCTTTCACCTAATGGGACTAGATGGACTTGGACAACTGGTTTTTATTGTTAATTTGTTTTGATTGTAATCAAAATGTACTACATGTTTTTTGTTTTTGGATTCTACAGAGGCTAGAAATCAATGGGCTTAGACTGGAGTTACTTAGTACAGGATTATGCTGTAAATCTCTCTGCTGCAATCTTGTTGGAATAGAGAAGGCTAACATGTGCCCAGGATGGGATGCAGGCCCTAGCACATGTTCTCAGATGTATTTATATTTGTATATCAAACAGTTGGGAGGAAAAGTATTAATAACTTTACCTACAGAGTAATTTAGTTTGATATTTAAAAACCATGTATGAATGTTGTTTCTAAACCAGAAAGAATACAAATTAAAGTAGCGTGCAGTTTCTTTGTATGTTTTGTATATTTGTAGACTGAAATAATTTTTTTTTTTAAAGAAGGCACGCTCAAAATGTTAATGCAAGTTGTTGTTTTGGCTCATGTAGTAGATTTTTTGGCTGACAACACAGCACAGCTTAGAGGGAACATTGCCCCCAGCCTTTCCCCCTTTTCCTACTTCCTTCTCTCTTTCTCACCCACCATTCTCTATCCCACTGTCTTCACCTCCCCCCCCCCCCAGCAGCCTCTCCCCTAGGGCCAGTTGTGTGGTGCTGGCTGAGCCAGGCTCAGCTCCATATGGGGAACCCGCAAGGACACTGGCTATTGGCAAGGGGGCTGCTGTTGAACAGTAGCAAGCAGCCAGGCCTGAGTGAGTCATGCAAGTCATGTGGTATCAAGTAGCCTAGCGGTTGCTTCCGGGTCTGGCCCTCAAAGGCCAAAACAGCCCTGCAAATGGCCCTAGCCCCTTCCCCTGCCTTTTACTGACAGCAACCATGCCTGGAATACTGGCTAAATATTATGGTTGCCTAGCAACAGCCACTGAGAGCATCTGGTTAAAAATACAGGTGCTCCTTTTATCATTTTGAGTTTTTCTAATCCCTCCAATGTATTTTTTTAAATTTTAGATTTTTCTGCAAACCTGGGGCATTTTTCAGGTCAAAGTCAAAAGAGTTTATTGTCTATAGCCATAGGCGGTCACAATTCACAAAACATTGACTAATAAACAATTAAGTCCCTTATCACAGTTTATATAGGTTACTAAAATTAATTAAAACAATACAATATGCCAAACCATCCCAGGGATCACAAAGCAGCCTCATTCAGTACCAACATAGATCTTATCTTTTTGGCTGCGAGTGCAAACTGAGAGACTCTATAGGACACATGATTATCAGTGTCAGATAACAAAAACACAATCTTCTTGATTTCAGAGTATGTGCTTGTCACTGACAGGATTCTAGCCAAAAATTTAGCTCTGGGTACACTATATAATGGACAATAAAGTAGGTAGTGAGAAAGGTTCTCCACTGTAGGTAATCCACAAATGCAGGTGCAATGTTCCATAGAGGTGTGAGAGTAACACCCTGCCAAAAGAGCTGTCTGTATCATCTGGAAGTGCAGAGCAGTGAAAGACACTCTGAGGTTGTAATGAGAAATACTGGCTAGGTAGGGAGATCTTGAATGGTCAAATCTGATTAGTTTATACCAAGGAGCTGCCTTAGATTTTGATATTGATAGCCGATCCATCACTGCATCTGACTTATAGATCCACTCCTTAAGTGGGAGGTTGTTGGCTGAGACCCCTAACAGGTCATCCGGGATGGTATACCTTTGGCAAATGGTGGATAGAAAGCCAGGCCGTGTGGGGTCTTTGGATAGTAAGTAATTTACTGATCGGCAACTTAAGAAGTCAGAACTGGAAAATTTGATCCTTTTCCAGTATTTTAAAACTGCAAGGTGTACCCGCGCCCTAAGGGAGGGGAGTCCTGTTTTGGCCCTCATCATGGCGGCAGGAGCGCCTTTGGGTAAAGCCAATATCTGTCTTAAGAACTGGTTTTGGATTACCTCAAGGCTGGTTAGAATGTCTTCCTTCCAACCCCACACTTCAGCTCCATATAGGAGGTAAGGGACTACCTTGCTCTTAAATAATTTCAGTGCTGGATCTATCAGTTGACCCCCCCCTCCCTTTGTGTAAAAGAAATGTATGATTGACCCTACAATCCTTGATGCTGAGGATTTAACCGACGCAAGATGTATCTTCCAATTCAGAGTCTCTTTAAAGGTTACCCCTAGATATTTAAAGGAGCTGCATTGTTGGATTGGGTTGCCAAGGATGCTCCAGCGGGAGATTTCTGGCTTTCTCCTGAAAACCATTACTTTTGTCTTTGTGTAGTTGACATTGAGAGCTTCTTCATTACAATAATGGCCTAACTGGTCTAAGAGTCTCCTCAAGCCGATCTTGGTCAGGGAGGTTAGGACCATGTCATCTGCGTAAAGGAGAACTGAAATCTGTTGTCCCAGAGAAGGTGGCATAAATTGGGGGACACACAATTCCTGGTGTGTGACAGGAATTGAATTGTTTGACTTGATATATATTGTGGCCTGAGGAAAGATATGTTGGTCTGAAACAAGCAAAGAAGAAATTTGCCGGCTCATACTCATTGCCACTTACCTCCTCAAGCGCTGTCTTCCTCGACAACACTACCAGTTAGCAAGGCAATGGACGTCTTCACGGCTTAAATCCTTTCAGCTGTGAAGCTTGCTACTACTTAACAACGCCGGGGAATTGTTACAACACGGCTGGACTTTGAGAGCTTTCATTACACTGACTGCTGATTTGGCATCAATATTTCATTGCTTGATCACTGTATAGTATACGTACTCATTAATATTAACTGTGGTTCTGTTGAGGAAGTGTTTACCCTCCCCCTGCTTTTTCTTCACATAAATTGGGGACCTGACAGAGACTCATTGATATCATTGATGTACAGGTTAAATAGTAGAGGGGCCAGCACACAACCCGGTTTCAT